>NC_059107.1:118855336-119163669 GCF_020740685.1 Jaculus jaculus
AGAGAAGGAGAATGGGCACACCAAGGCTTCTAGCCATTGCAAATGAAGTCCAGACACATGTGCCACTTTGTGCATCTGGCTTATGTGGGTCCTGTGGAATCAAAGTAAAGTCCTTTGGCTTTGCAGGCAAGTACCTGGACCACTAAGCAATCTCTACAGCCCTGAAAAACTGAAATTATAACAAACCCTAGAATCTATGAAAATGCTAAGCTAAGGAGAATTTTTTTTGAGTTGGAAAATGTATGGAAAAAATTTAGAGCAAGTTATCACTACAAAAATAGGTTTAATTTAAAATTGCATTTTATTAGGTATATAAACTGGGCAAGATACAGTGCCAAAAGTAAACTATTGTGTAGTCTAGTTTGTCAGTGCACCAGTGCTTTTAATAAATAGGAATTTTAGAAATTTCTGGTGGCATGACTCTGTTGATGGAAACCATACCAAAGATTTTTAAGGATGTTAGAGTTTAGACAGAAACTTATTTCCTAAAGTCAAGAAGTCAAACTAAGTTTTCTAAATTGGTTACCTCACTTTAAAAGCCAGAAAACAAGTAAGTGCTTTTAATTTTATAGATTTTTTTTCTATTTTAAGAGCTCCAAAAATTATATGTAACTATACTTATCAATATATTTCAATATATTTCAATATTAATTCAGATATTCTTTTTGCTGTTAATTGTGTTTTAGTTACAGAAATCTACAGTGGGAAATTACCTCAGCTGACAACATATCATCTTCTCAGCTTATGTTTTATACTTCAGAGAATGCTTTAATTATTACTTCTATAAAGAGGATAGCACTTAACTGTAACTCAAAATATGTTTTGTTCTCTAATAAATTTTCTACACTTTTACCTAAAACATAAATTTAATGTGTATTATAATTTATTATATATTTTGTAGTATAGGATATGAGAAGTAGAATAATTTCAAGGTTATTTTTTGCACATGTGTGATATGTTTGAGTATGTGCATTTTTATGTGAATGTATGTGCATGTGTGTGTGTGTGTGTGTGTGTGTGTGTATCCATGCATGTGCATGTGTATATAGGAACCAGAACCAATTTTGTATGTCCTTAATCACTCTCCATCTTATTGCTTGTGATAGTGTTTCTTCCTGAAACTATAGCTCACTTATTTGACTACACAACTTAGCCAATGAACCTTAGAGATTGCTGAGGAGTACAGACACGCACCTGTAAAAATGCCTAGCATGGCCTTGGTATGGGTTTCCTGTGCAGATTGTGTGCCAGATGGGTGTGGTGGTGTGAAGTGAGTAGGTCAGACCCTAGTATCCTGGCTCCTCATAGACCCATGGTCTGGGTTGCCTGTGTGGACTATGTGTGGGAAGCCTGAGTTGGCCAGACCCCTGTTTCCTGGCTCTTCTCAGCTACTCCCAGTGCCCTGGTCCTGGTAGGTTCCACTGTGCCTTGCTTGGGGAGAATTGCTTCCTGAGTGAATTATGGAATCAGGACTTTTTCTCTGGTATATTGAATAGCCACATTCCTGCTCCTGAGTCTCAGGGTGCATAGGCCAAAGGACAAAAACTTGCTTCCTCCTCAATAAAATAGTCTCCCTAAAATGGGTAAACAACAACACAAAGAAGCCAACGAAAGTCATAAAACTGAGAGATCTCCACCAAAGATGCCCAGTCCTACAATGGAAGCCTACAGAGAAATCAACAGAAATTCATTCCCAAAATGAAAACACAACAACCAATGAGACCTTGATCAAAAAAATTGCTGAACTAGAAGCAAACCATCAAAGAACCAACAATCATATCAATGAAATTGAACAGAATAATCTCCTAGAGTGTTCAGATTTTGACATTAGGCTTAACATGATGGAAGAAAATGACAGAACTCTCTAAAGAGATATGAATAAACTGAAGGTGAGTCAAGAAATGGAAGATCTCAACAACTGGTTGAATAAGCATAATGAAGACTTGATCAAATTCAACAATGAACTCCAAGAAGCATCAAGAAAACCAGAACTCAAATTGAAATTGTACCTCAAAAAAAGAGATGGACATTATACAAAATAACACAACACAAAACAAAAATCAAATAGAAATTATAGAACCCTCTCTAGAACCACTCACCAAGAGAGTTACTCATGTTGAAGACAGAACCTCTGACCTGGGAAACAAGACAAAAAAATTGATTGGGAGGCCAGAAACTTTGCTAAGTTCAAAAAACTCAAAACCACAGAATACAAGGGAGCTGTGGGATACCTAAAATGACCAAATATCCGGATTACGGGTATATGAGAAGGAGAGGAATTCCAGGCCAGAGGCATAGAGAACATATTCAACAAAATTATTGAAGAAAATTTTCTGAATCTCTCAAAAGAGAGGCCCATCCAGAGACAAGAAGCCCACAGAATACCAAACAGACAGGACCAAAGAAGAAACCATCCAAGAAACATCATAGTTAAAATTCTCAACAATGAAAACAGAAAGGGTTAAAAGTAGCAAGAGAGAAACAACTCACAAGACTCAAAGGCAATCCCATCAGAATTATGTCAGAGTTCTCAGTAGAAACACTGAAAGCCAGAAGGGCCAAGAATTGAACACTTCAAAGTCTAAAAAACTATGGCTTCCATCCTAAGCTACCCAGTAAAAGTATCCCTCATAATATATGGTGAAAAAAAAAAACTTTCCATGAAAAATAAGCCAATTCTATGATTATATTAAAACAAAGCCAAACCTACAGAAAATACTTGGGGGAATATTCCACACAGAAGAGTCAAACAAACAATCCAAGAGCCAACAAGAAGATCACAACAACCACAATAGGCCAGGCTCAAAATAGTATAAAACACAAGAAAGCACCAAGCCCCATAAAACACCCTATCCAAGGCAGGGATTAATTCAAACCTCACAATAATAACCTTAAATATTAATGGGCTTAACTCACCCATAAAAAGACAAAAAGGTTGGGCTGGAAAGATGGCTTAGCGGTTAAGCGCTTGCCTTTGAAGCCTAAGGACCCCGGTTTGAGGCTCGGTTCCCCAGGTCCCATGTTAGCCAGATGCACAAGGGGGCGCACACGTCTGGAGTTTGTTTGCAGTGGCTGGAAGCCCTTGCACGTCCATTCACTCTCTTTCCCTCTATCTGTCTTTCTCTCTGTGTCTGTCTCTCTCAAATAAATAAATAAATAATGAACAAAAATATTAAAAAAAAAAGACAAAGGTTATCAGGGTGGATCAAAAAACTGGGCCCTTCTATATGCTGTCTTCAAGAAATACAACTCACCCCGAAAGATAGACACCTCCTCAGGGTAAGAGATTAGAAAACAATATTCTAAGCAAATGGAAATATAAAGCAAGCAGGTGTTGCTATATTTATGAATATCTGATAAAATAGAGTTCAGAACAAAAGTAATCAAAAAGGACAAAGAAGGCCACTTCTTACTCACCAAGGGGATGATTCAACACAAGCACATCACAATCACAAGTATATATGCACCAAACACAGGTGCACCACATTTTCTAAATCAAAATGTACTTGACAATAAAACAGAAATAAACACCAACACCATCATATTCAGAGACTTCCATACTTCACTATCATCAACAGACAGATAATCCAAGCAGAAAACCAATAGGGAAATAATAGAGCTCAACAACATCAAACATCAACTAGACCTAACAGATATCTACAGAACTCTCCACCCCAACTCTGCAGAGTACACATTCTTCTCAGCAGCCCTTGTAACCTTCTCCAAAACTGACCATATATTAGGCCATAAAATGGGCCTATACGAAGTCAGGTAAATTGAAGTAACTCCCTGCATCATGTCAGATCACAATCCTTTAAATCTAGAAATGAATAACAAGAGACACATCAAGGACTCTACTAGTTCCTGGAGAACTAACTAAACAACACACTTTTAAAAAGTGAATAGGGCATGGAAGAAATGAAAAAAGAAATTGGGAAATTCCGAGAATTGAATGATAATGAAAACACAACCAACCAAAATTTATGGAACACAATGAAGGCAGTCCTTAGGGGAAAATTAATAGCACTATATGCCTTCATTACAAAGACAAAGAGATTCCAAATTAATAACCTTATTGTCCACATAAATGCACTGGAAAAACAAGAATCCAACCCAGACAGCTCCAGATGGAAAGAAATAATCAACATTAGAGCAGAAATTAATGAATTGGAAACTAAGAAAACAATTTTAAAAATTGATGAAACAAAGAGCTGGTTCTTTGGAAAAACATAAAATTGACAAACCCATGGCCTAATTGATCAAGCAAGGGGGAAAATGTCTCAAATAGACAAGATCAGAAATGAAAAAGGAGAGATTACAACAGACAAAAAGGTAATCAAAAGTCTCCCCAAAAAGAAAAGTCAATGACCAGATTGTTTCTCGCCTGAATTCTATCAAATCTTCCTTGAAGATCTGAAACCAGTTCTTCTCAAACTATTTTGCATAATTGGAAACTAGGGAGTCCTCCCCAACTCCTTTTATGAAGTAAGCAGTATCCTAATACCAAATACCAAAATACCAAAACCAGAGAGAGATGCAACAAGGAAATAAAACTATAGGCCTGTATCCTGAATGAACTTAGATGCAAAGATCCTGAACAAAATCCTTGCAAACCAAAACAACAACAAATCAAAAGTATTATCCATCTTGATCAAGTAGGCTTCATCTCACGGATGCAGGGATGGTTTAACATATGGAAATCAGTCAACTTAATACATTGCATATATAAACTGAACCATAAGAAACACATGGTCATCTTAATTGATGCAGAGAAGGCCTTTGACAAAATACAACACCTCTTCATGACAAAAACACTGGAAAGAATAGGCATGGGGGTTTATAACTCAACACAATAAAGGCTATATATAAAGCTCCTAAAGCCCAAATAATACTTAATGGTGAAAGTCTCAAGGAGTTCCAACTAAGATTGGGAACAAGACAGGGATGCTCATTCTCACCATTGCTCTTCAACATAGTACTAGAAGTAACTAGCACAAGCAATAAAGTAGGAGAAGGAAATAAAAAGGATTCAAAGGGTAAAGGAAGAAGTCAAGTTAGCCCTGTGTGCAGATAACATGACCCTATATATAAGTGACCCAAAAGTTTCCATCTCAAAACTTCTAAAGGTGACAAATTCCTTCATCAAAGTGGTAGGATCCAAAATCAATGCACAAAAAATCAGTAGCTTTTCTATTTGCAAAGAACAAATATCAGTGAGGCTGCCCTATTCAAGAAAGAAATCAAGGAGGACTTGAGAAAATAGAAAGACCTCCCATGCTCCTGGTAGATTTAATATTGTGAAAACAGCAATTCTACCAAAATCAATACATAAATTTAATAGAAATACCAGCATCATTCTTTACAGAGATTGAAAAAATTATCTCAGAATTCATATGGAATGGCAGAAGATATTCAGACATATCCTCAGCAAAAAACTCACCTCTGGCAGTATCACCATACCTGATTTAAAGGTATATAACAAAGACATAGTGACAGGAACATCCTGGTACTGGAATAAAAACAGAAACATAGGTCAAAGGGACACAATTGAAGACCCAGACCTTACGTCAAGTAACTACAGCTACTTGATCTTTGACAAAGGTGCCAATAATGTAGACTGGAGAAAAGAAAGCATCTTCACCAAATGGTGTTGGACAAATTGGGTAACCGTATGTAGAAAAATAAAACTAGACCCATTCATTTCGCCATATAAACTCTTTAACTATTGGAAGAAAATATAGTAGGTACTCTTCACAAGATAAGACTTGGAAAAGACTTCCTGAACAAAACCCTAGTAGCTCAGGAAATTAAACAAGTACTCAACTAATGGGATTTCATGAAGCTAAAAAGTTTTTCACAGACAAACATACCATAAGTAGAGCCAATAAATTACCCACTGAATGGAAATCTTTGCCAGCTATACCACTGAAAGAAACCTAATATCTAGAATATACAAAGAACTCAGAAAACTAAGCAATAAAAAAATCAGACAAGGCTGGAGAGATGGCTTAGCAGTTAAGCACTTGCCTGTGAAGCCAATGACCCCAGTTTGAGGCTCAACTCCACAGTACCCATGTAAGCTAGATGTACAAGGTGGTGCATACATCTGGAGTTCCTTTGCAGTTGCTGGAGGCCCTGATGCACCCATTCTCTCTCTCATTCTTTCTGCCACTTTCCCTCTCTGTCTGTTTGTCGCTCTCAAATGAATAAATAAAAATAAACAAAAGTGGGGTAGAGAACTAAATAGGGAGTCTCAGAGGAAGAATTATGAATGGTGTGGTGGTTTGAATAGAATAGATGGCCCCCAATATACTCAGTTGTTTGTTTGTAGTTTGCATCTGCTGGCTACGTGGCTGGAGGCAATGTCACTGGGTGGATATTAAATTGTGGTGATGGGTTTCCGATTTCAACCTAAAGATATGCAAAGTGTGCCTAGCTGGAGTTCCTGAAGTGTGCTCTGGATTTTGACCTTTAGGCTTGTACTTCTTTCTCTGTCTGCTTGGGCCTGTGAAGGCAGGCCAGCTTCTTCTGCCATTATGAAACTTCCCCTGGATCTGTAAGCTTCAATAAGTCCCTTCCTCCATAACTGTGCCTGGTCTGAAAGTTCATCTCAGTGAACCTGAAGCTGTCTGCTACAAATGGCTAACACACACTTAAGAAAATATTCAATGCCTCTAACCATTAGGGAAATTAAAAGAATTATTATATTCTACCTTACCCCAGTAAGGATAGGAAACATTAAAAAATTAAATGAAAACAAATTTCAGCAAGGCTGCAGAGAAATAGGAACACCCATTCACTATTGGTGGGAATGTAAGCTGGTACAACCACTGTGGAAATCAATATGGAGACTCCTAAAAAGGATGAATATAGAGCTACCAACAGACCTTGTTGTTCCCTTACTGGCATTTACCCTAAAAGCTCTACATCTCAGTTCAGAGATATTTGCTCAACCATGTTTATAGCTGCTCAATTCATAATATCTAAGAACTGGAATCAATCCAGGTGACCATCACTGGATGAATGGATAATCAAGATGTGGTATATCTATACAAAGGAATTTTACTCATCAGTTAGAAAAAACACAATGAAATTTGTAGAGAAATGGTTGCACTTGGAACTGATAATTCTAAGTGAACTCACACAATCACAGAAAGACAATCACTGCATGGTCTCACTCATCTGTAGTACCTATCCTGGATCATCCCTAGTTGTTGACATACCTGAATGGCATCTTGAGGCTTGGACAATAGGAAAGGTAGGGCTTGGGGGACGGGGAAAGGGCCAGAGGGACACAAAACTGAACCCAAACTGAGCTGGTACCATAGTATCATATCCTAGAAGTTAGACTAAAAGCTAGGATGCTCAAGAGGACCTTAGGTGGAGCACAAATTGAAGGGATTTGGAGAGGGTGAGATGAAGCCTAACTTTAAATTTGCCCTGCTTATCTTTCTTCTCTTTTTCTTTTTTTTTTTCTTTACCCTTGGCACTGGCCTATAACTCCCTATACCAGAATGTAGATTACATCCAAAATGAGCTTTTGATCAAAGAGACCTACTAGATTTCCCAAAACAAACAAGACACACTTCTTTTTTGTTTGTTTTTTGCTTTTTCAAGATAGGGTTTCACTCTAGTCCAGTCTGACCTGGAATTCACTATGTAGTCTCAGGTGACCTCAAACTCACAGTGATCTTCCTACCTCTGCCTCCCGAGTGCTAGGATTAAAGACAGACTTCTGTCAGAGCACTTGATTACCCAAGAAAGGTTAATGATAAGACCTTACTGCTGAAGACACCATACACTGTTGGCACAAACCATGGAGAGATCTGGTTAGAATCCAAAAGAGAGCCAGTCCCCAGACAATTAGCCCATCTAGTGCTGGAAGGTGCTACATGAGGTCCTGGGGGAAAGTGATCAACATTTGTCCATGTAACTCAGTTTTTTTCATTTGTCCATGTGACTCAGAAGCAAACAACCCGATGTGATGCCCATACAAAGGCAACAGTGGCACACAACCATGGTTGGCAACCAACTGCTCTTGGATTGACTAACCAATCTGCTCAGTCGAAAGGAACCCATAGCTGGAACTGGGTAACAAGTCAGAATCACATCCAGATAACAACTCTGCTTTCCCTTGTCAAGCTCCCATTAATCTTGGGCCATAAGAATATCTACACCCTTTACATTCTCTCTAAATTAATTATGGTTATCCTATTTAACTGGTTCTGACTTCACTCTCTGTTGGAGAATCTGCTTCCCTTTTACAGATGGGAGCTGAACCTGAGGAGATAAATGACCCAGCACACTCCACCCTAACCCCAGATGAAATCAGAGGAATTGGGGAAATGAGCAAGAGTGCTGATTTCATAGTGAATCTAATATCAGCACAAGGGTGAAGGAGATGGACATTAAGGGCACTCAACACACATGAAATCAGAGATCCAGAGGATCCTAAGTGCCCACCAATGAAGTAGACTTAAAATGCACCCAACATGACTCAGGGAATTTTGCAGAAGATGAGGCAGAAAGATTGTTGAGACACAAGTTGGGATATATTGCACAGAGATATTGCATCTCCCTCATAAATGACTATTGCCCCCATAATACATGACCCACAATCCTCATGTGGTTGACCTGTATCCCCATCAAGGAAAGCCTCTTCAGAAAAGAGGCAGGAAGGAAGGAAAGGATGGTACCAACATGTGATGTTTACATGCAAAATATGTCCATATATAATAAAAATAAATGCTTACAAATTCCTGTCCTTTTCATGAGGACAATGGTTACCTAAACATTGGCCTTCTACTTTCGTGGTATGGTAGTTTGAATATAAAATATTCCCCATAGGTATTTGAGTACTAATCCCCACTTAGTAACACAATTGAGAAGGTTGTGGAACATGGAGACTTCTTGTTGGAGGAAGTATGTCATTATGTTCACAGCCCAACCTTACTGGCTCACTCTACTTACATCCTGCTGATATGAAGATGTGATATAGCTTCCTACTCAAACCTGTCATGCCTTCCCCACCATAACAGACACTTCCTCTCAAAACTATAAGGCAAAAAAATAAACCCTTGCCTTCATTAAGTTGATTCCGAGTATTTTGTCCCAGCAATGAAAAATAACTGATATACAAAAAAAGTACTTTATCCAATGAGCCACCTCCATGGCCCTTCAAGCTTAGTTTGTAAAGGAAATAAGGTAGATCATTATTTATTTCTAGTTACAAAATGACTTGAAATTGGATTTAAAATAACTTGAAATTGGATCTAAAAATAAGATTTAAAAGTTACAGCAAAATAAAGAAACTCAATATATTTCATGTATTAGTTCGGTCATATGCCAGTTAACTTTAAATAAAAAACATCTGTCCAGTAAGCACTTCTCTTAATATTTATACCCTTATATTAATGCTACTCTCACTTTGGGTAAAGAATCTTCTCTTTTCAGATGGCAGTGACTTTGAGATAACTCAGAAGGTATCATAGTGCTGTAAGAAGTGACTGGAGTACTGAGTAACATCTTGATCACACCTTCCAAGGCTCAGGGTCTAATGCGGAAGAGATGGCAGGAAGAATGTAAGAGCCAAAGGAAGGGTAGGGCTCCATACAACATGCTCCCTCCAGACATAAAATGGCCTGGATATCCATGACCTCATAGTGCCTGACACTACCTACACAAGACCATGATAAGAGAAAAAAAAGACCATGACATCAAAATAAAAGAGAAACTGATTGAGATGGGGAGGGGATATGATGGAAAATGGAATTTCAAAGGGGAAAATGCGGGGTGAGGGATGGTATTACCATGGGATACTTTTTATAATCATGGAAAATGTTAATAAAAATTGAAGAAAAGAAAACATCAGTATCATTCAGAAAAGATTTTTGTGAAAGTTTCAGAAACTATGTAATATATTTTATGGTCATAATCAATTGTTGTAGAATAAGCCAATATACTGAAATCTCACAATTGAATGATTTAATAGATTCAATCAGTAGATTATACTCAAAAAGGAAAACCAACTAGATTGCTAAGAGTTGAAAGGTGTGGTGATTTGATACAGGTGTCTCCCATAAATTGTGTGTTCTGAATGCTAGGATCCCAGCTGGTAGCAATTTGGAAATTGGAGCCTCTTGGAGACAGTGTATTATTTGGAGCAGGCTTATAGATATTATAGCCAGCTTCCCCTTGCCAGTCTTTGGTGCACTTTTCTGTTGGTTTTGTTCATGTAATGTTGTCCCAGAGGTGATGTCCACCCCTCTGCTCAGGCCATCATTTCCCTCTGCCACCATGAAGCTTCCCCTCAAGTCTGTAAGCCAAAATCGATCATTTCCTCCCATAGGCTGCTCTTGGTCAGGTATTTTCTGCCAGCAATGATAAACTAACTGCACCAATGTAAGAACAATATGTTCTGAAAACCAAAATCTCAATCTCTCTCTCTCTCTCTCTTTTTTTTTTTTTTGAGAAGGAGGACCTCTAATCCAGGCTAACCTGGAATTCACTATGTAGTCTCAGGCTGGCCTCAAACTCACAACAGTGCTACTTCAGCCTCCTGAGTGATGGATTAAAGGTGTAAATCACTACACTTGGCAGAGAGAAAGAGAATGAGAGAGAGAGAGAGAGGGAATGAAAATGGGTTCACCAGGGTCTCTAGCAACTGCTAATCAACTCCAGATATATGCACCATTTTATATATCTGGCTTTAGGTGGGTACTGAGGAATCAAACACAGTTTGTTTGGCTTTGTAGGCAAAGGCTTTAGCCTCTGAGCCCTCTCTCCAGCATCTAAATCTCACTATTTCAGGGGATTTTATTTGAAGACATGCCATACTATAAAAATTACCTATATTACAGATTAAAAAAAAAATCTGCTGGGCATGGTGGCACACTCTTTTAATCCCAGCACTCTGGAGGCAGAGGTAGTAGGATTGCCATAGGTTCAAGGACAGCCTGAGAATACAGAGTGAATTCCAGTTCAGCCTGAGCTAAAGTGAGACCCTACTTCAAAAAACCAAAAACTAAAAAATAATAAAATAAAATAATGAAAATAGGGCTGGAGAGATGGCTTAGCTATTAAAGTGTTTGCCTGCAAAGCCAAAGAATCCTGATTCAATTCCCCAGGACCCACATAAGCAAGATGCACAAGGTAGCACATGCATCTGGAGTTCATTTGCAGTGGCTAAAAGCCCTGGGGTGCCCATTGTCTCCCTCCCTCTCTCTCCCTCTCTCTCTCTCCCTCTCTCTCTCTCTCTCTCTCTCTCTCTCTCAAATAAATAAATGAATAAAAATATTTTTTAAAAACAATAAAAACAAAAAATCTGTACAAACAAAACAGTTGCTCACTTCTGCTACTTTTGTCTAAAGACAAAAATAAAAGATTCAATTCAGTTAAAAGCCACAAATGCTATGGTTTCATTATTATTCTTTCTCTCAGCTAATGCAAACATCAGCCTCCATCCATGAACTATGTATAGGTAATCCATTTCAAATACATTTTGACAGAACTGAGAAGTTAGCTTTTATAACTTATAGTAGGCCTTCAATTCACACATCACTGGGAGGTTGTAATATTATTTAAAAGAAAGCCAAGTGGTTTTACATTAGTAAATATTCTCTAGAGAAGCACAGCTACTAGAGAAAAGTGAAAATTTGAGACTGAGAAGTTTCCTAGAACATAAGGAAGCATGCCAAAACTGAGATATTCTCTAAAAAGTCAGTATGTTGGTGACTCTAAGCTCAAAACAAATGTCACATATGTGGTTTTAATTATGTAGATGTATTTTCACAGTTGAGTAGATTAGTTTGTAAAATGCAAAAAAATTAAAACTAAAGAGGACAGAGCAAAAATGAAGATAAAAACAAAACAATAAGTGCTGTAGATGTGTTTCTGGCAGGAAAATGATAAGAAACATTTGTAGGGCATTAGTGTTGCACACTTTTAAATCTAGCACTACAAAGGTGAGTTAGGAGGATCACTATAAACTCAAGGTCAATCTGGATTATAATTTCATTCAGGTCAGCCTTGGCTACAGTGAGACCCTGCATTTAGAAAGAAAGAAAGACAGAAAAAAAAGAAAGAAAGAGAGAGAGAGAGAGAGAGAAGGAAAGAAAGAAAGAAAGAAAGAAAGAAAGAAAGAAAGAAAGAAAGAAAGAAAGAGGGGAAGGTTTTGATATTTTTCATATTATTTTCTTGCACTAGCAACTTTATAAAAGTTTGTTTCATCTGCTTATCAATACTATCATTTTAAGTTGATTTAGTTTAGTTGCAAATAGTATGGTAGTTTGAATGGCATCTCCCAATAGATTCAGTAGTTTTATTCAAGCTTGCAAATTAGATTTCCAGCAGCCTGCTGGAGAAGGTATCACAGTAAGTGGATCCAGCCTAAGGTGTGGGGACAGATGTGGAATTTCCAGCCTAAATATACAAAGTGCCAGAATTCTGACTGGAGATTCTGAAGTGTGCTTCCTGGTGATGATGGTGGTTTCTCTCTCTGCATGGATCTGTGAAAGTGGGCCAGCTTCTTTTGCAATTATGGAACTTCCCCTCTATCTGTAAGCTTCAATAAATCCCTTCCTCTATGACGGTTTCTAGTGTGGAAGTTCAACCCAACGATGTGAGGCTGACTGCTACACTAGATAATGTAATCTATGAATGTAGGTGAGCTCTTAAACCCACAGCAAGGGAAAGAAGTAAATACCCCGACCATTACTAAGGTGGTATTTACATTTTTCTCCCAGGAAAGCTACATATCGTGAATCCTTACCCTCCTGTCAAAAAACAACAATAGCAAAGATATGAAGCAACAGGAATTCTCCTTCATTACTAAATGGAATTCAGATTGTACAGTCTTTCAGAAAGGAGTTTGGTCCCTTACTACAAAACTGAGCATACTCATCATTTAATCAACATTTAAGCACCTTTGTATTAGCCAAAAAATTATTGACAATTTATTTCCTCCCAAAAATGTTAACACATGTTTATAGTGGTCTTACCCATAATTGCCAACAGTATGAAACAGCAAACATGTCTGTCAGTGGTATATCTAGAAAAGGAAATATTATTCCATGACAAAAAGAGATAACCTATCAAATCATAAAAATACATGGAAGAAACTTAAGTGTACATTACTAACTAAAGAATTTAATCTGAAAATCTTGCAGGCTTTATGACTTCAATTATATAATATTTGGAAAAGGCAAACTGGAGACATAAAAGGCATGATTGCCAAGGGTTAGGAGGGATGGGAAGACGAAGAGCATGAAGAACTTTTGAGCAATGAAACTACTCTGTATGGTGTATGCATGTCATTATAAATTTGCCAAATGCATAGAATGTACCATATGAAGCATGAACCTTAAATACCTCGATTCAGGATGTGTCACTCTGTATTCATTGGTTGTAACAAATGTACTAAACTAGTGGATTGTGGAGGAGGTGAAGGTGAGTATTTTAGTTTTCCTTGTTTTTTTTTTTTTTTTTTCTGTATGTGTAGGTACAGTCTGCCTAACCCAAGTTGGCCTAGAATTTTCTGTATAGTACAGGATGACCTGTACTGGTCTCTCTCCTTCTGATCTCTCACTCATGAGTACCATGATGCATTACCACCACCACAAAACACTTTACTAAGGTATATTCATAATGGAGAAGGCTGCATACATATGAGCATGTGTATGAGCACATTAAAAATGTCTGTACCAAAAAATATGCCTGTACCTTGTCAATTTTGCTATGAGCCCAGAATTTGCTTCTTAAAAGCATTTTGTTTTTCGAGGTTTCACTCTAGCTCAGGCTAACCTGGAACTCACTATGTACTCTCAGGATAGCCTCAAACTCATGGATCCTACCTCTGCCTCCCAAGTGTTGGATTAAAGGTGTGTGCCTGCACGCCCAGCTTAAAAGCTTTTTTTTTTTTTTTTAAATTAAGTAGAAACTTTGTATGGACACATCATATGTTGGTACCATCATTTCCTTCTCCCTGCCCCCAATCCACAGAGAGCCCTCTTTAGTGGGATTGCTGGTGTTCACCATGTACTTTTAGGTTGTGAGTTGTGAGAGCAGCAGTCTGACATTGCAGGGAGGGTTTTGTCTCTGGATATTCCTTTCCACCCTGTGGCTCTTACATTTTGCACAGGAAGTTAGAATTAGAACCAATCATCTCAGAGGTTGCGGTATGCTATCGGCCCTTACATCTCACCCCATCCTAAAATCACCGCCTTCATTCTCAACATTATATAAACACCTGCCGGTAACAATAAAGTGAGTTCCTGTTTTGACAAGACTCCCAGCTTGGTGGTTTTGCTCCTGGCCTTTGACAACCACCCTCCTCCTCAACCCCTTGGGAGGAACCAGCGGGCCTGGTCCTCCCCCAGCACTACCTGCCCCGGGGGGGGGGGGGGGAGGAGCCCGGCATCTGGTGCCCAACGTGGGCTACAGGAACCCAGCAAACTGGTGCCCCATGTGAGGCATTCTCATTGAGGAGGTCAATTGGTGTGCATATGCAGGTGAGTGTACCCTCATAAGTTATGAGGCAGTCTTCATATTTAATGTGCTAAACTTTGCTTCTATAACCTGTACTTACTTATCAACATCTCTTTGCTCTCTTTCTCTTTCCTTTCACTTTCGGTTCATTGGAAGCTGCATCTGTAGCTTTTGTACAGCATGTTTACCTATCTTTTGGATCCTTGTGTTTGTGCTGTACTTGTGTGTCTGTGGGTTACTATAGCCCTAATTTTATGGATATTTCTCTCTCGACTTTATAATATGGGACAGTCTACCTCTAAATCCAATCCTGCCTTAGAATCTCTCAGGCCACTCCTAAAGAGTAGAGGGCTTAATTTAACTGATAATCAGGGTTGACAGACCTGGGATTGCCTTCTTAAGCTGGTGCCAGAGCTGCTGGAAGGAAATCTCTTTGACTGGAACACTTGGGATAGAGTAGAGACCCTTGTTTGTTGGGCAAATGTGGAGAAGGGTCAAATAACCCCCTTAGGGGTCCTCCCTATGATCTCGGTCCTCAAGGGCTGCTTCCTTCCAAGGCCAACCAAACATGAACAAAAGACAGAGGGAAAAGAATATACACCCTGATCTGGCTACTCCTCCTGGAGATACAGTTTAAAAACCTCAGAAAAGGGTACATCTTTATACCCCTCACTCGATCCCTTTGACAGTACTCCCTGGCCTTCTGGGGAAACTCCTCCACCTCCTCCATCAACTAACCTTTTCTGGACCCCCTCAGACCCTCCTTCATATTTGTCCGCCAAGCCTTCAGAAAATAAAGCTACTTTTTTATTTCCCATCAATCTAAATCCTGGGGGCAATCGCCCTGCTGCCTGGTATCCATAGGAAGCTCAGGACCTTAAGGAGCTTAAAAAGGTGGTCTCAGAGGATGGACCTAACTCTCCTTGGGCTGAGACCCTGTTACAGGGATTTGCCCATCAAACTTGTACAACCCAAGATTGGAAAAATCTAGTTAAGGCCATCTTATTGGGTCCCCTATTCATTAAGTGGTATGCCTTTTTTCAAGATGAGTGCCATATACAGGCAGAATGAAACCAAAGTCAACAGCACCCTGTGTCGATAACTTTTGGGATGCCCTCTGGTACCTCTGATCAATATGCTACAGGCACTCAACAGGGTATACCTGATCTGTATTGGGACCAGGTCAGGGCAGTGGGCTTGGCGGCATGGAAAAGGCTTGATGAGGGACCTTCTAAAACCCCCTTATGGGTATTACTCAGAAACCATCTGAGGACATGGCTACATTTATAGATAGGGTGGAAAAAAGTCTCCAAAGAAAATTCCCCCCAGGGGCATTACAGGATCAGTTTAGTACAATGTTGGTCTAGGAAGGGATGACGGCTGATCACCACCTCACCTGTGTGGGTCTCAAGGACAACTCCATGAGTAGATGGACTGTAGCCACCAAGGACATTGGCACTATCTCCCATCAAGCTAGGACCATGGCTGCTGCTCTTCAGGAAAATAAACAGAGAGATTTGGCCACTGTGATCTGCACATTACAGTTAAACCCTAAAAAATCAACATGTTTTGGGTGCGGGAATGAGGGCCAATTTAAAAAGGAGTGCCCCAACAAGACAAAGCCTCCCCTGCCCTCTGTGGAGATGACCAATGCCCCTCACACCCACTGCCCTAAATGCAAAAAGGGGTTTCATTGGGAGTGTCAGTAGAAGTTTGACATACAGAGAAAGACTTTAAACTCCTCCCAGGGCTACCCCAACCCTGTTAAATAAGGGAAAAGAGACCATCAAAGCCCATTGGACCATCCCTCTGGTCCTCAGACTTAGAACCAAAATTATTTTAAATATTGGCAATAAAAGATTCAAACTTCTCATTGACACTAGAGCAGACTGAATGGTCCTGAGAAAGGAGGAAGTGTCCCCTTTCTGGCAGCTTGTGCCCAGCCCTCCCCTACTGGGAGTTGGCAGGCAATTCACCTCCTGTGAGACTTCCATGTGGCTCCCTTGGACTGACCCAGGTGGGGACAGGGGAGAAGTCCACCCTCTTGTGGTGACAGGGCTCACTGCTAACTTACTGGTGTAAGACATCCTTGGAGAGGCCAAGGCTTTCATCACTACTGACCATAAGGCCTTTTATAATAATTTGTTATATAAAAAAAGAATATCAACAACAGTTTAAGAAAGGGAGGGAATGTCATCCCAATTATAAAGATGACCCTTTAAACAACTCAGACAAAAGTACTCCAATGAACACCCCAATTCTAAGGGCCACTGCCCAGCCCCCCCCCCCAACCGTTTAATATCCAGTGGACACTGGGGGATCCTATATGTGTTGGACAGTGGCCTCTCCCTTCTTCTAAGTTACACCATCTCCACATACTTATTGATCAATAGTTGGAGGCCAGACATATCAGTCCTTCCACTAGTCCCTGAAACCTTCCTTTGTCATACAAAAGCCTAATGGGTCCTGGAGATTTTTACATGATTTAAGGAAGATCTATAAACACATAATCCCCTTCAGAAATCCCCAGAGGGGACTCCCATGGATCCCAGCTATTCCCAATATATACCATATTACTAGCATTGACATTAAAGTTTCCTTCTTCTCTATCCCTCTCCATCCAGGAGACATGGAAAAATTTACATTCTCTGTACCCGCTGTTAATTTTTGTGGCCCAGATAGGAGATTTGAGTGGACTGTCTTACCTCAGGGCATGGCTAATAGCCCACCCATTTGTCAATATTACCTGACATCCATTTTCTCTTCTCTGATCAATTTCCCCAATACCCTGTTTTATATTTAGATGGATGATATTATTCTTGGGTGCCTAGATTCCTCCACACTCCAGGACCTTACCCACCAATGTCTAACTATCCTTCATACTCACAGCTTTAAAGTAGCTCCTAAGAAAGTTCAAACTGTGCCTCCCTTTAAGATCTTGGGCTTGAAAAAAAAAAAAAAAAAAAAAAAAAAAAGATCTTGGACTTGGTCCTTACCCTAGATACAGTTTCACCTGTTAAACCACAACTTTATTGCCGGGCTCCACTGGCAGGGGCAGGTAGTGCTGAAGGAAGGACCAGGCCTGCTGGTTCCTCCCAAGAGGTTGAGGAGGAAGATGAGCATCAGGATGACGCAGACCTCTCCTAGCCACCAGAGAAAAACCACCCTGAGTCAGGAGTCTGTTCTAAGCAGGAACTCACAGGAACTCGCTTTATTGCTATGAGCAGTTGCCTATATAATGTTGGGGATGAAGGTGGGGATTTAAGGATGGGGGAGGTAAGGGCCAATAGTAAACTGTAACTATTGAAATGGTAATTTCAACTCCTGCTTGGAAGTAGCAGGCCAGAAGCCATTAGGCATCTTGCTGAGTTATAGCTGGCCAGAGACAGGTCACCAAACTTTAGGTAGGCTCAGGAAGTTCCCCTAGGCCTCACGCCTGGGCCTTTCAGGGCCCAATACTTTATATTCAGAATTCTTACACCTTGCCTCAACTCCAGAAATTCTTGGGAGAAAGTAATTGAATGAGGTCCTGTATACCTATAACCACTGAGGAATTATCCCCCTTGTTGAACCTACTAAGGGGCCTTGATGTTTCATCCCAAGTAACCCTAACACCTGGGCAGAGACAAGTCTTCCATAGTATCCAGGAGGCCATATGTAACTCTAATCTCAAACAATTTGACCCTGATCTTCCTCTTTCCCTCTATCTTTTCCCTGGGGAGACCCTGACCACTGCCCTGTTGGCTCAAAAGGGTGAGCCTATTCAGTGGATTCACCTCTTGATTGGTGGGGCCCCTAGGGTCTATTCTTTAAGTAACCAAGTAGCTGATTACATTATTCAAGTAAGGGAAACTGACTCTTTGGTATTAAGCCTCACTCCATTATTACCCCATATAACTGATTTCACTTGGCTCCAAAGAAATAATGTAAGGGTCGCTATGGCACTTAAAGGGTTCCTGGGTACCATCAACTGCCATTATGGCCCTCATAAGTGGATAAGCTCTTTTTCCAGGTTGGAGTGGAGACCCCCAGGCTTTTCCATCCTCAACCCAACCCTGACTTCCTCATTGCCTTTAAAGATGGGGGATGCCTGGGGGCTTCCCTGGTGGTTTATCCCACCTTTAAATTGGGGGTCAAACCTAAGCCCATCAAGTCCATCTCTCCGGAAATAGAGGGATCAGCACAACAAAGAACTTTTTACAGTTGTTCTGGCTCTACATACTATTCAGGAGCTGTTCAACTTATTTTCTGGCAGCCTCTATGTGGTAAATCTACTGCCCAATCTTATTAAAGCTCACATTAGACTTGATTCCAACCCTTTATCCCCCCTAAAGATCCAGGCTCGCACCCTACTCAAACAAAGAGTCCACCCTATCTTCATACAACATCTTTGAGGCCATCAAAATTTACCAGGTTTCCTGTCTGAAGGAAATAGCTTGGCTGATCAATTGGCTTCTGTGTCTCACTGTCACACTGTCTCAGAGGCTATCCAATTTCATTCCCTAACCCACACCAACTGGACAGGCCTGAAACAAAGATTCCCCCAAACACCAAATAAAATTTTTTTAAATTTTTTTTAAATTATTTATTTATTTATTTGAGAGCGACAGACACAGAGAGAAAGACAGATAGAGGGAAAGAGAGAGAATGGGAGCGCCAGGGCTTCCAGCCTCTGCAAACAAACTCCAGACGCGTGTGCCCCCTTGTGCATCTGGCTAACATGGGACCTGGGGAACCGAGCCTAGAACTGGGGTCCTTAGGCTTCACAGGCAAGCGCTTAACCACTAAGCTATCTCTCCAGCCCCCAAATAAAAATTTTAATAAGATTATTAGGACATACAAGTCTTGCCAGCCCTTCCTCCAAGTCGCCCCCCCCCCCAAACTTCCAGGAGTAACGCTCAGGGCCTTTGCCCCAACCATCTTTGGCAAATAGATGTTACTCATTATTCCCCCTTTAAAAAACTTAAATACATCTTTTTTATCAGTTGATACTTTCTCCCATGCCTGTTGGGCATCTACACATGCTGGGGAGAAATCTTAACATGCCATTAGTCATATGCTTCAATGTTTTGCCATTCTCATGCTGCCTGATCAAGTAAAAACAGCTAATGGCCCCTGCTTTGTAAGTCAAAACTTTATAAGTTTCCTCCAGACGTGGCAAATTATACATGCCACAGGCATTCCATATAACCCTTGAGGCCAAGCTATCGTTAAAAGATGTAACCAAACACTTAAATCACAATTACAAAAACAAAAGGGGGAATCACTACCCCCAACATGATCAGCTAAAGAAGCATTATTCACTTTAAATATTTTAAATTTTTCTAGAAATAAAACAATGTCTCCATTTTAAAAACATTGGTCATCCTCTGTCACATACAGCTCAGTCAAGGTCAAATGGAGAGACCCATTGACTGGGGCCTGGAGAGGACGAGAGCCACACCTCACAGCAGAGAGAGGGTTTGAATGTGTCTTCCCTTATTTTTTCTTTTTAGTGCCATTGTGATAGAATTATTCCCTTATTTTTTCTGTTTATATTGTTAATGCATAGAAATGTTTGAAATTTTGTGTAATGATTTTGTGGCATGCTATTTTAGCAAATTCATCATAGTTTCTGAATTTAATGTTCTTGTGATTAAAATATATTCATTAATAAACCTTCAATTAGGGTATAAGTAGTAAACTCTGTATTTTCCTATATAACATAACATTTATTTAATATACTTAAATAATGTTCTTTTTCTCCCCTTAATAGGCTTCTGACTTCCCTCATTGTTTGTGACATTTCTTTTGCTATATGATCAGATAGCCCAAAATATGGACCCTCAACCACTATCAATATTGAAAACTTGTCACAAATGAAAATTTTCAGCTCCTATTTTGTTCCTACTGATTGATAAACCTTGGTTTAGAACCAAATAATCTATATTTTAACAGGTCCACAGATGATTCTAAAATTTACTGATGTTTGAGGTCCTTTGGTGCTATTGTTACTCTTTTAAAGACAGGTGTTCTTATTTGACTGTTTTAACCGTTTTACCTTGGCTGTTTTATAATTTTAATGTAGTGGTTCCAAGTATTTATTTGATTTCATTTATTCTGTTTTGGACTTGTTCCTGTAGAATCTGTGCTTATGTCTATCAGTAAGACTGAAATTGGCTGTTAATGAGCCTGGTTCCTTTGTCTTTGCTGCCAAGTGTCAAGCCCGCTAAGCAATCTCTCCAGCTCCAACTAGCTCATTTTCAACCTTCTGGACATTCTGTTCTTTATCTTATTTGCTATTTTCCTCCAGTGTCATATTCTTACTATTTTTATTTCTACACTAATTTCTTTGATAATTTTAAACATAATTTATATTTTTATGAAATATTTTAGCTTTACCTGAGTATTATCTTTCATTTAAGCCCAGCTGTGAATTTAAAAGTCTTATAATATGTACATTAAACAATATGAAGTTACTGTTCAACTACTTTTTACTTAGAAAACTGAAGCAATTTCAGAGATTTAAGCTAAAAATTGTATTCATCATTTTCAAAATTTGCTTTAGTAGATTATTTTAATTTGGTCTTCTTTGTTTCTAGAACGGTCTTATATTTTGGATATTTGTTTTTATTTTCTTAAAGCACATTCAAAATATTTTCTTATTAACTACTTCTTAAAAATTTAGCCTCTCAACCTACAGAATGGGAAAAATCTTCACCAGCTATATATCTGATGGAGGATTAATATCTAGGATATACAAAGAACTCAAAAAGTTAAATAATAAGGAATCAAACAAGCCAATCAAGAAATGGACTATTGAGCTAAATAGAGAGTTCTCAATGGAAGAAATATGAATGGCATATAAGCATCTAAAAAAATGTTCTGTCACTAGTCATAAGGGAAATGCAGATTAAAACTACATTGTGATTCCATCTCACTCCTGTCAGATTGGCTACCATCATGAAAACAAATGATCATAAATGTTGGTGGGGATGTGGAAAAAGAGGAACCCTTCTACACTGTTGGTCAGAATGCAATCTGGTCCAGCCATTGTGGAAATCAGTGTGGAGTTTCCTAAAACAGCTAAACATTGATCTACCATATGGCCCAGCTATAGCACTCCTAGGCATATATCCTAAGGACTCATCCCATTTCCTTAGAAGTACATGCTCAACCATGTTTATTGCTGCTCAGTTCAGAATAGCTGGGAAATGGAACCAGCCTAGATGTCCCTCAACTGAGGAGTGAATAATGAAGATATGGCACATTTATACAATGGAGTTCTACTCAGTGATAAAGAAAAATGAAGTTATAAAATTTGCAGAAAAATGGACTTATCTGGAAAGGATTATACTGAGTGAGGTAACTCTGGCCTAGAAAACCAAGCACCACATGTTCTCCCTTATATGTGGATCCTTAGCTACCGATGATTGGGCTTCTGCAGGAGAAGGAAAAACTTCAGTATCAGAGGCCAGTAAGTTGAAAAGGGGATATAAAAGGAAGAGAAAGGAAGGGAGGAGGGTACTTAGTAGGTTGGTATTGTTTATATGTAAGTAGAATGATTGAGATGGGGAGAGGATATGATGGAGAATGGAATTTCAAAGAGGAAAGTGGGGTGGGGGGGTGAGGTAGGGTAATACCATGGGATATTTTTTTATAATCATGGAAGATGTTAATGAAAATTGAGAAAAAAAAAAACAAAAAAAAATTAGCCTCTGATTACAACCATAATTTTATTCATGATTGAATGAAGGAACTTGAAAGAATTATCATTTACTCACAGTCATGTGAAGCAATGCATTAACATGGTTACACATTTGGAGTTAGGATTTGATTTCTGAATTTAAAGGCAAGCTATACACTTTATTGGTTGTGAGACATTGAATAATCTATTTGACCTATTTTTGCTTTGCCTGTGTCCTGTGGGAAAAAGAAATATAGATAGTGACAGACTGAATATGCTGTGATATTTACCTTATTGCCTAAATATATAACAAAGCTATCCCATCAATGTTTGCGTACATATTACTGTGACTTTCACATAACAAAGTTTCCCATAACTTTTCTTAAAATGTGTCTTGGTTATTAAATGTTCAGGTTATGGTGGTAATGATGTATTCCTTATAGGTTTATTATGAAAATTAAATGAGCTAGTACAAATAAAGGAGTTAAATGGGGCTGGGGAGAGAGCTTAGTGGTTAAAGGTGCTTGCTTACAAAGCCTACCACCCAGGTTCAGTTCCCCAGTATGCATATAAAGACAGATGCACAAAGTAGCATATGTATCTGCAGTTTATTTGCAATGACAAGAAGCCCTGTTGCACCCATTCTCTCTGTGTCTCTCTATATGTCTCTGTATTCATAAAGAAATAAATTTTAAAATATGTTATTTAACTATTTATTACATATATATGTATGTATGTATGTATGTATGTATGTATGTATGTATGTATGTAGAGAGAGAAAGAACAGCAGGGCCTCTAGCCACTACAAACAAACTCCAGACACATGTGCATCTGGCTTAAATAGGTACTGGGAAATTGAACCTGGGTCTTTAAGTTTCACAGGCAAGCATTTTAACCACTTAAGCATCTTTCCAGCCCGAAAAATTGTTTTTTTTTTTTTAAAGAAGTTAAAACATGAGTGGTATGTGGGAGATCTGTGTACTACATGCAAAATAAGTCATTAGGAAAATAGCCATGGTATGTTGAAAATAGGAAATAATCTAAAAGCCTATTAATTGTGGAATGGAATGGTTACATTAACGAAATCTTCTCCACAGTATTATAACACTATGAAGTATTTATAAAAATTAAGCATATCTAACTGGATATGGTAGAACATGCATTTTATTCCAACACTTGGGAAATAGAGGTAGAAGGATAAGGATCACTATGAGTTCAAGGCTGGCCTGGGAATACAGAGTGAGTTCCAGGTCAGCCTGTGTTAGAGTGAGACAATTCCTCAAAAACAAAACAAAATTTAAGCCTATCTAGGTGTATTAGTATGGCACAATCTCTACATGAAAAATGCAAGTTGCTGGCGAATAATATCACATATGATTTGATTCCAATAGAAAGGAAAAAAATCACAAAAGGCCTATTTAGAACAACCAAACTTTCATTTGAAATTGTGATATATGTGTGCATCCAGAGAGAGAAATGAATAAATAGGGAGTTTTCTTTGGGAAGAAACAGTAGATGGATATTCTCAAGGTCAATTTATTTATTTATATCTTTAATGTTTATGAAAACATCTATGAAATAGTCAAAGGAAGCAGGACCTTTTAGTAAATTTTTAACACTTTTTTTAAATTTTTTATTTATTTATTTGAGAGCGACAGACACAGAGAGAAAGACAGGTAGAGGGAGAGAGAGAGAATGGGCGCGCCAGGGCTTCCAGCCTCTGCAAATGAACTCCAGACGCGTGCGCCCCCTTGTGCATCTAGCTAACGTGGGACCTGGGGAACCGAGCCTCGAACCGGGGTCCTTAGGCTTCACAGGCAAGCACTTAACCGCTAAGCCATCTCTCCAGCCCAACACGTTTTCTTAAATGTAGTGTACCATAGCTAATTAATCTTTGATTTGGCAGCTATTTTCTTGATTTCTGTAGTGTGTTACTTTCATTGTCCCTAAGTATACAGTAAACTTTATCTATGATGATAAAGGCACATATCTATAGAAATTTTCAGATAACTTAATTTTCAGATTTGCTAATATCTCTGAGAACTAGCATTAATGTTTATATACGAATTTTATAAATTTACCAACATAGGCTAAAAGTATACATGTATTTATATAGTATCTTATTCTAGCAGTGAGCAACTTGAGGACAAAATTATGTTAACTTCTCATTTTATTTCTAAAATCATATGTGCATAATGGTTGAACAATAAATATCTTTAAATGGATAATATTTTAAATTGTTGCTTGATTTGACACAAAAAGCCATAATGTTAAAAATGTATATTCAGAATGCTTCATTAATAAGCATATTCTGTAATTCCAAAGGGTCTATCAGCATGAGTAATATAAAAAGTTGTGTTATCATTTTAACACTTTAGATAAAAATATAATGCATGTTCTTTTGTCTCAGGACTTCAGTCATTTCACTTATGATAACCTCATCTACTCTGCAGATAAGACCTATACATACAAAATTAGAATGGTTTTCCTTAAAGTAGAAAACCTGAGGTAAATAAATTGGAGCACAAAAAAATCTCATTATTTTGTTTTTTTATTTCCTGCTTTTTATGCTTCTTTTTCAGACTTGGGATGTAGCTTTAGCATGAACTGCAAGAGCATGAGGGAAAAAATGTGTGCTTGAATGTAATATTTATTTAGACGACATAAGAATGGTCCATCCCATATTTTGTGGTATTGGCAAAAATATGTGGGTTGGCCTTGAAAAAGAATTTACTTCAAATATTGCTATCAGAATTTTGTTTGAAGAGAGGAAAAAGTATAATTTTGCAAATGGCACTTGCATTGATAACTGTTCTCATTATATTAAGGTATTTATCTTTATATTGTTATAAGTTCAATAGAAGTGTTAATTTCATTACCTAGTTTTAAGTTTTAAGTTTTTAAACTAAATGCTGAAATTACTACTGCAAATAAAATAAAAATTCTAATTAGGTTTATATTTTTAAATTGTCCATTATTCCATCTATTATATGAATCATACAACCAAACGTTCTCCTTTAAAAATAATTTGTTTGTTAGAGACAGAGAGAGAAAGAAACAGACAGAGAGAGAGGGAGAGAAAGAGAGAATGAGTGTGCCAGGGCCTCTAGCCGCTGGAAACGAACTCTAGATGAAAGCACCACCTGTGCATCTGGCTTTACCTGTGGATACTGGGGAATGGAACCTAAGTCTTTAGGCTTCTCAGCAAGTACCTTAACTACTAAGCCTTCTCTCTAGCCCCCACACATTCTTTTTAATATAATCATCTTGGTCTGTATAGCAAAAGACCAAACGAATTTTTCTAAGAATAGTTCAAACTGGAAAAGGAAGTATTAATCAAGTAAATAAAAAGTACTTATAAATTACACCTTAAACAAATAAATGCCTTCATGTTTTTGCCGAGGTCAATGTATATAATATGTAGTTAGTTGATTAAAATGTTTAAATGTAGATTTATAGTACTATTCCCATGCCTCATTTGCAACAGACCAACTAACACTCTACCTCCAAGAATTCTAAACGAGTCTCCCATACATGACTTTTTTATTTCACCAACATGTTGCTTATTTATCTTCTGCTTATATACCGAATACTATACTGAAAGCAGAGAACTTGTCTTTTCAATCAAATATCTCAAGACAACAAAATACTGTTTAGTTTTTCAAGAAATATTTGTATCAAAAATCAAGAAAATTTCAATTCATACAAGTTCATTTCAAACATGATTTTTTTTAGTCCTCTGATGCAATGTTTTATGTAAAACATAAAATTTGAAATGTGTTCATGTTTTCAAACTCCACCTCTTCGATCTACTGAATCATACTTCAAAGAACTTTTATCAGTTACTTATTCTAGTAATTTATGATCATTCTCATACATAACTTTAAAACTCTTTGCAAAGTAACTAAAATTATGTCTCTGACCTGCTATTTTACTTTTTACATCCCTTTTCTGCACCTACCTTCCATCTGCTGAGCTTAATTTAAACTCTTATATTTTATATTACTTTATTTATTTTTAGTAGGAGTTATTTATCTCAGAACCTCACAACAGTAGGCAAATGCCCTATAAACTGAGTTAGATTTATAGCTTGCTTTTTATTTGCTATTAATATATTTCACCCTGTATTTCTTTAAGAATCATAGTAAATGGATCTGGTTGCACACAGATTAATAAAACAAAACAAGACCCTTTTGTTTAGTTGGAGTATTAGAAATACTAAGAACATACAGAAAATTTTTGGAATGTCATTCATCATTCCCATTTTTTGATTTTAATTCAAGACCTGTTTTTCCTTTTATAGGGACCTGAATGTTCCATAGTCTTTCTAGTAAAAATCACAAATTGTGTTTTATTTTGTAATTTCCTCAACAAAAGGAAAAAGAAATGCTGCTGGCATCCAGTTTGGCTTCCCTTCTATAACCTTAGTTTCCCTGCTTTCCTCTCTTCTATTAACAACTTTCATTTTTGTAAAACTTTTTCTCCTCTCTAATCTTCCTTCCTCTCTGCCAAAGAACTAGAGCTTTCAAATTCAATAAGGTATTGGAAATTGACTGATCTTTTGTGACATTCATTGGCTCTGTAACATTATTCTGGATAAATGGTCCTCAACTGTTTTTCATAAAATGAAACAGGTTAAAATTTGGAAATGCTACCCTAAATCCATGACAAAGCTCTAACTATCTCTAATGAATGAGAATTGTTCATTTTCCTTGAATTGTTTGATTAAAGATTCTTTATGATATAAGCAAAACAGATTCTTACAATTCAATTTTGTATTTTTCTGATGCTTTTATTTTAGCTTGTTTGGGAACTCTTACAAAGTTGGTTGTGCTGTTACTCCATGTTAAAAAATTGGAAATATCATTAATACAGCACTTTTCATATGCAATTATGCTCCAGGGTGAATTAACTTAAATTTAAGAATAAAAATAAATTAAGAATACTTCATGTTTAAATTTTCTTGACATTTTGAGTCTTTATGATCTATAAAAGCATTTAATATAAAATTTTATGTTAATGCATTTTAGTTCCATAATGAAATGTTATAACTTGGGCATATAGTTTTTACTTATATACTAGCTGACTGATACCTCCTAAAAGAATCTTAACGTTACCAATAATTCATAATATCTAGCTTAGCTATTACAGGATTTATTTCCTTTTTTTTTGTTTGTTTGTTTTTGTTTTTGTTTTTGTTTTTCGAGGTAGGGTCCCACTCCCACTCTGGTCCAGGCTGACCTGGAATTAACTCTGTCATCTCAAGGTGGCCTTGAACTCATGGCAATCCTCCTACCTCTGCCTCCCGAGTGCTGGGATTAAAGGCGTGCGCCACCACGCCCGGCTCAGGATTTATTTCTATAATAGTTCATTCACATATTTATAATAAAAATATTTAGTAACAGTTGTTTTAGAGATACAGGAAAATATTTTTAAGTGTAAGTACACCTAACAGATTACATAATGGAGATATTCATTGGGACTAATCTGTTATATAAAAAAAATTCATTAATGTCAAAAATGGAAACACATTCTTTAAGTCTTTAGTCAAGATATCCATATAAACCTTGAGTTCTTTCTACTTACTTATGTAATCATCTGCCATTTATGGGAAGTAACTGCCTTCTAAAATAGCCTTTATCTCTGAAGACCTCTACTGGAAATTCCTAAATCAGTATATTACTACTATCAATACCAATGCTATAACTTCTCAACAGATGAGAAAATATTCTCATCAACACTTCAAAAGACTGCCTACTAGGATTGAAGAGGAATCTGCTAAATAAGACTTTAGAACTAAACCAAAAAGAAAATAAAATCCTTTAATTACTAATTATATTTCTCTACATGGGGAAAACAATAGAATTGTGTTATAAGATGAATAAATCTCAGAAAACCCCTTTCCTATGAAAATCTGATGACAGTATATAGTCTAACAAGGAGATAAATACATATCAAAACATGAACACAAAAGTAATATTTCATCTAGCTGGGCGTGGTGGCGCACGCCTTTAATCCCAGCACTCAGGAGGCAGAGGTAGGAGGATTGCCATGAGTTCGAGGCCAACCTGAGATTACATAGTGAATTCCAAGTCAGCCTGGGCCAGAGTGAGACCCTACCTTGAAAACCCAAAATAATAATAGTAATAATAATATTTTATCTAAAATATGCCATAAATATAAAGCAGGAAAAGCAAGTAAGGGAAGATGGTTATGGAAGAAAACCTAGTCCCAGAAGTAGTGTCACTTTAGCTCTAAGCCAAATAGTAACTAAACTATATTCCATGTGAAAGAAAGAATATCATAACATATCTCTGAGTTTGCAGAATTTCACACATTTGACAGATGAGTAACTGAGGAGGAGAGGTAGGTGGAAGCTTCCAAAAAAGAACAGTTTTCAAAAAGATTACGCTGAGTCTCATATGGCCCAGAAAGCAGAGAAATAAGGGTCACAGAGGAAGTACAGTTTGACCAGAACAAGCGAACCACTGTGGTATCTTGGAGTAGGGCTGCATATTAAATTACCAAAATTGCAGTTATTTTAAAGAGTACTCATTGTCACAATTCTGTAGGTTCAATCACAAAGTGACTGGATTCATGGGGCCCCAAAGGCCAAAAATTAGTGTGTTGATTAAGTTCTGTAACTGACTCTCTGAAGAAGTGTGCATCCAAGATTACTCAGGCTGTTAGTAGAATAGTTCAGGTCTAAGTGGTTCTGGGAATTGGGCTCCCAGTTCCTTGCTGGAGGTCAGCCAGGTACTGCTCTCACCTGCTAAGCTCTGTACTCCTTAAACAACCACCATCAACTAAACAAAGGGATGTTAGATTCTCACACTTCAACTCTTGGAATTCTCTTTAGTACCTAACCAAAGAAAACTCTCTGCATTTAAAACATCAGTTTAGGGCTTGAGAGATTGCCCAGCAGTTAAAGTGCTTCCCTGCAAGCCTAATGACTGAGTTTGATTCCCAAGTACCCACATAAAGCCAGATGCACAAAGTGGCACATTCATCTGAAGTTTGTTTACAGCAGCTAAAGGCCCTGGTGCACCCATATTCATGTCCCCTCTCTCTCCTTGCAAATAAATAAATAAAATATTTTTTTAAAACCATGTTTATCTGAATTATGAAGAGATATAGGATAGGAACAAAATGACTTTGGACTTGATCTGCAATTTACTACAGGATTGTTCATTTAATTATAGTTTTATAGTACATGTAACAGGTGCTGACTTGGTGATAGAATTCCACATTTTTACATGGTCATCTATCCTGAAAACAGTATTAGTCTGTTGTGAAGTATGTAAAAACACTACCCCCACACACATAAAACTGCATGAGCCAAACACACACACACACACACATGCACACACACACTATTTTTAAATGAAAATGATATTTTTGTAAAGTTGCTATGAAATTATTGAAGTAATTCACCTAGATGCACATTTAGATCCAGTAGACCTTGTGCATACAACATACTTAGAGGAGAAAGAGGCCAGAAGAGAAGGCAATAAAATCTACTCAAATCTAAGTATCAACTGTTAAAATAAGTAAATTATAGGATCCAAAAATATTTAGTAAAGAACAATGACTTGAAATTAATAGTTATGGAATGCATTCTGATGGGTCGTATTGTTTTATATACTTGAGCAGACAGAGCTAGACTGTATTTCCCATCTTCCTTATATAGAGTCATGTGGTCAAGCTTTTGCTGGTAAGACAGAGGCCATTTTCCAAATCTAGCATTAAAAACATTCCATGTTATTATTCCCATTCTTGGGCATCTCTCATCATCTGGCTGCATGCAAAGGATTGGTTACAGAATTCAAACATCCTAGAGGATAGCAATACCTCAGAATAATTGCATCCACTACAATATCTCAACCTCAGGTAGTGGAGCTAGCAGAAGTGTGTGAGGAGAGCCTAGTGAAGAAAGAAATAAAACATTAATGTGTTGGCAGAGATTTAAATAATATATAGGCTTGCTTTCAGTCTTTTTTAATACACAAGGTTGCTCTCTTTCCATATTATTCTGCTTTTATATAATTTATGATTCAATGAACACCATACTTAAATAGCCATTTACAAAAGGGAGAACAATTCTTAGAGACCATTTAAAATGAGGACAATATGAGGAACTCTAACCAATCAAAAAAAAAAAAAAAAACTGCAGTGGTTTTGACTTGTTTCCCAGAACCAGCTCTGTGTTCCATTCCACGGAGCATATCTGTTAGCCAAATCAAGAGCAGTTTGTTACCCACCATGGCTGTGTGCCACTGTTTCACTTGTGTGAGCGTCATGTCAGGTTGCTTGTTGCTGAGTAGCTTAGACCAAGAGTTGCTTGGACAGATGTTGATTATTTTCCCTCAGTCACTCATGGAGCACCTTCTGGCACTAGATGAGCTGTCTTGGGACTGACTTTCTTCCAGATTCCAGGCATGTCACTCCATGTTCCGTACCAACAGCATATGTTGTCACAAGCCTGCTCTCTATTATTAAGGTCCCACCAATTGTGAGCTACAAGAGGGCCTATACCTATTAAAATCTCTCTAAAAGAATAATGGGTATCCCATTTATCTGGTGCTGTCTTCACTCTCCATTAGAGAATTTGCTGCTCTTTTTCAGATAGACTCAGATCCTGAGGAGAGAATCAGCCCATCTCACCTCACCAGGGCTCCAGCTAAAACCATAAAGTAATTGGGGAAATTAGCAAGAGCAATTGCTTTGTTGGTGAACCTGGTACCAGCACAAGGGTGAAGTAGATAGACACAGAGAACACTCAACTCCTACCAAACCAGATATCCAGAGACACAGAGGCTCCCAAGACCTCATCACTGAAGTCGACTTAAAACGAACCCAACATGGCTCAGGGAAATTTGTGGAAGCAGGGGCAGAAAGATTGTTAGAGCCATAAATTGGGATCTTATGCACAGAGACATTGCCTCTTACCCATAACTGATGGCTAACCCTACAATGAACAGCTAACATTCTCCAGTGATTCAGGATCCCTGTGGATTGAGGAGGACAGGGAAGAGGCTAATGATGGTACCAACATGGCTGTATACAAACTGTGTACATAACTAATAATAACTTTAAAAAGAGAGAGAAAGAGAAGAAAAAAGAAAAAGAAGAAAAAATGCAGTGCTAACTATGTATATTCATTGTCTGGCCAGCTGTGATTTTTTTTAAGACCACAAATTTTCAGATATTATGACTAAATATTAAAGTATGAAAAGTTGTGCTTTTTAAAATAATGAAATATAGCTGGAGGTGTTGCTCAGTGGTAGAGCACTTGCCAAACATGCCCAGTCTGGGTTTGACTCCCAGAACCAGAAAAACCAAGCCAAAAAGAAAAGAAATACAGAATATGACTGAAAAAATATACAAAACAACACACTCTTATACCTTTACTATAAGTGACAAAACCAAAAACCAATTATATGACACAATACTTTATCCATAATTATTATGCCATATTCTATTAGATTAAGTCAACTTGGCAAATCCATCCTTATATTCATTTTCTTTTTCATGTATCTGTGTATTCCTTTTGTAGACTATGAAATCATTCTTGTAGCTGGGACTTTGGGACTATAGGCATTTAAGGATATTATCAACTCTTCAAGTAATTAACACATTATAGAACTTTTTATACATTTGTGCCAATGAGGAAACAATTATCTATGAAACATTCTATACTAACCATTTTTAAAAACACATTTTGCTTAAAAAATAAAATGAAATGTTAAAGTCTTTGGACATTTAAGTTATAGTCCCCATTTTAAGAATGCAAGAATTAATTTTAGAAAACATAGGATTCTGAGATAGGGAAAGCATATAATTGCATTCCTTATTAAAATACTTCCTTGAAACCATTTTATTTATTAAATCATCTTCTTAAATGTGTTAAGCTTCAAAATATTTATTTAAATCACATATAAAATGGTGTATTTTCTTACTGTCTGCTTTTTTGTAGAGAAACTTTAACAAGAAGGCCTTATGAAGCAGGAGTATTTGCACTCAATGTGGTCCTCATGACAAGTACACAGATCTTCTGTGCAGTAAGAGAAAGAAAATAACCTTAAAATGAAAAGTAAAAATTCCCTAATGCATAACACAATAACCAAAGTGCCCTCATAGAATATTAGCCTTATTGTGACATAAACATTGCTGCTCTGATTGTGATGCCACTTTATTATCAAAAAGAGTTGAGTCACTATAGGCTATAGACCTTTCTAACCTCCAGATCCTTTCCTGTGCCATCCTTCATCCCCATAAAACCAGAATATCAGAATAAGGAATGAGGGCTAACAGTTATGCCCTAAAAAAAGCTTTACACCTAACTCCTGAAATAGGGCAGTTTCACAATGACTGCTTTTAAGTAAAGGAAATTCAAAAATTACTTCTGGGGGAAAAATAGTAAACTAACACATTAAATAATTTGCTTTTTCTCAATGAACCACTCCCCCCAAAAAAAGAAAGAAAGAAAGAAAAAGAAGACATGAAATCCCCCAAACACTCAGAGAACAAGGTGTCACTAATATGTTTGATTTAACTTTTATTCCAAACATAAGTGGCTATACTCTATGGTAAAATTACATTTGGAATATGCAATGCTCCAAAGAATGTAGCACAGGACAAATTCAGAGTTTATTATGCTTCAGTGCACCCACACCAGTGGAGTTTCGGTGGAATAGCAGTATTGTGATTCAGTGCCCTCACACCACTGCCCTTGCTTTACTTTAATCAAGATGCAGGATCTTTCTCTTCTTCATCTCCTTTGGTCCATCTCTGAGCCACTAATTAAATCACTGGCAAGTAAGCATCTGCACATGTTGAAATCATAGAAACCAAACATGAAATGGGTCCATCAAAGTGCAGTAGGCATAGGGATAGAAGCACATTTAGCAGGGAAAAGCTCATATGCACATGGAGTTGTGGACCAGGATGAGATGTAAGAGCCTCACTAAGCAAAGTGAATGTATATCCCTGCATGAGGCCAGGATTACTTGGGATATTCAAGTCAGAGCAGGATGAAGTTGTGTCTGTGCAGGATCTGCTCAGCATGTATACTGTGCTGAAGAAGGAGAGAACATCAGTATAAGGTAGGAAGGAAATCCTGGCATAGGCTGTCCGTCAGAGCAGAGGAAGAAGGTATCCATATTGGATGCTCTAACGTTGTAAGGAAGGAATTACATATACAGCTGGCCTGACAAACAGATACCATGACCTAAGCTGGCAAGGGCATCCATTCTTAAGGTGAAAACTCACATGAGATACTGGAGTCTAAATGAGGCTTCCATGTAGGGAAAGTAACCTGACATAAGTGAGGCCAGAGCTATAATGGAAAGGCCTAGAGCCATGTTCTGAAGTATTCACAGTCTGAAAGTATGTTCAGAAGGTCAGCCTGTAGGTTACCAGATTAAATAGAGAACATTTAGTTAAATTTGAATTTTTTGCTTGCTAACCCTGGCTACTTTTGTGCTGGGTGTCTAGCCCCGTCAGTGAGAGGAGAACACACAGTCGTGAGACAAGGGTAGAGGTGGTGATAGTAGAAGACCTGCTTCCAGGACTCACGCAGGGAAAGACTAAGACAAATTCAAATTTCATATATATATATATATATATATATATATATATATATATATATATATATATATATATTTGAAAGTAAGGAAGTGCACAGAGAATGATGGAGACCTGAAATGCAAAGGACAGATATTATCTTTAAGGGCTTTCACTAACATGAAGTAGAACCATTTGAATACAGAAGTAATGATAGTAATCAATTACAAGTCAGGGAATGACAAAATGATGAAATCATATTGCTATAAATTCAAAAATGAATGAATGAAAATTTTGGTGAGAGACATGTAATTACCTAATTTAAAAGTAAATCCACATAAAAATATTTAATTCCATGTGGGAAAAGGGGTAAGTGACCATGGAGCAGCTGGCACCACCCTAATCAGATGATGAAAGTGAACCTCATGAGGGTCAGGCAAACTACACGTCTCCCAGGAAGATGCACAAGAAGAACGCAGCACTGCTTCTCTGGTTTTTCTGGCAAGACTTGTAATTCAAACACACAGTGCCATCAAATAGAAGTTCAAAATGCTATCTTTCAATTGAAGATGTTCACAAAACAATGGAATTGTTCTTTTTTAAAATGTGGACGTGCTGGAGAAATGTCTTATTAAGTTGCTTGTCTACAAAGCCAAAATAATAAGGTTTGATTCTCCAGGATCCACATAAGCCAGATGCACACGGTGGTGCACATGTCTGGAATTCATTTGTAGCAGCTGGAGGCCCTGGCATGCCCATTCTCTCTTTCACTGTCTCTCTCTCTCTCTCTCTCTCAAACAATAAAATATTTAGGCTGGGTATCATGGCACATTACTTAAATCCCAGAATTCAGGAGGCAGGAATAGGAGGATCACCATGAATTCAAGGCCACCCTGAGACTACAGAGTGAATTCCAAGTCAGCCTAGACTGTAGTGAGACCTACCTTAAAACTCTCCCCCACCCCCGCCAAAAAAAAAAAAAAGAAATTTAAAAAATGTAGAATGTGGAGGACATAAAAGTTAGTGTAAAGACCACCCCTGAGGAGACTTAAAATTTAAATAAAATGCACACTTCTGAGATGGGTTATTTTGCTGGTGAACAAGTGTGGTCTGAGCAGACAGCAGCAAGGCAGTTGTCAGATTCCTGATATGGATGCCTGCATGACAACGTACATGTGCACACTACCTACCCTGGGACGACAAAAGTCAGACTGGCACCTTGCATTCAGCTGCTTCTAAGTAAATGTCCAGCCTATAATGAGACTTCTTTTTATGTGTTTGGAGTTAGTTCAAAAACTATTGAGTTTCTTTTTTAAAAATTTGCAAAATCTAAAGACTTAGAGACTCTTGTTGAAGTTTAGGGAAGAAAACAGATTCATGCTAGAGTACTTGTGGGAGAAAAAGATGATGAGGCGAAATTCAGGTAACAGCTGTCAAGCAAATCTTGGCAGATCTGATCTGGTGGTGGGAAGCAGAGGTAAATGTCGGGTTTTACGAGTGGGGCAATGTGATGTGGCAGGAGTAAATGTAAAGAAGCTGTGGCAGGGTTCTAGAGATGGCTTAGCAGTTAAGTGCTTGCCTATGAAACCTAAGGAACCTGGTTCAAGGCTCGATTCCCCAGGACCCACGTTAGCCAGATGCACAAGGGGGCGCACGTGTCTGGAGTTTGTTTGCAGTGGCTGGAGGTTCTGGTGCGCCCATTCTCTCTTTCTCTCTCTGTCTCTCTCCCACTTTCTCTGCCTGTCACTCTCAAATAAATTAAACAAAAAAATTAATTTTAAAAAAAGCTGTAGCAAGTACATGACGCTTGATGTGGATCATCATTAGTTTTAAACACATGTTTAAGGTCAGAGTCTGAGGAGGGTCGTTAGGTGAAGTGCCTGTCCTACAAGCATGAGGACCCTAGCAGGAATGTAACATGTCGGGCATGGTGGCATACACCTGGAATTGTTGTTTTGGCGAGGCAGACAAGAGGATTCCTGGGACTTGTCTAGCCCAGTTGGAAAGCTCTGCTGACACCTATCTCTTAAAGTAGAGTGATTCAAGAAGACATCTGATATCAACCTCTGGCCTCCACATGCATGCACACACATACAAACACGCTCTGATGCAAAAAAATACCTGAGTAGATGACCTAGACAGATGGATCAGTGGTTAAGTCACTTGCCTGCAAAGCCTAACAACCCAGCTCAATTCTTAAATACCCGTGTAAAAGCTGATGACAAAATGGCACATGCATCTGGAACTTGTTTGTAGCTGCTGGAGGCCCTTGTATGCCCATTCTGTCTGTCTCTTCTTTACCTCCCTCTGCATACAAAATAAATATTTGTTAAATACCTGCAGTAGAGAAGACTAGCAAGTTTAAGGTACATATTAGAGTGATATTTGAGGATTATTAACCTACAGATGGAATTATTTTATATTTTATAGGAGAGAAGTGACTTACGTAGGGTATGGTGGCTTGATTCAGGTGTTCCCCATAAACTTAGGTGTTCTGGAGGTTAGGTTCCCCAGCTGATGGCAATAGGAAATTAAAGCTTCCTGGAGAAGTGCATTGTTGGAGGGGTGGGCTTATGGGTGTTATAGCTAGTTTCCACTTGTTAGTGTCTGGCACACTTTCCTGTTGGTATGGTCCACCTGATGTTGGCCAGGGGGTGAGGTCCACCTTCTGCTCATGCCTTCATTTGCTCCTGCTATCGTGGAGCTTCTTCTCAAGCCTATAAGGCAAAATAAACCACTTTATCCCACATGCTGCTCTTGGTTGGGTGATTTCTACAAGCATTGACAACCTGTCTGCAACATAGGGTATAAGAGATAATAGTAGTATAGTAAGGATAGAATCTTAATGGGCAAGAAAATGATGACAGATCAGAATTTCCAACCTGCCTTCTTCTGTGTGCTTCTATTTCAAGGTTCCATTTTCACAGTCTTTTCAGTGCTACTCAGACCTGTCATGTAAGTAAAACCATGGTCACTCTAGGACAGAAAGCTGGCTCAGTTCAAACTAATTTGTTTCAGATCTGTGCCAAGTCCACATAGCTAGATGAGCCCAGAAGTTCATGAAAAGTTAGGATTTCTTTTTAATTGTTTTACTTGCTTTTTTGACAGTCTCTCCTCTTAAACTCCAAGATCCTTCTGCCTACACCTTCCAAGTGCTAGGGTTACAGAGGTATATGCAACTTTTGTGAACAAGTTTATAAAGACTCCTATTTTCTTCCACTCTTTTACCTGCAGTTTATTTGATACCTTCCAGTTTCCTGGATCTTTTTGGAATCCACTTCCATATTTGAGTCATGTTCAGGGCCAAAATATCAGAACATATAGAAAAAGAAAGCAAAGAGTTTGACCCACAATTGAAACCACAAATCAAGCAAATGGTGAAAACAGTTTCCCTCCTCAGATGATTGGCTGTTTGGTTACTTCTTGCTGCCACTTACATTGCCACATCACTGCCACCAGGTAGTCTGGAGCTTGGACATGAGAGAACTGAGAACAAGAATCATAAGACTAACTTGGTGGTTTCTCCACCTGTTTCCCACTCTTCAGCCAGAATCAGGCTCTCCTAGATTCCTTCTGTCTGCTCCCTAATGCTCACCTCCAGATTGGGGCAGTACTGAATTCCGGTGGGGAAGTGCCAGAGATGGAAAACTGGTAAACAAACAACCATTTCAGCAGCACTTTGAATTCTGGAATTCTCTCAATCTGCCTACAGATATTTACTCTTTGGAGTTCTCAAATAGCTGTCTATGCACTCTATGCAGGATTTATAGTTTTATTCAATAGTGGAAGAGACAAGCTGAAATATGTTTATGCCATCTATTCTCTAGGCAGAACTGGAATATCATTTTTTAAATATTGATTCATCTCTAGTCTTTCCTCTTTGTAAATCATCCAGAAACCATGGAAACTATAAGAAATAAAAATAAGCTACACCTTCACTAAAAGTAGGAATCATTTGTACAGCTCTACTAAATGTATATAAAGGCAGTCAAATTCAGAGAAGGTTTTTATAGCTATAGATTACAAAGCTCATGCAGCACATTTTCAAAGTTAAATTTTTACAGTTTCAAGTTATGGAGGTCAAGCCCTAAGAAACAAACTCAACAAGTTTTTTTCTTGGGACAGAATTTATAGGATAGAATCAAGAACTCCTAACAACTTTCTCAACACTGAAAAGTAAAAGAGAAGGCAGCTTGTAAAGGATTGAATAATGCTTTCTATTTTTAATTTTTCCAAGAATGTTAAAAGATTGTCTTACTTAGAAAGACAATTCACTAATTAAAAAGTAATTGTAGACTGGACATGGTAGTGTATGCCTTTAACCCCAGAAGTCAGGAAGCACAGGTAGGCAGATTGTCCTAAATTTCAGGCCACCCTGAGACTGCACAGTGAATTGCAGGTCAGCCTGGGCTAGAGCGAGATCCTAGTTGGAAAAGACCACAATAAATAAATAAACAAACAAACAAATAAATAAATAAGCCCATTGTAGAAATGGAAATATCATTTGCAATAGCATAGGAATTAAAAAATGCTGGGAAACACAGTGACAAGTATTTAGATCATGACTCAGAAATGCAATCAAATGATTTTAATGTTAATGTTTTTTCTGTAAGTATGTGCTAACAAGCCACATCCAATGTGAGTATTAATAGACCCTGCACAAGAGAAGCAAAATAGCAGAGCAGAAAATATAGAGGTACATATTAAAGCTATTTAAGAAAATAATAAAATAAAGTACATAAATAAAAATTTTAACTTTAAGCACTAGAAGTTCCAGAAAAGGTGACACAAAATGGTCAACATAGTCAACATAGCTGTATGAGCTTGTGGACTTAAGTGGGGAATAATTAAAAGCACTTCAAGCAGGCAAGCTAAAGCGAAAAGTCATTTAGTGGTATGTTTCCAACAATCTTAACAACATAAGAAAACCAGCACTCTGGGTATTCTTGCAATAAAATGTTTAGCACAGGAAATACAGTTTGATATGAATACTATATTTAAGGGATCCACAAACTGTGACCAAGAAGCAGAGAAGTAACAACAAAGCCAACCGTTCTTCATTTTACTAAGAGATGTTCTAAATCTTGTATGCATGCAAGTCTTTCTGTGACCTGCAGTCATTTCTGAAGAATTAGGGCTTCTATTCCCTCGCATCTTCCCTAATGTTGCTTATGTCCTAATTATTTGCAGTTTCTAACCTGAAGCTCTATAGAGGAAACAATTCACAGGACTATAATCTTCTGGTTTCAGCTCTACAATACAGAGTCAACTTTACGCTCGTGTGGTAGCCATGACACACCACAGTGGCACATTGGCAGTTGAGAATCACACATAAAAGGAAAAATATCAACCTGTCCTCAAAGTTCTCTACAACAGTAGTTAGTCCTAAGAGACAGTAGAGTGATGTGTATTTGTCATTCACTCATAGAGAGTAAACCACCAATATATATAAAGACAAACCTGTTATTCAAGTATAAACAATTAAATATGAGCTCTAAAGCATAGAACTCAGTACATAGTTCACATGAGCATTTCCTCAAAAACCTTAGATGACCCTCTAATGGGAATGAATGGGAAAACTGTAGTGAAGGAAATACTTGTAAGAATTAGACCTTAAGGACTGGAGAGATGGCTTAGCGGTTAAGCGCTTGCCTGTGAAGCCTAAGGACCCCGGTTCAAGGCTCGGTTCCCCAGGTCCCACGTTAGCCAGATGCACAAGGGGGCGCACGCATCTGGAGTTCATTTGCAGTGGCTGGAAGCCCTGGCACACCCATTCTCTCTCTCTCCCTCTATCTGTCTTTCTCTCTGTCTATCACTCTCAAATAAATAAATAAATAATGAACAAAAAAAAAAAAAAGAATTAGACCTTAAACCCAATGTGGTGGTACATGCCTTTAATCCTAGCACTTGAGAGGCTAAGGTAAGAGGATCACTGTGAGTTCAAGGGCAGCTTGAAACTACACAGTGAACAGGTCAGCCTGGGCTACAGTGAGACCCTACCTTGAAAAATTAGTAAATAAGTAAAATTGAATAAATAAATGGTGGCACCATTGTTAGAAAAGTTCTAATTGAGAAATAATAAAGGTTATGTAATTCTTTATAGACCTTATTTTTTTCTAGGTGATGCAGATCATGACCAAGCCACATGTATGTACTGCCCGTTATTTCTTGAAAAATTTAACTACTTTCTATGAAATACAGCTTTCAATTGCTTCTTTATTTACATATTACCAATTTTGGTATCCACATTGGGAAGTGCCCCACCCACTTGTGTGTGATCCATTGTGCATGTTTATTTTATTATTGAGAATACTGTGTTTTATTCTGTGTATCATAATTGTCTTCACAACACAATGTCAGTTTCCAAATGCCTTATTGAAAAAACAAATGATATTTACCCATGAAGAATCTGAATTAGACACAAGCACTATAGAAACTAAGGCTATAGAGAAGAGAAAAGAATCAGAAGTAGAGAATGAGGGGGAAGAGAGAGAGGAAGAAATGGAGGAAGATGAGGATGAAGAGCAGTAACATGTACCATCAACATAAGCCAAAAGTATAATACAAAAAAAGTAAAAAAAAAAATCAAATAAAGATAGAACACTGAGCTTTAACAAGAAAGAAAATATAAAACAATATTTAATTTCATTGCTTTTCTACAATGCATTTGTAAATTTCTGGTGTATCAAAACAACTATTCATATCAGGTTAGGATCATGAATAGCCATTTTTCTTAATATATCTTCAGTTTAAGCCAGGCATGGTGGCACATACCTTTAATCCCAGCACTCGAGAGGCAGAGGTAGGAGTATCACTGTGAGTTCGAGGCCAGCCTGAGACTACATAGTGAATTCCAGGTCAGCCTGGGCTACAGTGATACTCTACCTCGAAAAATAAAAACAAAACAAAACAAAAAGATGTCTTCAGTTTAAAGGTCTTTGTTCTGTTTTTATACCACCTGTGTTCTACCCAACATCCTGAGGTCAGATGAGAAATGGGGATGATTCTCAAGAGAGTTGTTTTATATTATTATAATTATTATTATAGTTCTTGCCAGTGTTTTCACAATTACTTCACACTAAGAACCCTGTTTGGAAATAATATTACCTCCATTTTTGAAATAAGAAGTTGACTGATTTGTGAAATAGGTTAGTGTAGGACTAATACAAAATTAACTTCTGAACTTTTTTTTTTTTTTTTTTTTTTGGTTTTTTGAGGTAGGGTCTCACTCTGGTCCAGGCTGACTTAGAATTAACTAGGTAGTCTCAGGGTGGCCTCAAACTCTTGGTAATCCTTCTACCTCTGCCTCCTGAGTGCTGGGATTAAAGACATGTGCCACCACGCCCAGCTAACTTCTGAACATTTTGAGGCATTTATTGAAACAGCTTCTGGTGAACAGACCTAAGGAAGCAATCTCTAGGCCACTCAGCCATCTTGACATTCTCAAGGAGCCATAAGAGGTTAAAGATTAGTACAGAACATTAATTACAAGAATGAGGATGTGGCTCTAGTAAGGCATCTGGTGTTTGCTCTCACCCTGAGGTCAAGATATCCTGATAATTGGTATCTACTTCATATGTGAAGGTAACTGTAAACTTTTTGCTTTTTAAATCATGCTTTCTTGTTTGCTTTTGCTAAAGAGAATTGTGTGTGGACGGAGTGGCTGGGGGTTTTTAGATGGTTTTAAAGAAATGTGGTTTTGCTTTTAAAAACTCACTGTAGAAGTAGGATGGGGCTGCTCTCCTCCTTGGTGTGAGGGGACAGACAGTGGCTTGAGAAAGACTCTGCTTTTTAGTTTTTATTTGGGCAGTTTTCTGTTCATATCAATAAATTTTATAGCCAGGCCTGGTAGAGCATGCCTTTAATCTCAGCACTTGGGAGGCAGAGGTAGGAGGTTCACTGTAAGTTTGTGGCCACCCTGGGACTATAGAGTGAGATCCAGGTCAAGCTGGGCTACAGTGAGACCCTACCTCATAAAACAAACAAACAAAAAAAGAATGAATTCTTTGTGAGACTAGGTTTAACTCCACATTTGAATAATGCATTTTATATCTGAATGCCAAAACTGATCCTTCAACATCATCCAATGCAGGGACATTTACTCACTATAAAGAATTACCTGACAGTATGCTAAGGTTAACCAATTGTGCCATAAGCTTATCTTCATCCTGAAGATACAGAAATAATGTATATTTTAGATATGCTGTCATATTTCCATAAGCTTCATTTTTCTGGAAATTCTTCTCCTGTCCTATCTCCCATCTCTACTTCTCCCCAAACCCACATACCCCTTGTTCGTGGAACTTTAGTTCTGAATTTCTCTTTGTAGTACACAAATAATAGGTTAAAACCTTCAGTGAGCCTGAGAGCATGAAACGCAGATATAGCTGAGAGAATTTCTGTTATTCTGTTTTCATGACATTGAGTTAGGGAGAGTATACGTCAATCAGGGTATTCTGTCCCAGATAGTTAGGAAAAGAGAATAAGTATTTTGGGAGACAGAGATTGTATTGTGAATTAGTATGAAGAGGCTCAGACCACAGAACATTTCAAAGGAAATCTCAGTCCACACGAAGGGAACTGTGGCACAAAAATCCTCATGGAAGGGTGGAAGAAATGAATTACTGATTAAGGCATTTGCCTGTGAAACCAAAGTTTCTATTCCGCAAGACCCATGTAAGCCAGATGCACAAGGTGGCACATTCGTTTGTAGTTCCTTTGCAGTGGCTATAGGCCCTAGAGTGCCTTGCTCGCTGGCTCACTCTCTCTCCCTCCCCCCCCCTCTCTCTCAACTAACTAACTAAATAAATAAATAAATAAAAATAATTTTTAAAATTAAAAAAAATCCCCATGGAGATCTTTCCTGTCGGGAGAAGTTTCTCCTCGACAAAACTGGCTTAGTTCAGCTCCCATGCTTAGTTTCTGAATGGGGCTGCTCAGTGACAGCCTTGTCTGGGTTGCCCTATGTAGTGGCTGGGATGGAAATGTCCTTCCTGCCTTCAAGTGCTTATATTTAACCTTCTTGCTTAGTTCCCAGCTACTGGAGCTTTGTGCAGTATGATTGGAGTAGGTTTGTTGCTAGATGTGAACCTTGAGTCTATCGCCATCGTATGTGCAGGGATGGCTCACTCAAACTGCTGCTGTTAGCCAGGCATGGGGGCGCATGCCTTCAATCCCAGCACTTGGGAGGCAGAGGTAGAAGTATCACTGTGAGTTCGAGGCCACTATGAGACTACATAGAGAATTCAAGGTCAGCCTGAGCTAGAGTGAGACCCTACCTTGAAAAACAAAACAAACAAACAAAAAACTGCCGCTGTTGTATGATGAAGTAAACTAGCTCCTCTGCCACGATGAAACTGTCCTGACATATTTTCTTCCCATAAGCTGCTTCTGGTTGACTTTTTATTCCCAGCACCAAAAAGGTAACTCCAACACTGTGCCATATTCCAAAGGTGCTGCAAGGGGAGACTGCCAGCTCATTGCCCTCCTGACAATAACTTCTCTCGAAGGAAAAGCAAGCTTGGTAGCCTGGAAGCTACAGTGTGGAACTTATGTAGCTCAGGCTTGCCAAAGCTCATGACTCCTCTACCTTAGCTTCTTGAGTGTTAGAATGACAGGCATACATCACCCTCTTCAGCTCGTTTTATTTCCTGACATTTACCCATCTTGGTATTCTCTGACTTCCTGGAGCTATGGTTGGGTGTCTGGCATGAAATTAGAGACTATTCAGTCATTTTTCTTAAAAATATTTCTTCTGGTTATATTTTTGTCTCTTTCTAGTATTCCTATTACACATATTTGCATCTTTTTAGCTAACCCACAGAACTTGGGCATTATGTTCTGATTTTTAAAATGTTTGTTCCTGCTTTTCAGTGTTGGAGGTGTCTGTTGGATACATCCTCAAATTCCTCAGCCATATCCAGTCTATTGTGAGCCCACTGAAATTATTCTTCATGTATGTAACAGTGTTTTTGCATCTCTATCATTTCATTTCTAGCTCCTTTTTATGATTTTTATCTCTGGTTCTATTCTCCATTTTTTACAGTGTCTTCTTTCTCTATGACAGCCCTGTGCATATTCATCCTAACAACTCTTCCATGACTGGTACCAATGTTTGCTCTACTTTGTAATTTCTTTCCTGATAGCCAGCTATGGCATAATATATTGGAAAAAGGAAAGTCTGTACATAGACCTTAAATACAATGTGCTGCTAAGGCTATGACGATGTAAAACATAGCCCTTGCTCCAAAGGAAATGAGTGTACTCAGATGCAAATATGAGTGATGATGGCCCACAGAACACAAATCTAGGATGCCCTGCATGACATGGTATAGTATGGAACAGGGTACATCAGTTTTGATAGTCACAGAGCAAAATAAAATCATAGATACACTTACCAACTGTGCTGAAGGGGTCATCAGATTACAATAAAGCAAGAAATTCTCTTCTATAGGGTTCAGATGACATTCTTAGCTGTGGGGTTACTAAGAGCTAGCTAGTGGTCTGCTAACTTAACCCTTACCAAAAGTATTAACTAATCATCACAGTGATGTTGGTTGGTGATAAATGGCTACCAAAGACACTATAAATAGTCCAAGATGATTTTCACCTTCCACCTGCAGCATTCCATCTCTCTGCAGTCATGAAGTTCTGCAGGATCTTCAACACAGATATGGGTGTTTTGGAAAACTTCAGTTCACTGACAAAGGAGGGGCAAATGCTGTGTGGCTTTATGATTAGTAGCTAAGGATAGGCATATCCAGCTCTCAATTTTGCTGAACTCTCCTACTACTGGAGGCTTTGGTTATAGTTTCTGCTGAGAGCAGACCTTGCTAAGAAAATCTAACATGGCTGTTCCTCACCTATGCCTACTGGAAGCTAAGGAAATTCCCCCTGGCATTCAGATGAGGACTGAAGAGCTCTTGGAGTTAAACTCAGACAAATGTGGGTCAGTAGCTTCACTGACTAGTTTCCCTGGAGGTTGTAATGCTCAGGATTGTTCATCTGAGCCACCAACAACTCATCAGGTGGTGATGATATCACTACCCAGACACTGGTTCCAGGTGTACTTTCTTCTTTGAGTCCCTTCATTTACCCATCTCTTTAATCTGGGGAGCAACAGGTTACCCTGTCCTCATCTCTCTTAAGGATCCTTAAAAAATGTTTATGATTGTTAAGTCTGTTCAATGATTTGTTAGGATGGAAGGGTGACTTCCAAGCTCTTTACAGAACCACAAGCCACAGTATTTTAAATTAGGATAACTGTAAATAGTGAAAAGTGACAATTCTTTTTTAGGTACTGGCTCCATTTTTTTTTTAAATTCAGTTTATTTCTGTACTGTGACTTCTTTTCTGTCTTTCGAGGTAATGGGGATCAGACACAGAATGCTGGGCTCTAAGCCAGCACTCCACCACTGATCTATAACTCCACCTGTCTCTTGTTTATTTCTTTTCTCTCGGGCATTATTTTTTTATCTGCTTCTGTATTTTTACTTTCTTTTCTGTTTCATAAGGCCTTCTCTCCCACTCTGCTTTTTCTTTTGTATTGAAAACTTTAATATATAACATACTGTAATTTCGTCATGTTCTTATCACATGATCCTCTTTTGTCCCCTCTACAATGTCCTCATCCACTAGGACCTTCTCCTGTCAACATCATCGTAACTTTTGCTCTTGTCCTATCCCTTTGTCTCCCTCTGTCCTTTATGTCAATTTGAGCTATCAGTACCCTTTGATTTTCTGCTTTGATGAGTTTTGAATTTCCTCAGTATCTACCACCATCTCTATAAAGAAGGTTCTCTGGCTAGCAGTGAGAGCAGCATTCATATTCAATCTACCACTTTCTTTAAAATGTTCTCTGGGCCCTGGCAAGTGTGATAGAGATGACTCATCCAGGCTAGGCACTAGGCATTCCTTCATGAATCATCAAAAAGTCTTCTAAATGTGTATGATTATACTCTTTGATTAATGATTAATTAATTCTATATTCCTGTGCTCTAACCAGGCAATATACACATATACATTTGACTCTAGATGAATTCTTTCATAGTTTATATACAGTTATTTCAGATTTAAATAAATGTAAGAAGTATCAATTAATAAATATAGTTCACAGAGGCCTCTAAATTTCAACTCCTACTTTAATGCTAAATTTATTTAACTCTAAAAAACAAAATTGTGAAAACCAATGCTACTAAGCATCAAACATTATTAAACAAGTATATTTCCTTTTAAAAGTGTATTGGGGGGGGTGGCTGGAGAGATGGCTTAGCAGTTAAGGTGTTTGCCTACAAATCCAAAGTATCTGGGTTTGATTCTCCATGACCCATGTAAACCAGATGCACAGGGGGACATGAATCGCGAGTTCTTTTGAAGTGGCTGGAGGCCCTGGTGTGCCTATTCTCTCTCTTTCACTCTGCATCTTTCTCTCTCTCAAATAAATAAATAAATAAATAAATAATTTTTTAAAAGTAGATTTTAAGCCAGGCATGGTGATACATGGCTTTAATTCCAGCACTAGGAAAGCAGAGGTAGAAGGATTGCCCTGAGTTCAAAGCCGCCCTGAAATGATGTAGTGAATTCCAGGTCAGCCTGGGTAGAGTGAGACTCTACCTCAAAAAAAAAAAAAAAAGAGATTTTAATTCAAAATTTAATATAGCATGGCTTGTCAAACTGTCGATGTAACACAGAAGCAAGAAAAAAATAGCTTTGTTTTTTGTTTTTTATTTTGTTTTGTTTTGTTTACTAAAACTTCAATAATTGGGTATAATTATTTTACTATATCTTCTCTGATTCTATCATGAAAGTAATACTTGACCCAAATGACACCCAAAATACCTTTCTCTAAGTAGAATGTTCCAGTACTGACCTCTCAAGGATTGTGTTAAGGAAGTAGCACCCCCTCCCAAAATCCAGACTGCTTAACAATATATATTTACTAGGAATACTGTCATGAAGTATCACAGTGCATGACTAAAATCAAATTCATTCTCTAACAATTCTGGAGACTAGATTCCCAAATCAAGGTGTCGGCCAGACAATGCTTCCTCCAAAGCCTCTGCAAATGAACTCAAGATGCATGCCCCCCTATGTATCTGGCTTACATGGATCTGGAAGAGGGTGCTTCTGTGACTCTCCCAAATCCCTGAACCCTAGGCACCTCTTGGCTAGCTGCAGATAATCTCAAGCTTTTCTCCATCTATTTTCACCTGGCCTCTTTCTTCTTTACTTCACAGAGAAATCCTTTCTCTCTTCCTGCTTATAATGACACTTGTCATATTGGGCAAAGCATATAATGATGTCATTTTATCATAACTGTGTTGGCAAAGCCTTCATTATCAAACAACATTCTCAGTTATAAGGGATTTGGATTTCAACTTGTCTTTTGGATGAACACAGTTCAATCTATACAATGAAACTTGGCTAAGGATGCTTATATCTCTTTAAAGTTACCTTTCCTCCTTCTACCTACTGCATAAATAATTGTCTAAATATCACCACTCTGATGTAGTTATGCACCATTCCTTCCTTGTCCCTTCCTTGGAGTGGGGATCAGATGAAGCAGCTGTATATGACCATGAGATAAGATCCATGAGTGGAAGACTACATGCTTGCAGTAATGGAGCAAGGATATAGAGAACATAAAATGCTGATAACATCATATGTTTGGTCTAGGATAACCCTTCATTACACATCATTTAGTTTAGTCACAGTAAATAACTTTTTGTGTAATACATTTTCTCTCCATTTGAAAATAACCACAAAGACAATGGAACACTCAGGAGCCATAGACTGTTACTAGAAAATTTTCAGTGCCAGGGATGGGATACTTTCCAGTGAGTTGTTGGCCACAGAGGTCCCAAATGCCCCCAAAACATTACAAGCCATTGCCAAGGTCCTTGGTTTCCCACCAGGAATCGATGGTAAGACCCTATTGCTGAAGACTCCACATCCTTGGGCTGCAAGGCCACTGAAAAATCCTGCTGGAACTGAGCTGATAACCTCCTCCATGTAGACCAGCTGACAGAAAGCTGGAAGAAGCCATTCTGCATGGAGTTTAATGGGAGAGAGAGAAATCACCAGTGAAGATACTCAACAGTGGACACTGCAAGCCTTATATTTGGCCAGCCAGGCCAAATGAGCCAACGGGTACAATAGTGGCACATCTGTCATGGTGGAAACTGACTGCCCTCTAATTGGACTGGAGGCTCACTCCATAGGAGGGAATACATCCTTGATACTGAAAACCTAAAACAAAGGTAGTCATAAGCTCTAGGGGTGTAACATCTGCTGCTGTCTGGCTAAATGTATATACTATGCTCATCAAACTGCCCAATAAGCACTCTCTTAATGTTCAAAGCTATATATTAATGCTACTCTCACTTTTGGTTGAGAACTTTCTCTTTTCAGATGGCAGTGACCTTTGGATGCCTCAGAAGGCATCGTGGTGCTGGGAAGAAGAGACAGGAGTGCTCTCAGCACTGCAATAAATCTATCAACCTTCCAAGGCTCGGGGTCCATTGCAGAAGAGGTGGCAGAAAGAATCTAAAAGCCAAAGGAAGGGTAGGACTCCATACAATGTGATCCTCCAGACAGAAAAAAATGACCTCACAGTGCCTGATACTACCTACACAAGACCATCATAAGAGGAGGAAAAGATGAGAAGATCAAAATAAAAGACAGACTGATGGAGAGGAGGAGGAGCTATCATGGAGAATGGAGTTTCAAAAGGGAAAGTGGGGGAAGGGAGGGCATTACCATGGAATATTGTTTATAATCATGGAAGTTGTTAATAAAAAAATAAAAATATTATACATACATACATACGTGTGTGTGTGTGAAAATAACCACAAAGAGTGAATTGAAAATGAACCCATTTGTACTTGAAGGCTGTGTCTTTTTTAATATCTTTATTTACTTGTAAGGAGTGAGAGAGAAAGTGAATGGGCATGCTAGGGCTGCCAGCCACTGCAAAGAAACTCCAGATGCATGTGCTACCTTGTGCATCTGTCTATGCATGGGTACTGGGGAACTGAACCCCAGCATTAGGCTTTACATGCAAGTGCCTTAACCACTGAGCCATTTCTCCAGCCCAAAGGCTGTGCCATGCTTGTGCTTCAAGCCTACTCTAGGCACAACTGCTTATGCAAACCCATGAAAGTTTATTGCGTTTACTAGTTATAGAATATTGGAATATCCTAGGAGCTCAGCAGAAGCAGATCACTTTAAATGATATATACATGGTATATCCTTTTGTTCTACTTTTTGCCATATATTTTTTTTTAAACTACAACTTGCAAATTGTAGTTTCAATAGTAGCAGATGCCCTCCTCACACACACACACACACAAAAAAAGACTATCGTATGTGGTCTCTGCTCTAGCTGGCTGTTTCCTAATGCTTTCCTGGTTTAGCTTTCCTAACATTGACTTCTGGCCTAAGCCTTTAACCCTCTTTGTAACAAAGAAGCAATCCCAAAGAATCCTGGTTGAGTCTACCTGGAAACCTGCACTGGGACAATGTAGGTAGCAACCTACACTTTGTTTTTCAAGATAGGATGTCACAAGAGCTCAGACAGACCTGGAATTCTGTATGTAGTCTCAGGCTGACCTCAAACTCACAGCAATCCTCCTGCCTCAGCCTCACAAATGCTGGAATTAAAGGTGTGTGCCATCATGCCTGTAAAAGAAGGATAATGTGTGTCCAGGGCTTATGCAAATGAATTCCAGATGCATCTGCCACTTTGTGCATCTGACTTTTCATGGATACTGAAAAATCAAACACAGGTGGGCAGACTTTATGGGCAAGCACCCCAACCGCTGAGCCACCTCTCCTGTCCACAACCTACTTTTACTAAGATTGATCAAGAAGAAAAGAATGAAACAAGGGCAGATTAAAATGTATCAAGGAAAAAGAATATATAAGGAATAAAAGAAGATATAAGGATACATGAATATATTTTTGAATGAGTGCTTCTAAAACCAACAAGAAGAAAACAGTAAAAAAAAATTCCTCAGCTGGGTGTGGTGGCACACCCATCTGCACACATCAGCATTGGGGAGGCAGAGGTAGGAGGATCTTTGTGAATTCGAGGCCACCCTGAGAATACAGAGTGAAATCCAGGTCAACCTGGGCTAGAGTGAGACCCTACTTGAAAACAACAACAACAAAAATCTCACTTCAAAGACCTGAGATTTTTATCCTGTTTGTAGGCTAACAGCCACTGTTGTAAGGGTACTAGACAAAATGTAAGACTTCTGGATCAGAAACAAAAACATTAATATTTTGCTTCTAATAATGGTAATAAATTAAAGCTTTTCAAAACATTTTTATTTCCTAATTTTTTATTAAAAATGTTCATATGGCCAGGCATGGTGGCACATGCCTTTAATCCCAGAGCTTGGAAGGCAGAGGTAAGAGGATCACAGTGAGTTCGAGGCTACCCTAGAACACAGTGAATTCCAGGTCAGCCTGGGCTAGAGTGAGACCCTACCTCAAAAAAACACCAAAAAAATGTACATATGAATAATTTAAGATTTGATATACTTTATATGTTGTATAATAAGAAAATGTATCCTTGGTTCCCCAGTTAACATGACATGTGTTCAAGGTACATTAACAAAGAAGCTGCAAGAGCACAGCAGGTGGCGTGGGGGAAAGCCACAAAAAGATTGTTAGTTGCAAGTTCAGAGGAAATGTACTCATGTGGCTAAAACCACCATTCGCATGGGTGGGGCTTGGCTCAGTATCTTTAAAACTTCCTTTCCAGAAATGAGAAATCAAGTTAAACTATTTAGCTAATATAAACAATTCAGTGCTGTTGGACTACTTTGGTTATATTATGTGTTAAACCACCTCCAGTTTACATTCAATCCTTCAGGTAATAATCTGAGCACTCTAGTACACACAAGTTGAGAGACATACCAAGGTCAGCTCATAATAAACTAAATCTAGAAGCACTGTCATTTAATAGCCCATAAACACAAATAACTATTAATTCACCTTATTAATTTCTTGATATTTATTTCCAAAGTGTATTCATCCTATTTAAACTTACAATAAATTTAGCTATTAAATTATCTTAGGGTGGCTACTGTTAGAAAGACATGCCCACGCACATATGACTGACCATGCATACACACATATGAAACAGTAGAATGTGGTATGAATAATACCAGAAATCTCAAAGGTTACTAAGGAAAGCATTTAATTGGTCTAGAAGCAGCAAGTGGATGCTGGGACTATATGCCAATGTCCCATGATACAGGGAATGAGGTCAATGAATGGGTTCAGTCCAAGTTCTTTGCCAGGGATAGGATGTCATCAGGGGAAAAAGAACGATGATGTGCAGCTCTCTTAATATGATCACAGACAAGAAACACTGGGACAAGCTGATTAAAGTCAAGAAATACTGTGCTATGAAAATTCCAATGTATATTAGGGTATGAAAGCCAGGGTTATAATTAAAGGAAACAGGGGCTGGAGAGATGGCTTACCTGTTAAGAGGCTTGCCTGTGAAACTTAACAATCCAGGTTTGATTCCGTAGTACCCATATAAGGTAGATGCACAAGTTGGCACATGAATCTGGAGTTCACTTGCAGTGGCTGGAGGCCCTGGTGCACCCATTCTCTATCATCTATCCATCTCTATTTGTCTGTCTGTCTATCTGTCTATCTATCTACCTACCTATCATGTATCTATCTCTGTCTCTCAAACAAATAAATATTTTTTAAAAAATAAAAAGAAAACATCTAGGTTTAACTGATTTATTTACTGAGTTTGATTAATAACTATGGTCTTCAGATTCCTTGTCAAACATGTACCTATGAAATTCCAGGAACATAAAGAACTCAATATTCACTAAGAATATGCAAGGCTATACTGAGTTGTGAAAAATACAAGGTTGGTGGTCATGGCCATGATGAACTGGCAGAAGATAGCTATCTTCTTTGAGTCAGTGGAATATTCTATCATGCACCCTTTGGTCTTCCCAGGCTTTGGTAGGGTTGATGCTTCAGAGAAGCAGAGGAAAATGTGAGGAATCTAACAGCAGAATAGGAAGTTATGTTACATTGGTACCCGCACACCAGCCTGCTTAGCTTCCACACAGAAGAGCTGACTTTCCTGTAGACATCAGTCTGTACAGAGAGCTTTTCTCAGAGAATGAGGTAATGTGGCACTAAAGCATGTAAGCCATGCTCAGAGGTTAACCTGGTAGTTGTAGTGAAGAAAGCTGACAGAGTGCACAGCGTAAGCCTCTCTCATCTTACTCAAATTCCAGCACCGTCACCCTGACACAGAAAGCCGAAAGCCTCAGGAATATGTTTTTGCTGCAGCCGAGTTACTCATATTTCAGCCTCACAGCATTTTTACTAAACTAACAAATGCAACAGAAGATACGAGCCTGTATTAAATGTTTTCATCTAAAACATATCAGTACTAAAGTAGGTTTCAAAAGCATTTGCAGTAAGTTTAATGGAGCTTAGATATATGCATGTTATTCAATTTTCATCTTACCATGTTTGAAAAAGAAGCCCCTCCCAGGCTCATGTGTTAGAGATCTAGTTGCTAGTTAATAGGCTTTTAAAACATTATTGGATTATAAGGAATCAGACCTAATCAATGGATTGATCGGTTAAGAGGGTCATAATATGATAACTTTATTGAAAGATGGTGAAAAGTAGGGGATAGGGCCTAGCTAGAGGAAATATGTCCTTGGTGACATGTTGACATGTCCAGGAAAGATGAATTTTGTATCCCAGCCCTTTGCTCTCCCATTTATACAACTGTTATGCATTCACTTTGGCAAGAATTATACAGCACTAAAATATTTATGAAGAATTATAATAACCAGCCGGGCATGGTGGCAAATGCCTTTAATCCCAGCATTCTGGAGGCAGAGGTAGGAGGATCGCCATGAGTTCAAGGCCATCTGAGACTCCATAGTGAATTCCAGGTCAGTCTGGGCTAGAGTGAGACCCTACCTCAAAAAAACAGAAAAGAAAAAGAATTATAATAACCAACAGCATAGCAGCAAGATGATGGTTGTAGAAAAGTATATAAAGGGTGGAGAAAGGAAGGGAGGAGGATACTTAATAGGTTGATATTTTATATATGTAATTACAATGATTGTAATGGGGAGGTAATATGATGGAGAATGGAATTTCAAATGGGAAAGTGTGGGGGTGGGGAGGGAGGGAATTACCATGGGATATATTTTATAATCATGAAAAATGTTAATAAAAATTAAAAAAAAGAAAAGTATATAAGAATGTAAAAAACTATGGCCTTAATTAGCAAAATCTCTTCATATGGAGTTTGTATATTTTTTTAATTAATTTATTTATTTGAGAGAAAGAGAGAGTGAGAGTGAGAGAATGGTCAAGCCATGGCCTCCAGCCACTGCAACTGAACTCCAGACACGCGCACCACCTTGTACATTACATGGGTCCTGGGGTGTCAAACTGAGGTCCTTGGGCTTTGCAGGCAAATGCCTTAACCACTAAAACATCTTTCCAGCCCCAGTTTGTATATTTCAGATAGATAGATAGATAGATAGATAGATAGATAGATAGATAGATAGGTAGATAGATAGACAGACAGATATACATACATACATACATACATACATACATACATAAATACATATGTACATACAATATGACATATGTATGTGTTCATATGTGTACACACAAACTGAACAAATACAAAATGGTAAGAATCATAAATGTACTGATATTATTTTTCTTCTTTTTCTTCTTCCAAAAGTCAGAAGCCAGGTATGGTGATTTATGCCCGCAATCCCTGCACTTATTTTAAAAAGTTAAGTAGCTGACAGAATGATTGAGATGGCTAGAAAAATAGTCTCTAGGCTCAGATTGCGAGAGCAAGGACCAGACTCGGCTGGTAAGAAAACTGTCACTGTTGATGGTATTATGTAATTGATACCAGCAGCCAAATCTCCACTGTTGCCTCCCAGGTGGTAGTCTGGAAAAGTACCACCTCTTAAACTAAAGCTCTCCCTATCGGGGTTTCCCTCTAGCAATAATGGAAGCTGCATGTTGAGGCTGTTTCCTTATGCTACTCACTTCCAAACAAAATGTTGGAGGGTTCTGAACAAGGCAACATAACTGACACAGACTGGGAGAACATAGTTCTAGTGGCTATCGGTACAGTGTAAGTAGAGGGCAAAACAGGAAGTGATCTAAGGAAGCTATTGCAATAACCCAGGCAAGGTGATAGAAGGGGAAGTTATAAGAAGGGGTTGAATTCTGGGTATCTTTTTCAAGATGAGGAAATAAGATGAATAACTTACATAAAGTGTAATAGAAAGAAAAGACAAGGAAGGGTGACTCCAGAATTTTTCCTGGTTATTTGGAAGATTTGGTGATAATGTACTGACATAAGCAATTTCATAGGTGAAGAAGAGAAGCAGCAGGTATGTACATGAGAGCATCACAAAGTTGGATACAATTGGACAATGCCTTGCACAATGGCTAGCACCTAATAGGAGAGTAGAAAGGTGTTTCCTATTGAGTCAGAGTGTACCTCAGCATACTCAGGTTTGTCACTACTCCTGTTGACTGGCCTAAACTAAGATGGCCTCTAATGTCAGGTTCTTTGGATAAACACAGGAGCCTCATGCACTTGGAGATAAGTTAAGTAAAGGTTTTTTCTTCTACCCCATGACCTCCATACTTGATAGCATGCTACTACAAAAACAAGCCTTGGACACACTCTGCTAAATGTCCTAACATTCATTGGCCAACAGTTGAAAAAGCAGTCCTCCTCCAAACATAAGCTGTGTAAAAGTCCCCCAGAACAAATATTCTAAATTTTGGAGCAGGGAGGGTGAGAGTCACAAAGGGTTCTTAGGAGTTAGCTCTTCCCTGGAACTCAGAGCCAGCAGTGTTACAGATCAGTGTTTGGCTTCTTCACATCATGCAGTGACAGGAGGATATGTTCAGTCTTCCTACAAACCATCCACCATGAACATCACTCATTTTGCCAGTGAAAATGGTCTTCTAAATTTCTTCATTTTTTTTTATTAGTTTTGTACTCAGTCAAGTTGATACCATTGTTAGCCTCCTCCCTGTCCTCCCCACACCCCTGGCCCCTCCTTGTTGAGGTACATGGGTCATAAATTGTGGGGTTAGCCTTCAGTTATGGGTAAGAGGAAATGTCTCTGTGTATCATCACCCAACGTGTGGGTCTGACATTCTTTTCGCCCCCTCTTCCACACAGTTTCCTGAGTCATGTTGGGTTCATTTTAGGTCTGCTTTAGGTCTTGGGAGCCTCTGTGTCTCTGGATATCTGATTTAGTAGGAGTTGATTGTATCTGTGTAGATCTCCTTCACCCTTGTGCTGGTATCAGGTTCACCAAGAAAACAGCACCTTGCTTGTTTCACCAATTATTCTTAGTTTCAGCTGGGGCCTTTTTGAGAGTGGAGTGGTTCTCTCCTTAGGATCTGTATCTATCTGAAAAAGAGTAGCAGGCTCTCCAATGGAGAGTAAAGTTAGCACCAGATAAATGGTGGTAGCTTGATAATGGAGAGTGGGCTTATTTTTGAATCTGGTTATGACATGTTTCCCAGCTCCAGTTATGGGTTCCATTCCACTGAGTGGATAAGTTAGCCAAATCAAGAGCAGCTGGTTTCTCACCATGGCTGTGCACCTCTATTGCACTTGTGTGAGCATCACTACAGGTTACTTGCTGCCATGTAGGTTAGACCATGAGTTGCTTGGACAGATATGACTTCTTCTAATTAACACATTCTTAGTGTCAATTTCCATTGTTACATCTGAGGTGCTATGATTGCCTTTAGCATGTGGATTCCTGAGGAAGGAATACTTCTGTATAACTAATTGTTCATAGCATATGGATTAATATTAGCTTGAATAAAGAGGGAAACATAAAACTGCCTTATACAAAGTCAAATAAAACAGAAATATACTGTATAGCTACTAAATATTACAGCCCTTCTGCCTTTCTGGATCTTTGGACCCTTTACCTTTCTCATTCCCACCGCCAATCCACGGACCCAGCAGAATAGGTGCCTAAATGTTTACAGAATCTAATTAGAGAGAGTGGGAATTTAGTGAACTCTATGTCATTTATTTCATACAAACAAAAAAGTCGGGGCTAGAGAGATAACTTTGCAGCTAAAGGCACTTACTTACAATGCCTTTTCCCCAGGACCCACATAAAGTCATATGAACATAGTGGTACTGCATCTGGAGTTTGCAGTGGCAAAAGGCCCTAGTATGTCCATTTTCTCTCTCAAATTCTCTCCCTCTCTCTTCTTTTGATTCTGCTTCTATGTGCTAGCAAATAAAAAGTTCATCCTGCATCCAAATAGATGTGCCTTAGATAGCATAGAAAGGATGACATTTTTCCATATAATATATGCAACTAGTTCTAGCTATACATACGGTTTATTGGTACAAAATAGTTTTGTAAAATATTCTGGGATGGAGAGACACTCTATCATGTAATAATAATAAAACTTAATAGTGTGAGGTATTGGTATACTTTTAGTCTTGTATATATGCACAGGTATATGTGATAATTTGTGTATGGCTTTCCAAGATTAAAAGGCCTACTTTATTTTCTGTCTTTCTTCTTCTTCTCCTCCTCCTTCTTCTTTTTCTTTTCATTTTTGTGAAGTAGCGTTTCACTCTAGCTCATGATGAGCAGGAATTCATTATGTAGTCTCAGGGTGGCCTTGAACTCATGGCAATCCTCCTAACTCTGCCTCCTGAGTGCTGGGATTAAAGGTATGTGTTTGTGTGTGTGCATTTGTGTGTCTATTAGTTTATGCGTCTCCATTTCTAAGTCTATTTCTTTTTCTCCATGTCTCTCTGTGTCTCTGTTTCTATGACTCCCACCCTTTCTCCGCCCTCTTCCTTGCTTTCGAAACTAGGAATGCATGTGGGTACATGTTTCACACTTCTTCCACCTTTGAATTCCAGGAATGTTTATTATATATAACAGTCCTCTCTTAGTCATAGTTTTTTTTTAACATTCCGTGGTTTCAGTTACACATGGTCAACCCCTTTCCAAAGATTTCCAAAAATATTAAATAGAAAAATCTAGAACGGAACATAAGTTTTAAGTTATGCGCAGTTCTAAAGAGCATGATGAAATCTTGTACCATTCTGATCTATCCCTGTCCCAGGATATAACTCTTTTTGCAATGTTCACCCACGATGATGTTAGTCACAAATTCTTAGTCACTTAGTAAGTATTTTGTATCACTGAAACCTATTTTACCTAAGAATAGCTCCAGGGCTGGAGAGATGACTTAGCGGTTAAGCGCTTGCCTGTTAAGCCAAAGGACCCCGGTTTGAGGCTCGGTTCCCCAGGTCCCACGTTAGCCAGATGCACAAGGGGGCGCACGCGTCTGGAGTTCGTTTGCAGAGGCTGGAAGCCCTGGCACGCCCATTCTCTCTCTCTCCCTCTATCTGTCTTTCTCTCTGTGTCTGTCGCTCTCAAATAAATAAATAAAAAATTGGGGGCTGGAGAAATGGCTTACGGGGCTGGAGAAATGGCTTAGTGGTTGAGGCACTTGCCTGCAAAATCAAAGGACCCAGGTTCAATTCCCCAGGGCCCACATAAGCCAGATGCACAATGGGCATATGCATCTGGAGTTTGTTTGCAGCGACTGCAGGCCCTGCCGTGCCATTCTCTCCCTCTCCCTCTCCCTCTCCCTCCCTCTCCCCCTCCCTCCCTCCCTCTCTCTCTCTCTCTCTCTCTCTCTCTCTCTCTCTCTCTCTCTCTCTCTCTCTCTCTCTCTCTCTCTCCCCCTGCCTGTCTCTCTCCCTCAAGCAAGTAAAGAAAAAAAAAAAAATTAAAAAAAAAAAAAGAATAGCTCCAAAGCACAATAACAGATGTTGGCAAGTTTACTAGTGTATGGAGTCATTCCTGGTCTAGTTTATCATGAGTTGTTATTGTTAATCTCTTACTTTGTATCTGTTATAAATTGAACCTTAGCATAGTTACTTTGTCTACTTACTAGTTAGATAGTTACTGGTCTGTATAAGAAAAGAAACAACACATATAGGACTCAAGACTACTCACTATTTCAAGCATCAGCTAATAAGGAGGGATTCAGAAAAAGTTAAAAAGAAAGAAAACATTTTCTACATCTTTTAGTGGAGACTTATTTATGAATATTCCAGAAGTTCCTTTGAAAAGACTTCTGAACCCAAAGTCTGATGTAACCTTGTAAGAATCTGTGTTGTAATAGGTGCTGTATCACCAACAAGCCCTGAAAGGACAGGGTTAAGACCACAAAATGAGTGGCAAACCATATATGGAGAAACCCATTTCTTAAAACTTGTGATGACTTCATGTTCTGCTTTCCGTCTTCTCAAAGCTGAAGTCAGCTGTACATTGTAAAGCAGGCAGTCAAAACTGCCCAAGGGGGCTGTGGATATGGCTCAGTAGCAGAGTGCTTGCCTAGCATGCACAGGGTCCTGGGTTCCACCTCCAGCACAGGAAAAAAAAAAAAAATCAGAAAACACAGAACCAAGCAGGCGCACTATCAGGAGCAGTGGCTCTGGATTTTAACTCCCAACCAGCCAGACTGAGCATGCAGGCCATACTCACGGTGGTGGCCTGGGTGGCTTCTTCAGTGTCTGGTTTTTCATATATGGCAAGCACTCTGCCAGATATTGAAAATGCTGACTTCATCAAAGAATGTGTTCAGATTCATGACAAGTTTCGATCAGAAGTGAATCCTCCAGCCAGAAACATGCTGTACATGGTAAGTACCAATATTTTCAGCTTGTGTCAGCCAAAAACAGTTCACCTGTATTAATTTAAGGGAGAATTCTTGGTAATCCTGAATGACTTTTTCTAGAAATTAACGTGTACTGTAAATTCACTGTCTGTGATCAGCTCGCATCCAGTTTAGCCCTTTATGCAATTCTTGGCATACTTCCTTTCCTGTACTCATGAGTAGACTTCTCTTTTTTGTAGTTTTCTTTCTTGTTGATATTTAAGAGGTTCCTTTTCTTGTGTTTTAAAATGTTTTTTATTATCATGTGTTATTGTACAAAACAATGGATTTCATTATGACAATTTTAAATGTGTTTGTAATGTACTTTGATGGTGCATGAACTCATTAAACTGTTAGTTAGCTCCTTCTTCTGTTCTCCTTCCTTAGTAGTCACTCTTCTACTTTTGCCCCATTATCTTTTTTCTCTAAACTCTGCATATAAGAAGACACATGTGATACTTTCCTTTCGGAATCTGGCTTATTTTACTCAGCAAGATGATTTGGAGTTCCAACCATACTCCTAAGAATGTTATAATTTCAATAATTCCATTCCTCTCTCCGGCTCAATACAGGTGTGTGTGTGTGTGTGTGTGTGTGTGTGTGTGTGTGTGTGTGTGTCACATTTTACTTAACCCTTCAACTGTTTATGCACATACTTTGCTACCACACATTCTGTAGCAGGTACATTTTTGTTGCTGAGACAAAACAAACATCCAACCAAAAGCAGCTAGTGGGAGGAATGGGTGGATTTTAGCATACAGTTCTGAGTGAAAGCTTCATCTTGGCAGAAGTAGCTTATTGAAGGTAGGGGTGTTGAGGGGAAGTCTGTCTTGGCAGGGAAAGCATAGCAGGAGCAGACCAGAGAGGAAAGAAATAGTTTTGGTTAGCAAGTTCTTTTTTTTTTTTTTTTTGTCTTTTTAAAAATCTTTTTTATTATTGACAACTTCCATAATTGTACACAATAAACCATGATAAATCCCTCGCCCATCACTTTCCCTTTCACAACTCCACTCTCTGAACACCCAGTGGGCTGAATTAATAAACCTCAAGGTCTGCCCCCAGTGACACACCTACTCAGCAAGGCTCCACCTTCCAAAGCCTCATGACTCTCCCAAATTACCACCAGGTGGGGCCAACTATTCACAACACATGAGCCTATAGAAAACATTTCATTCAAACCACCACACACACTAAAAACAAAAAGTCTAAGAGTGCTATTAGAGAAGATATTTGACTATTTTGCTATTGTGAATACTGCAACATGTACATGGGTATGCAGATATTGATTCCTGTGTATATGCTCAAGAACAATATAACTGGACCACATAGTAGTTCTATTTTTAGTTTATGTCCATGTGATATTCGAAGTAGCTGGACTAATTTACATTCTAGTCAGGAGTGTGTAAGAGTTCCTTTCCCCCAGAGCCTTGCGAACAGTTGTTACTTTCTTATGGTACGCTGATATGGAATCTCAGTGTGGTTTTTATCTGCATTTCCCAGATATCTAAACATTCTGAGCTTTCCATGAACCTAATGACCATCTGCATTTCTTCTTCTGAGGACTCGGTTTAGTTTATTTATATATTGTATTAGTCAGGGCTCTCTAGACGAACAGAACCAATAGAATGATTTGTATTAAAAGGGGCTTTACTGCGTTAGTTTAGAGTAGTCTGCAAGATTAGTGTCAGGGAGCCCTTCAGCGGCTCAGTACACGTGCCTGGATGCCTTAGAAGGCCCGAGGGCCTCCTGGAGAGCCTCTGGTCATCAGTCCACGCTGGAAGGCTGAGGAAACTTGATTCAAATAACAACCAAAGATAGCCAAACAGGAAAGATGCACATGCAAGCAGAGCACTCACCAGCAAACAGCAAAAGTAGCCAGATGGGAGGAAAGAATTCTTTCTTCCTAGATCTTCCTCATATAAAACCCCCTTCTGGTAAGGCATTCCACTCGGGGGCAGTGCTTACTCTGGAAGAAGGGCCTCCTCCTTTCTGAAGCAACCTCAGAGACTCAACCAGGAGGAATGGCCTTGGATCCCTGATCTGTTCTAGTTAACAACAGAATTTAACCATTGCACCTACTTATTGGTAGGATTATTCATTCTTTCAGTGCTTAATTGTTTCAGTCTTTTATTTTTTTTTTTTAATTGAGGTAGGGTCTTGCTCTAGTGTAAGCTGACCAGGAATTCACTATATAGTTGCACAGTGGCCTCACATTTATAGTGATCCTCCTACCTCTGCCTCCCAAGTGCTGGGATTGAAGGCATGCGCCACCATGCCTGGCTTTACTCTTTTATCTACGAAAGATTTTCTCCCATTCCATAAGTTGTTGCCTCACACAGATAACTGTTTCCTGTTCTGTGTTGAAGCTTTATTATTTGATATACTCTAATTTATCAATACTTGCCACTATTTCCTAAACTATTGAAGTCCTATTTAGAAAACAACTGGTTAAACTTCTATCCTGAAGTGTTTTTCTTATATTTAGTGATAGCAGTTTCAGCTTTAGGTCTTAAATTAATGTTTTGGATCCAGTGTTGAGATAAGAGGTAGGACTCTACTTTTACCTCCCACGTGTGGATATCTAGTTTTTCCAGCACCGTTTGTCTTTTCTCCAGTGTGTGTTCTTGGTGTCTTTCTCTAGACTCAGGTGTTTATAGATGAGTGGTTTTCTTAGAGAAGGAAATTGTTGGGTCTTATTTTTTCATCCAGTCACTGTGAATCAAATTGGAGAATTTAAGCTATTTACATTCACATTGTTTTTAAAAGATATGTTCCTATCATAATAAAGGTTTTTTTTCTTCTGGTTGTTTTGCATAATCTATGATGACTTCTTTTTCCTTTATTCATTTTAGAGATCTTATAGTTTACTGAATAGTTTTGGATTATTTCTTTTTTTAAAAAATTATTTATTTGAGAGCAACAGACACAGAGAGAAAGACAGATATAGGGAGAGAGAGAGAATGGACGCGCCAGGGCTTCCAGCCACTGTAAACAAACTCCAGACGCGTGCGCCCCCTTGTGCATCTGGCTAACTGGGTCCTGGGGAACCGAGCCTCAAACCGGGGTCCTTAGGCTTCACAGGCAAGCGCTTAACCGCTAAGCCATCTCTCCAGCCCAGTTTTGGATTATTTCTTAATTCTCTTGGGATTGTTTATTCTTCTAATGAGGTTTATTTTTTCTCATGTACTGAGATTATGTGTCCCTTTCTCCTTTGAGTCTGAGATTTCTTCCCAGTCTCCAGTAATGCTAGATTCATGGTCAGGAACTTCTTTAGTTTGTGCTTATCTTGGAAAACCTTTGTTTTCCCTTCACTCTTGAAGGATAACGTTACCAGATACAGACTTCTATGTTGGTAATTACTTTCTTTCAGAACTTAAATATAGTATTCCATGAGATCTTTGCTTTTAAAGTTTCTGATGAAAATTTGCTGTTATTATGATGGGCTTGCCGTTACATAAAAGTTGGTAACTTCTCTAACTCGTTTCAATATTCCTCTTTTCTTCTGAATGCTTGGCAGTTTAATTATAATGTACTGTGCTACATTCTTTTCTGATCATGTCTATTTGGTGTTTTTGTCCCAGGATAACTACTTCTTTCCCAAGAGTTGAGTAAATTTCAGCTATCATTTCATGTTTTCTGTGTTTGTCTATACCCTTTTTTTTTTTTACTACTTTTTTTTTTTACTACTCTCTATATTCTTAGGCTTGTTCTTTGAATAATGTTCTAGCAATCTTTAATATTTTGCCCATTTTAATATTTTTCTTTTATTCCTGCTGGAACATTGTGAATTGTACATATTTCCAAGCCCAGATACTGACTTCTATTTGATCAAGTCTATTGGTGAAGCTTTCAAGTGAGTTTCATCATATAGTCGACTTCATCTTATTTTCAGTCCATGAGGCACAAGTGATTTAAAAAAAGTTGCATGATATACATATGCACACTGAACCAGACACTCAGAGACCCCAACTTTTGGAGGACAGATTATATGATTATAAGCATCTGGCTTACTTGGGTAATGGGCAATGGAACCTGTGCCCTCAGGATTCAGAAGCAAGTGCCTTAACCATTATCCCATCTCTCCACTCAGGAACTTATTTCTTATTCTTTTGTAGTGTTCATTATCTTCCTTATCTCATTAAGCAATTAATTTTTAATATTTATTTATTATTGACAACTTCTATACTTTCAGGCAACAAACATGGTATTTCCCTCCCCTCCTCCAATTTCCCCTTCATAACTCTGGTCTTTGTCATATCCCCCTCCCTCTCTCCATTAGTATCTCTTTTAATTTGATGTCATCATCTTTTTCTCCTATTATGAGGGTCTTGTGTGGGTATTGGTAGGCACTGCAAGGTCTTGGATATCAAGGCCAAATTCTGACCAGACAGTTGTATGTAAGGAGTCATACCCTTCCTGTGGCTCTTAAATCCTTTCCACCACCTCTTCCGGAACGGACCCTGAGCTTTGGAGGGTGTGAGATGTTTCAGTGCTAGACACTCCTGTGTCCCTTCTTCTCAGCACTATGTAGCCTTTTGGGTCATCCCAGTGGTCATCACCATCTGAAAAGAGAAGCTTCTCTAACAAGAAGTGAGAGCAGCATAAATATATGAGTATGAACATTAAGTGTAGTGTTTTCATTGCAATTTGGTGAGAGTAATAAATTCATTTATCCAGACCAGAGCAGGCTTTATACCCCTAAGGCTCATGACCTCCCCTGACATAGGCATTTGATTAGGTTTTCAGTACCAGGCATGTATTCCTTCCCACAGGTTGGGCCTTCAGTCCAGTTAGAGAGCACTTGGCTTCCTCCAGAGCAGACATGCCACTATTGTACTAGTTCAGTCATTTGGCCTGTCTGGCCAAACTTGAGGTTCCCAGTGTCGACTGTTTGCACCACTTATGACTTCTGTCTCCCATAAGACTGCATACAGTGCAACATTTTCCAGCTTTCAGTTGGCTAGGCTACAGGGGGAATGTTTTCTGCTCAGCACCAGCTTGATTTCCCAGTGACTTTGCCACTAAGACATATGAAGTCTTCAGCAATATGGTATTACCTTCTCTTTCTCACAGGGAACCAAGGCCCTTGGCAATAGCCTGTAATGTTTTGGAGGCAACAGGGACCTCCCTGGCCAACAACTCACTGGAAGGTATCCCATACAAGGCACTGAAAATTTTCTCGTAACAATCTATGACTTCTTCATGTGCCATTTTTTAAGAAAGTAGATTTCCATATGTCTTATTCAGAATATCTTGAATTTGGATTGACCCTCCCCTCCACCATCTTTCTTTGATACAAATCTCTTCACCTGACCTTGCTTAGGCCTTTTCCCTCTCTGTAATCTGTTCTACTTACATGCATACTATACCGTCCTCTTAAGGCCTTCCCTCTCTCCCTTCCTTATAGCTTTTTTCTAGCTTATGGGCCTCTGCTACTGATTTTTGGTACCAGATCACACACAAATCTATACATTTGTAGCTAGGGTCCACATACATGAGAGAATATGCAATGTTTGGATTTCTGGGCCTGGGCTACCTCTTTAGTATAATCCTTTCCAGATCCATCAATTTCCCTGCAAGTTTCATAATTTCATTTTTCTTTACCACTGAATAGAACTCCGTTGTGTAGATGTACCACATCTTTATTATCCACTCATCGTGGATGGACATCTAGGCTGGTTCCATTTCCTAGTTCTTGTGAATAGAGCAGCAATACACATGGTTGTGCAAGTATCTCTAAGGTAGTAAGAACAATCATTAAGATACATGCCTAGCAGTGCTATAGCTATATCATATGGCAAATCTATTTTTAGCTGTCTCAAGAACCTGCACACTGATTTCCACATGGCATACATCACTTTGTATTATGCACTCTTACATGCCCCCAAATAGTAATTAATTATATGAGCATATTCCACACAAACCAGCTCTTGGTGGATATATATAGTAATTAAATAAAGAGCTGAAATAGCAATAAGTCATGAGTGGTAAAAATACAGTTTGTCTCTTGAGGTTCTTCTTGGTTATGCCTTTTTCCTTCTTCCATTACCTACTAAAGATTAGCAAACCCTAATTCTCGAGAGTCACTTGCCAAGTCAGCACTTAAATTGACATGTCCGAGACCAAGCATTCCTGCTGCTACTGCACAGTGCACACAGGTCCTGGAAGGTCACAGTTTTCTTTTGAGCAGGGAACAACGACAATGCAGCACTTCACAGCTACAATGTAGCGAGATCCTGCCTTCATTTGTTTTCTTGATGGTAGCCATTCTGATGGGAAAGAGATGAAAATCTCAAGGTAGTTTTAATTTGCATTCCCCTGATGGCTAAGGAAGTAGAATAGCTTTTTAGATGTTTATATGCCATCTGTACTGCTTCCAGTGATAACTCTATTTAGTTCCACAGTCCATTTTTTCATTGGGTTGTTTGATTCCTTATTGTTCTGTTTTTTTTTTTTGTTTTTTTTTTTTTAATTTAATTTATTAGTTTTCTTTTCAGTAAATACAGGCATTTTAGTACCATTATTTAGGCTCATCTGTGATCTACCCCCTCCCATTAGATCCTCCTTGTTAATGAAAATGGGTCTTTGAGTTCTTTGTATATTCTGGATATCAATCCTCTGTCAGATGTGTAATTGGCAATGATTTTCTCCCATTCTGTAGGCTGTCTCTTTGCTCTATTCACAGTGTCCTTTGCTGTACAAAAGGTTCATAATTTCATGATATCCCAGTAGTTGATTAGTTGTTCTATTTTCTGAGCAATTGGGGTTATATTCAGAAAGTCATTCCCTATGCCAATATGTTGAAGGGTTTCCCCTACCTTTTCGTTGAGCACTTTCAGAGTTTCAGGTTAAGGTCCCTGATCCAGTTGGTTTTGATACTGGTGCATGGAGAAAGAGAAGGATCTATTTTCATCTTTCTACGTGTGAATAGCCATTAAGAGTTATTATTGAAAGGTATGCATTTATTCTCACCATTGTTCTTATTTTGTAGTGTTTTCTGTTTTCCCTTTACTCATTTGTTTTAACTGTTATTTGAGTGTGGTTTGTTTTTTCCTGTTTCCTCCTGTGTGTGTATTGCTTTCTCTTTGGCATTAAGAATTCCTTTAAGTATTTTCTGTAGAGCTAGTTTAGTTGTCATAAATTCCTTTAGCCTGTTTTTGTTGTGGAATGCCCTTATTTCTCCATCAATCAGATAGATAGCTTTGCAGGATAAAGTAATCTTTGTTGACAGTTGTTATCTTTCAAAACTTGGAATACATCGTTCCAAGCCCTTCTGGCTTTTTCTGCAGTTATTCTGATGGGTTTGCTACATAAATAAATAAATAAATAAATAAATATATATATATATATATATATATATATATATATATATATATGTGTGTGTGTGTGTGTGTGTGTGTGTGTGTGTGTGTACATGTGTATGTATGTATGTATGTATGTATGTGTTTTGTTTTTTGAGATAGGGTCTCGCTCTTACACAGGATGACCTGGAATTCACTAAGTAGTCTCACGGTGGCCTTGAACTCATGGTAATCTTCCTACCTCTGCCTCCCAAGTGCTGGGTTAAAGGCATGAGCCACCATGCCCAGAAGCTTTCTATATTATTTCATTGGTTTTTGTGTTTAGTAGTTTAATTGTAACATGGTGAGGAGAGGTTCTTTCCAGATTTTGTCTGTTTGGTGTTCAAAAGCTTCTGGTATCTGCATTGGCAATTTTTCCTCAAATTATGGAAATTTTTCTTCTGTGATTTTGATGAAAGTACCTACTAACCCTCTGGATTGAAATTCGTCTCCTTCTGTTATACCCAGAGATCTTATGTTTGATATTTTCAGTGTCCAGATATCTTGAAATTCCCAATCATACCTTGCTATTAGCACGTCTTTCTCTTTGTTGGATTGTATTAGGTCTGCCACCTGGTCTTCTACTTTAGACATTATGTTCTCTCCTTCATCCATTCTACTGGAGTGACTTCCCACAATGTTTTTTTATTTCACTAACTGTATTCTTCAGAGCCACAATTTCATCCTGGTTTTTCTTCAGTATTTCTATTTCCTTACTCATGGGCAGGCATGTGGATCATAGGCCACAATCACCTCAGTGGGACTGTGGCCATTTTCCTCCTTTCTAATGGATCTTTATCACTCTGACTTCTCTGCTGAGTCTAAGAATAACCTATACTCCTTCACTTTTCTGTAGAAGAGTGTATTTTGCTGGGGCTTTGCTTAAATCCCTCCCTAGGCTGCTTTGGTATAGCTTCTAAGCCACCATCTTACCCAGAGGTCCTCAATTAGCAATTAATTTTTCTGTTTTTTGAGATCACTGACAATTTTTATAGTCAATCTCTTGAATTCCTTGGCATCTTTTTCACTTCAACATAATTGAGGTTGAGTACATTGGAATTGTTAACTTTTGGTAGCATTACTTTTTTAATATTTCTATATAAAGATTTATACATCTATTGGGATGAATTTTTCTTATACTTTGAAGAGAAGGTCATTTTAGGGGGCAGCTTTTTTATGGCAACATGTCCTGATGTATCAGGCTGTTGTATATAGTCGCATTTAATCCAAGTGGATCCCATGTAATTTTCCTGTCACTACTTTGGCTATAATATAGCTTTTACTATATAAAAGTATGAGGGACCCACTTTCCCAGTAGAGGTTTGTATGAGTTGGAACCATCTGGAAGTAAAGCAAATGTGTTGTACACAGCAGAACATATAGGATGTGCCCTCTGTGATTACCCTTCAGTTGGGTTAGCACTGTGCGGTCCGGAAGGGTGTGGTCCAGTCTGTTCTTGAACTTGGTATTCTTTGTCTTTTTCTCTTCAGCTAAATGATTTTTAGCATATTCCACTATGGCCACAGAGTTTCTGTTCTTTTTTCTTTCCTCTAAGTTTACTTTTTTCTGCCATGGAATCCTTACTTTCTCAAGAATACATCATGGCTTCTGGGGAAAGGTAGGATTTTGTTTCTGTGTTTGAACAACTGATCTATAGCTGTAAACTAGTCTTTACTCTTTCTGAACTTCCTAGGATGGGGCTAGTGTGGATATTAAATTATGCAGAATATGGAATACCATTTACACTATAATCATTACCAGTTGGTCTGTCTTTGTCACTTAGCTTCCACAAATCTAAGTTATCTTATTTGGTACCAGGCCCAGTTAGCGATCAGAGGGTTTGTAGGTAGAGAGTTCCCTCTCTATTCTTGCCATCACCTGTCACTCAAATTTCCACTGAAAACAAACAGCAAGCTAGTATGCCTGTAAATATAGGTGAACAGGAGAGCAGCCTTACATTTCTGAGTAACAGATATCATTCCTGATTCTTGTGTTATTTAATTATTATTTTTGCAGTCTTGGGACCCAACACTCGCTCGAATTGCAAAAGCATGGGCAAAATTTTGTCAGTTTGAACACAATCCACAAAGAGCACAAGGGCATCCAAACTTTACCCAAGTGGGAGAAAATATCTGGACTGGATCTTTATCCCTCTTTTCAGTATCTTCAGCCATCTCAGACTGGTACAATGAAATCAAGTACTATGACTTCAACACTAGGAAATGCAAAAAAGTCTGTGGCCATTATACTCAGGTAACATCTTCACTATATTTCTTGAAACCATCTTTAAGGACAAAGAGAGAACCATAAACTGGTAGAAAATATGCAATGAGCCACTATGCCTATCCACATGAGTGAATATTAATTTAACGAAATGGTGGTTGGTGTGGAGAGATAGCTCAGTGATTAAGATGCTTGCCTGTAATGCATAATGACTCGGGTTTGATTCCACTGTAGCCATGTAAAGCCAGTTTACAAAGTGGTGCATGCATCTAGAATTCATTTGCAGTGGCTAGAGGCCTTGGCACACCCATTCTGTCTTTCCCTCACTCCCTCCTTTCCTCTCTTTCTCTCCTTGCAAATAAATAAGTAAAATACTTAAAAAAGAAGAGGGAGGAGGAGGAGGAAGAGGCTAGGGATGGAGAGATGGCTTTGTGGTTAAGGTACCTGTCTGCTAAGGACCCACGTTTGATTCCCCAGTACCCACATAAAGCACAATGGCACATGCATCTGGAGTTCGATTACAGTGGCTGGAGGCCCTGGAGTGGCCATACTTTCTCACTGTCTCTTTGAAAGAGAGAAATCACCATGGAAGATACTCAACAGTGGACACTACAAGCCTTATATTTGGCCAGCCAGGCCAAAAGACCCAATGAGTTCAATAGTGGCATGTCTATTATGGGGGAAATCAACTCTCCTCTAATTTAACATGAGGCCTGCTCCATGGGAAGGAAAACATATCTGATAACGGAAGCAATGAGGCCCAGGGGTGTAATGTGTGCTGCTGCCTGGCTAAATGTATATACTATGCTCACCAAACTGCCCAGTACACACTTCTCTTAACGTTCATACCCATATACTAATGCTACTTTCACTTTTGGTTAGAGTACCTTCTCTTTTCAGATGGCAGTGACCTTGGGATGACTTAGAAGACACCATGGTACTTAGAAGAGGTGGCAGAGGAGGGCTCAGCCCTGAAATGTCTCTATCACACCTTCCAAGGCTCAGGGTCCATTGTGGAAGAGGTGGTAGAAAGAATGTGAGGGCCAAAGGAAGGGTAGGACTCCATAAAATTGCTGCTCCAGACACACAATGGCCTGTATATCCATGACCTTACAGAGCCTGACACAACCTACTCAAGACCATCATAATGGGAGGAAAAGATTATAAAATCAAAATAAAAGAGAGACTGATTGAGAGGGGGATGGGATATGATGGAGAGTGGAGTTTTAAGAGAAAGTGGAGGGACGGTGAGAATTACCATGGGATATTGTTTACCATCCTAGAAGTTAATAAAAAATAAATTAATTAATTAAATTAAAAAGAAAGAGTCAGGAGTGGTGCAGCATGCCTTAAATCCTAGCACTTAGGAGGCAAAGGTAGGAGGATGACTGTGAGTTCAAGGCTACCTTGAGACTACATGGTGAATTCCAGATCTACCTGGTAGAGACCATACTTTGAAAAACCAAAGCAACAAAAAGATGGCTTAGTGGTAAGGCACTTGCCTTTGAAGCCTAAGGACATAGGTTCAATTCCCCAGTATCCACATGAGCCTGATGCACAAGATGGCACATGTATCTGGAGTTCATTTACAGTGGCCCATACATTCTCTATCTGCCTCTATCTCTCTCTCTCTCTCTCATAAATAAATAAAATATTTTTTAAATAGAAAATTCCTTTTCAGGAGAAAACAATGGTTGAAAAGATTGGTTATGGAAAGAAAGTAATATGTAAAGGGACCAGAGGCATGGGCAAGCAGTAAAATGTGCTTGCCTACAAAGCCTACCAGTCTGGGTTCAATTCTTCAGCATCAAAGTAAAAGCCACTAGCAAAGTGGTACATGAATCTATAGTGGCAAGAGACTCTGGCATGCACATACACATAGACAGCCATGCATAAATAAACAAATAAATGTTTTTAAAAGTAACATATCAGTAAATTAAATAAAATAATGTAAAGCCATATATCTTGGGCAGTATTAATACTAGTACTCATCTTAATAAAGAGCATGTAAGCTATTATCTTGGACTCTGGGGTATAGAAATATGAACTAACACTTTTAAGTAATGCACAATGATTAGAGCCTATATTAGGGTTCTCCATAAGAACAAAATTGATAGAAGAAATATATATACATATATACATATGTATGTATATATATTTATATATATATGTGTGTGTGTATATATATATATATATATATATATACTGTTTGATAGAATATATATATACATAAGTATATATTCAAACGGAGTTTGTTTAGGTGATAGGATGAGCTGGGAAGTCCAACAATGGCTATCTGCAGGCCGGAGAGTGTGAGAACCCATTAGTTGTTCAGGACATGAGGTTGGATTCCTCAGTAGTCCCAATCTGACACTGAAGAGCCAGAGAATTCCTGGAGGACTGGTGGTCTTCTCGGTGCTGGAGGACTAACAAAGCTGGGATCCAGGGCATGAGGAGGACAGGGAAATGCATGAGCTAGTGAATGGTGTGGGCAGCCAAGCAAAAGACCCTGAGTTCTCTTGGAGCGTCTTTATACATAGTCCAGCACTGGAAAGGCCACCTGTTCTGGGGGAAGGCCCTCTTCCCCCATCAGTCCCTCCTAGAAAGCCCTCAAAGACCCATCCAAGAGGCATATCTCAGTTCACTCCTAAGCTGATCAAGTTGACAATAGTATTTAACCATCACAAAGCCTATTATCTAGTTTTTGACAACCACTTTGTCAGAAGGATCTGAAATAGCTTGGCTATAGACTCCTGTTTCATTCTTATAAGAATTCTTGGGGCTGAAGAGGTAGTCCCGCTAGTTAAATGTTTGCTTCCCCAACATAAGGATGTGAGTTTGATTCCCCAACACCCTCATAGAATGCCAAGCATGATGGCACACTAGAATCCCAGCACTGGGGAGATAGAGGTAGGAGGATCCCTAGGGTTCACTGGCTAGCCACTGTAGCCTAATCAGTGAGCTCCAGCCCAGTGAGATTCCCTGTCTCAAAGTAGATGGATGGCATTCCTGAGTATGACACCTGAAAATGTCTTCTGATGTCCACACACATTCCTGAACATGAACACCCACACATGCACCTTCACACACGAAAGAACATGCATGCACACAGCATTAAAGGGGGAAAGCGAAATCTTGCTGAGGAACTGAGAACTACTAACTTTCTATTTTAAACTTTAGTTAGTTAGTTAGTTATGTATTCAAGGAGAGAGAGGCAGAGGGGGAGGAAGAGAGAGGAGAGAATGGGCATGCTAAGGCCTTCAGCCACTGCAAACTCCAGATGCTTGTGTCACCTTGTGCATCTGGCTTACGTGGGTCCTGGAGAATTGAACCTACATCTTTTGGTTTTGCAGGCAAATACCTTAATCACTAAGACATCTCTTCAGTCCCCTAAGATGCCATTTTAAATACATGCTGTAAAGTTACTTAAAGTGGATATTCTAACCCTCCACTTTATCTTGGTTTTCTGTTGAAAATCCACTTTGCATTTTGGGCAATGATAGCTGGTGGACAGAGTAAGGATAATAAATTGAAATGAATTATCTCCTCATAAAAGATATAATATTTCTTGACATATTATCAATGCTTTATCTTCGCTGGAGACAGACTGGATTTAAGAAAGAATTTTGAAAGAGTAGCATGAAAGGTTTGTCAAATTATACATTTTGCTATGGACAGTTCAGTTCTGAAATGCATGTAGAACAGTTTGATTAAAATACCAGGGCAAGGGAGCTGACATTTGAGTTTGATAGTGCCAGGACTTCCTGCTAGATGGCACTACTCATTTTGTTGTGTTTTAGCCTTATTCTCCCATTAGCACTCCAACCTTCCTGAAATTGTTCTTCTTACACACCCACATAACCACTAGAAATGTGGCATGATTCACAATTTCTCTGGCAGATTTATACAGATGGCAGTGTTCCCACACTTTTCATAATGAGCCAGGTGGATACACAGTGAAAACTGAAGATAGGAGGGCTTGCCAGAGGGAGACATACCCACCTCCCTCCCCTGGGCATTCCCCTCATGCAATAATCTTGTTAGAAAGGTGTAGTCAGGGGCTGTAGAGACAGCTTATTGGTTAGGCGCTTGCCTGTGAAGCCTAACAACCCTGGTTGGAGGCTTGATTTGCCAGGACCCATGTTAGTCAGATGCAGAAGGTGGTGCAGGCATCTGGAGTTCATTAGCAGTGGCTGGAAGCCCTGATGCATCCATTCTATCTCTCTCTCTGCCTCTTTCTCTGTCAGTTGCTCTGAAACAAATAAATTAAAATAAACTCATTTAATAAAAGAAAAAGGAAAGGTGTAGTCAGGGACTGGAGATGGATCAATGGTTAAGTGCTTGCCTGCAAAGCTTAATGGCCTAAATTCCATTGCCCAGTACCCACATGAAACCAGATACATAAAGTGACCCATGCACGTAGAGTGTATATTCACTGGCAGAAGGACCTGGTCTGCACATTCTTTCTCTCTCTCTTTCTCCACTCTCTCTCTCCTTGCAAATAAATAAATACAAATATTTAAAAGTTTTAAAAAGAAAGGTAGAGTCATTCTTGGTTCTGGAGAGCATACTCAAACAGAGAGTGTCCTGAAGTCTCTTGCTTTGGGTATGTACTACCTCCCAGTATTACACGAATGAGCACAATTGGTTCCTGTAGCAGGCAGCTTCACATTCACTGAGATGAACTTCCAAACCAGGCACAGTTATGGAGGAAGGGATATTTATTGAAGCTTACAGACCCAGGGGAAGTTCCATAATGGCAGAAGAAGCTGGTCTGCTTTCATAGGTCTAAGCAGAGAGAGAGAAAACCCTAAAACCCAAAAGCCAAACAGCCACACTTCAGGAAATCCAGGTAGAACTAGGTTGGAATTTCAAATCCACCACCATATCTGAAGATCCACCCAGTGACATCTCCTCCAGTGAGGTGGCTGTAGATACAAACTAATAAAACAATAAATATATTCAGGGCCATCTATTCGAACTATCACATTTTCCAATCCCTCATGTATTAAAATAAAATAGAATTGTCATGGGAATAAAATTTTTCCTGTGCAAGGACAAAACTTGACACGAAACTGACAATAAATATTTTAATAATTATGTTTTAAAATGTTTCATTTTCAAGATAAAAAGAAATTAAGAGAAAAATAAGTCATCTGGTAAAAAGTAACTATTTTTTAATATTAAAAGAAGACAATAAATAGTAAGAAAAGAAATGTGAGCAATTATGGGCCACCTAGTATGCTCGTAAAGGTACTTTAAGCACTTCATTACTAGAAGTTAAACAAGCCTAAAGAATTGGAACTTCTATGTAATAGACAAGGATGCTAAGCCAGGTTATAGACTGTTAGAGCAGGAATAGGAACTCATAGCTCCAAAGCCCATAAATGTAATCTTAAATTTGCATGCCAGTGATGCTTTTAAACCAAGATGAATGAAATCTAATGAAAAGAATACACTAGGACTGGAGAGATGGCTTAGCAGTTAAGGCACTTGCTTGCAAAGCCAAAGGACCCATGTTCGATTCAAAGCCCCACAATCTGTAGATCATTTGCTTCCTAAACAAAAAAAAAAAAAAAGGGCTGGAGAGATGGCTTAGCGGTTAAGCGCTTGGCTGTGAAGCCTAAGGACCCCGGTTCAAGGCTCGGTTCCCCAGGTCCCACGTTAGCCAGATGCACAAGGGGGCGCCCGCGTCTGGAATTCGTTTGCAGAGGCTGGAAGCCCTGGCGCGCCCATTCTCTCTCTCTCCCTCTACCTGTCTTTCTCTCTGTGTCTGTCACTCTCAAATAAATAAATAAATAAATAAAATTAAAAAAAAAAAGACTGTATTTTATTTTTATTTATTTTCTAGAAGAGTGGGGACGGACAGATAGAGAGAATGGGCACACCAGGGCCTCTAGCCACTGCAAACAAACTCCAGATGCATGTGCCACCATGTACATAAGGCTTACATGGGTACTGTTAAATTAAACATGGGTCCTTAAGCTTAGCAGCCTTAACTACTAAGCCATCTCTCCAGCCCTAGAAAAAAAAAATTTAAGTATACCTTATATGTGAAACATTAATGGAGCACAAGTGCTTATTCTTTTCTTTTAATTATTTATTTCATCACACAGAGAGAGAAAGAGAGAGAATGGTCATGCTAGGGCCTTTGTCTGCAGACAAACTCCAGATGCATGTGCCATCTTGTGCATCTGGATTACATGAGTACTGGGGAATCGAAACTGGGTCCTTTGGCTTTGCAGGCAAGCGCCTTAACTGCTAAGCCATCTCTCCAGCCTCTATAAGTTCTTATTCTAATTAATGCAGGTAAGTTCAAACAGCTGCACTGAAACTAATTCTAATGGTCCCACACTCTGGTAATTAAAAACCAAAACTGGGCAGGATAGATGGCTTAGCTGGTAAGGCGCTTGCCTGCAAAGACTAAGGACCCATGGTGAATCTCTCTCCAGATTCCACATAAGCCAGATGCACAAAAGGTGAGCAAGGTCACACATGCCCACTAGGTGGAGTAAGATTTTGGAGTTTGATTTCAGTGGCTGAAACCCTGTTGCATCAACTCTCTCTTTCTCTATTGCTCACTTCTCTCACTCTCTCTCTAAAAAATAAAAATAAAAAAGTAGGGACTGAAAACTGATCAGAGATTCACAAAGTCTAAGGATGGAGCTAACCAAAAGATAGCACAAGAGAACTTTATTGGGTGATGGAAAAGCCCTATATTTTTAATAGTACATAGCTTACAACTGTATGCTTTTGTAAGAACTTGTACAAATACAAACTAAAAAGAATAAATTTACCATAATTATATTTTAATACATCCAACTGTATTTATTTAGTAAGTCTATTTTTTATAGATTGTTTTTGCATACTCTATGGCCCCAGTTGTTGCCTAAGAAGGCTTTGAACTCGCAGTGATGACCCTAGCTCAGTCTCCTAAGTATTGGAATTACAGATGTGAGCCACCCCATCCAACTAGACCTAACGTTACAAAGCATTGCCTATGAGATTTTGGGTGTCTTCCAGCTCCATGTGTTGCAGGTTCTTTCTCTAGACCCTGGCACAGACCCAACGGCAATGGAGACAACTGCATGCACAGAAACCTCTGATACTATGAGCTGAATGAGATCTCCCTTCTTATAGTTTAATTACCTCCAATATTTTGTCACAGCAACTAAGGAGTTACAAATACACCTAGACATTACATGAGGGCTAACTCACATTTGTACAATTTTAGAAAGAAAAAAATAACAGGTGTAGAAGACTCAAATATAAAGGTTACTTGAGATGCACCACTAAGTAAGGGCACAAAAACCAAAGGACAGAAAATGTCAAATGAGGCAAGTTGATAGTTGGGAATATGTGACAAACGCCTTCTGCATGTTTACCAGAGGAACTTATTCAAGGAATTGATCCAGGAACAATTCCAGTAATTCTCATTTCATAGGTCTGAGATAAACAAAGCATCCCAGGTAAAATCAATGTGAAATGTAATGAATAAAAATTAACACAATTTCAAATCAAACAAAACAAATTAGACAGTACACATTTAAGTACAAGGATTAGACCTGAGGCCAATTGGCCTCCGTATGCTATGGGTCTCTCAGCAAGATGGAACTTAAGCCACTCCACTGTCTACACATGAGTGTGTCATAAAGGATCCCTTGGACTTCATTCAGATACATATATTAGTGTTCCTTGGTGATAACCCTATTTAGATCATAAAACAGGGAGAAGTGACTACCTCCTGCTAAAGGAGGGCCTTGGCACTCTTCTCTGAGGATCCAGAAAGTGCCTTTCTAGATTCTCACCAGCTGCAAACCAAAGGAAAGGCGATCTACAAAGAACCCCTACTGATGTTCAGCTCACCACTTCCTCTCTTCTTGTCCCTCAGGAAAACCATGGGGAAGTTTCAACTCTATCCACAGCTCTCTTCTTCCTTCCTGCTACTCTCTCCTCAAGAGGCAAATTTTTTTTCCAAGTAACTTGTTCGGGTCCTGCAGCTGCACTAGCCATTATTTCAGTTTTGTGGGGGGGGGGTCTCCCCACCTTGGAATCACACAACATATTTCCATGTGCTGGAATTTCTACTGTGCTAGAAGACAGATGTCTGGGCCTCTACGAGTAGTCCCAGCTCAACCTCACTTCCTCAGAGAAGAGGAATGCTATGTATGCTAAAGACCATTGATGGCAGTCAAAATTCCATTGTAATGGTTTCATGACGATGTTTCTGTACATTTGTGAAGGTTGAGCAGGCTTTAGCCTCACATGCTGTGAACCACGTGTTTAGCACAATTCTTACAACAAAATGGCTCAAAAATTATGGTGAAGGTACTGGAGACATTGATGGCTTAGTGGTTAAGAAACTAGCCTGCAAAGCCTAAAGACCCAGGTTCAATTCCTCAGTACCCACCTAAGCCAGATGCACAAGTGGTGCATGTGTCTGCAGTTTGCAGTGGCTACAGGCCTCTTCTCCCTCTCTCAAATAAATTAAATATAATAAAAAATTATGTTAAAAATAATTTTGAAGCGTGATTTTACATCAGTATTCAAAAAAAGGGTGGGGCTTTTAATTGTGGGCGGATCTCCATACACTCATAGCTGGCTAGCTCCTCCAACACTTCTTTAGCTGTCACTGACAGAAAATACACTTGGTCAAGATGAGCCACATACATTGTGGGGATGAGTGCAATGTAAAAGTGTTTGCTCCTTGACCCCAAAGGAAGGGAAATGTGCCTCTGGAGGTGCTAAGAATGTAGCGAGAATGATATAGACTACAGAGCCCTTTTGAGCACTGGATCCATGCTCTATCCTTCCTTCCTTCCAAGCCACTGAAGACTGCTGTACATCTCCTGTGCTGCCTGTTACTGTTCCTTTCTCAACCCCCAGCTCTCCTCGACTGTTGTACCTAGTACCTTTGCTAGTAAGTCTTCCAGATTTGTATCTTTAACTTTTGCCCAGTCCTCTGAATTGCAGATGGTTAAGTCCCTCCCTCAGCTACACCAGTCTTTATGGAGATGTCAAAAAGGCCACTAAAAATTAGCATGTTCTGAACAGAACCTTTCCCCAACCTCCCACCAAATTTCTTGTTCCCTAGTTCTGTCCAACTGAGTAAATGCTGCTTGGGCCCCAGACTTCTCACACTTCTGCATTAGGTAATCGTCCAGTTCTCAGTACTCCATCCTCCAAGAATGAGTGACCCTGTGTTCATCCTGACACCACTGCAATGGCCTCCCAAATTAGCTCCCTTTCCTCCCTTGTCCCTATGTCCACTTACTCCCTAAACTTCCAGTGGATCTGCTAAGACCCAAAGAAGAGCACACCACTTACTTCGAATTTCCACCATCTGTTCCTCTGCCTTAGACCTCACCATCCGTGTTCTCCCATACTGTAGATCCTGACTCCACTTACCTTCTTTCTGTCCCTTTAAAGGGAAGAAAAATCCACCTTAGTGTCCTCTATCTTTGTCCTTGACAAGGTTTCTACACTGTTGATGTCTTCTGAACATTTACCCCCAGTGCTTTATCCTCATCATTCACATTTCAGTGCCTTTCCTTCAACATCTTTTTTGTTGTTGTTGTTTGTTTGTTTCTTTGCTGTTGTTTTTCCTTTTTCTTTTTATTTGAGAAAGAGAGATAGAACGTGTAGCCAGGGCCTCTAGCCACTACAAATGAACTCTAGAATCATGTGCCTCCTTGTACATCTGGCTTATGTGGGTACTGGGGAGTCGAACCTAGGTCCTTAGTTTTCACAGGCAAGCACCTTAATTGCCAAGTCATTTCTTCAGCCCAACACGCCTTTAAGATCAGGCTATTAGTAACTCAAATTGATTAAGTCATTGTTTTATTTCATTGATTCAACTATCAAAGACCAACTTTGTTTGTTTACATCATACATACTCCCATGCACACGTTTATTTCATACATACATACTCCCATGCACACATGTACCAATGACAGTAACTGGAGGACATTTGCAGCTAAATTTTGAACACTTCAATCTTCCCTGCTAGTTTAGTCTCTGTTCACACAGCCAGTTCCCTCCTACAGAGCATTTACTTTTGAGATGTGCTTGGGAAGATGGTTGGGTACAGGTCTCAGTGGAGATGTGTAAGGCCCAGTGATACAATATGTACAAGGAAAAAAAGCTATGGTTGAGCCCTAATACCCCCACCCCCAAACCTCGTTCTTTCCACCTAAGTGCTATCACCCTTTCTTAAAATTACTTGGGTTCAAGAACAGTCTTCCTGGAGGGGAGGAGCCATGTAGGGAGTGGGAGAGTAGCAAGAGAGGCTAACAGCACCTACACTGGCAGGCTTTCTCAGAGCAGTTTGCAAGTGACATTTGAGTGGCTTCCTCAATTTTCAGTGTGCATGCTAATGGCAATAAACTTGGAAAAGTGGGGATGCAGTGGGGGGACTTCCCTGGTAGTGTACTACAACTCACAAGAATGGCTTAATCACAATTAAGTGGTCACAGTATCATTTCTCTCTATGTGAAAAATATTCTTATGTGCTTTCAGGTTGTTTGGGCAGACAGCTACAAGGTTGGCTGTGCAGTGCAATTTTGCCCTAAAGTTTCTGGCTTAGAATTTCCCAATGTAGCACATTTTATATGCAACTATGGACCAGGGTAAGTGCTTGTGCTTCTAAAAAGTATTATTATCGATATGCATCTTTAATGCTGAAAACTAGATAAGGTATAAAGAAGAAAATAAAGAGACCCTCTTTAACCAGAATTTATTCCCTTAACATTTTGATTGGTTTCTCACTCTTTTGTGTGTACTCTTTATAACACTGTAGACACACACACAAATGCTTATCAAGGACATGAACTGATTGGGTAGTAACACAAGATAGGGTACATGTTCATTTGATTTGATAAAAACAGCAAGGTAAACTTCAAAACAGAAGTGTTGAATTTCTTACTTTATATAACTTTCATTTACTTGTGACAGCTGTATTTTCCTTAGGGAAATAGTTTCCCCCCTCTGGAAAACGAGAGAAGTAATTCTACCTTTCACCTTATGTGCTTATGAATCTTACTAAAAACTGTGACCATTTAAGAAATGTGTTTTCGTACTAAAGAGATGGCTTAGCTGTTAAGGCGCTTGTGTACAAAGCCTAAGGACCCAGATTCGATGCCCCATAGCCCATGCACACCAGATGCACATGGTAGTGCATGTGTCTGGAGTCATTGGCAATGGTTGGAAACCCTGGCATGTCGATTCTCTAAATCAAATAAATAAATGAATAAATAAAAATATTTTTTAAAAGAAACATATTTTCTATTTAATAAAATTATACCATAACCAATTTGAAATATTGTTTTAGTAATTATTAAATGGTAGACCCTCCTCAAAAACAGCAGGCTGACCTCAAAACAATAACCTGAGGACACATCTCTCAAGATCTTATAAAAACAAAAGTAGCCTGGGCTAAAGAGGCAAGAGTTGTAAAGTGCTTGCCTAGCATCCTTGAAGCCCTAGGTTCAGTCGTCAGCATTGAATAAACTGGGAGTGGAGGTGTATGCTAATGAGAACAAAGTATAATGACAAATGTATGAGGATTCTGTGATGAAACCTATTACTTTGTATGCCTACCTAAAAAATAAATTTTAAAAACTAGAGGGGAATTCAATTAGGGAATAAAAGAACTGCATAAGCACTAAGAGAGCACTGTGCTGAGTGCTTCTTATGTCTTCCTTTTCAAAGCAGGGTCTCATAACAGCCCAGAAGGACTTTCATTGCTGATCTTCCTGTTGTCACCCACTGAGTGCTCAGATTAAGGCATGGCCCACCATGCCTAGTTTATGTGATGCTGGGGATTGAACTCAGGGCTCCCTTTCTTGCTAGACAAGGACTCTAGCCATGGAGCCACACCCACAGCCTTACAAATGTTAATGTTCCTAGAGTCTATGCAATGCAGTTTTTAGAAAGATCTGCTAGCAACTTGTTTTGCAGATGAACAAAAGCAAAGAAAACATAACACACCCATAGTGCAATCCATGAGTGTAGGAGCTGGAGTGCCATTTGGCCTCTGCCCCCAACAGCTGTGCTCTGATGGCAGTAAGAATTCCCTGAAGAACTTGCTGTTCTGTATGTTTTCTTTCAATTAAGATGAACATCCATGACCATGAATCTTCAGGCACTTCTCTTTTATTACAAGTACTAGAATACTAGCAGACTGATTTTTAAATTTATCTATTGCCAAATTACACAGAGAGAAACAGGGGAGGGGAGAGGGAGACAGAGAAAGCGAGCACAATTATAATCATTTGTACTTACATGTAAGTAGTGGACATTATTTTCTATTTTGATATAAAATTGTACTGTTCTGTCATCGCCAATGACTAGTGAGTATAAATCTCTTCACCTCAATATCCACTTATAACTTCACTTTGGCAATTCAATTTCTTGTCCATTTTTCTACGAGTAAATTTTTTAGTGACTTCTGTGCTTTATATTTCATGTAACATTTTTTTCCTTGTATCTGCTGCCATTGAATTTTGTGGAGAACAAACCTATCTCTTCCTGAAATATTGTTCAGAAGAGAGTAAGAGAGGAAGTAAAATCAAGTGTCCTTCAGAAAAGAACAGTGTGATGTAACCATGAGAGGGAAGGTGAGGGAATAAGGAAAAAGCAGCCATATCAGGGGTGACTTTTCACATGATATATTATATGACTTATCCTAATGCAATCAGTGATGAGTGTTCATGTGACATATTACATGACGTACCTGACTCATCCTAATGCACTCAGGGATGACTGTTCCCGGGACTTATTACATGACGTACATGACTTATCCTAGTGCACTCAGGGATGACTGTTGATGTGACTTATTTAATGGCTGAGGGAGAGCTAATTACTGTGTAACCTCACATTAGTTAATTCTCAGAATCTGACCAAAAGATCAGAGTAAAACCACCTAAAACCAAGATTAGCTAGGAGTCAGTCACCTGAACACACCAAGTAGATGTAAGGCCCGGCAATGGGGCCTGTTTCCAAAGTATTTAGTGTAGATTATTATGAGGTACAGATATGAATTCGGCTGGTAAAGAATAACTTTACCTCCAAAATTATAAATGATATTAAATTTTGAAACTTATAATCAGTTAAAGTTTATCCAACAAATAAGTCAGTCTCTCCCATTGGAAGTTGGATTTAAGAGGCAGATGATACAGTAGTAATGGAAACTACGTAAATAGGTAAGGTCTTTTTAAAGATACAATGTGCAGGGTAAGGCTTGCATATAGTTATGCATAGGTGTGAAGAATGAGAAGGTATCCAGTGTAAGAACCTAGAGAAGAGCTGTCTTAAGAGAAAACAGCAAAGTTTCCAAAAAGCAGAGTTTGGAAGGCTTAAAGCTGGGGCGGAGGCTAGGGTGCTGGACCACTGAACGAGAACAAGACTAGGGGAAGATGGCACACATCATGAAGGACCTTGAAGATCACAGCAAGGTTTACCTTCATTCAAATAACAACATGAAGCCCTAAACATAGTGCAAGGAGAGGAGAGGAGTGTAAGATCAGCTACGATTCAGAGATCAGTGTGCCTAAGTCTAGAAAGGAGATTGGAAGGGACTAAGAAGAGAGACCAGTTGGGAATGTTTCCAATTGTCTGCTTCTGAGGGCTTTTTCTTTCTTTTAGACAAAGAAAGCCACACACCCACCTGCTACATAATTACAAGTCCAGTGCCCTCCCCAATGTTTCTGAGAATACTTGTGAAGGGGAATAATTCTCCCTCTGTTCTCCTGAGCACCACTGAGCAAAGCTCTCTAGGGTAAGAGACTTCGATCCAGAGTGTACGAATGGCGGGGAGGACCACGGCACAGACAGGAAGCATACTTAGCTCCCTGCACTGCACTCACGTGTTTTGCTCACCTCTGCCTTGGGTACTTATTCATGTTTCCTCTCTTCCCCAGGTCCCTAAACTTCTCATCTCTCAGGCTGCCAGGACAAATATGCAAAGACTCTGCTTATTCACTGAAGAGGGCATAATCAGCCCCTTCTCTTAGTCACTCCCACCCAGACAAACCCAGGCCTTTCAAGCAGTGTATTTTGTGGGGAGGGGTTACATAGTACATGTATGCAGAATATGTGAAAAGTAGTATGCCAGGTGTCCCCCTCTATCACACTTGCGACTTCCTGACTCTGAGATGTGTAACTGACAAGACACTAATTGCTTGGATCCTGTTTCCTTCCTGCTAACCAAATACAAGTGCCTTCTTCCCAGAAACGTCATATTTAATGACATAGATGAAAACAGGTTCAGACACAGGTATATACAGTAAATGCAACAAATGCTACCACCTTTTCATTTGCTTCACTGTTTGTTTAACAACTTTCTGAATTGAATCTTTGCATTTCTACCTTATTCTTCTGGTCCAGACCTGATCAAGAATTCATAGTGAAGTGCAATGGGTGGGGGACTGAGGAGGGAGGGACACTCTATTAACAGAAACCCTTTTTTTCCAGAGGAAATTACCCAACTTGGCCATATAGCAGAGGAGCCACTTGCAGTGCCTGCCCCAAAGATGACAAGTGTCTGAACAATCTCTGTGGTGAGTAAACCTTCCACAGAAATAAAAATATAACTACTTGTCTTATCCCAATAGCTATTTTTAGGAAAACTGGCATCAAGTAGCAAACCAGTGTCATATTGTTCTAGGAATGAGTATATGTTTAAGAGAAATTCATTCAATCTTTTATTCAGAGTATCCTTTAAGATAGTATTTATCTTCTCATGGTATGAAGGGAAACCTCAGTCAGGCTGCTAGAGTCTATGAAACCTGGAATTCCTCTGTGCCCATGTCTGGAACAAACTGAACACTTCAGTTGCAAGACCAGAATGGGGTGCTTGGAATGCATGATGGGAGCAAAGCTGTCCTAATGTCATTATATAAAATTTTGTTTGCCCATGTCTTGCTACATGTTTTATAAAGTGCTGTCCAGACTTGTCAACAGGTGTTCCCATTCAAAAATGCTAGGTAAGGCAGCTCTGTTTAGAATGCTCTCTGGCTAGTCATTTTCTCCCTATCCAACTTGTCTTTATTTCACTCATAACCATCTTGTTAGGTAAACTCAGTAACATGTATCCACAGTGCAATTATTCTTCGCAACCAATGTAACAACTTGCAGGCCATGTCTGGGGCCCTCTGGGACCTTGTAAAACCCTCTTTACCTATTTCCTCAAGAGTAAAAGGTACACAGCAGTACTACCTTACAGGATTGGGGAAAACTGACCTAGTTAGTTACTAATTCCACACAATAAAAAATAATTGCTTTAGCTTTAATCTTTGCTCCAGTTGGAGGTGGGTTCTGTGACATAAAACTCAGAAGATTAAGGGTACAATGCAATAATGAAAACCTCTGGACTCTTCCTTAAGGCAATGGCATGGTACTTACAGGTTGTGGTGAACCACATCACCTCCTTACTTCATGTTCTTTAGATTGCTCCTATCACCAATTTCCTATCTATAACGTTCATCTAATGGAGTTTTTTTATGTAAATGTTAGCTTATTTGAAAGTATTCCATTTTTTGTTCTAATGCTAAATAATAAGATTTTTGATTTAAAATATTTAACAATGACCATACCACCTTTTATCATGAATTCTAATGATGTAAAGATTGTAGGATAAAAGATTATATTTAAGCCGGGCGTGGTGGTGCATGCCTTTAATCCCAGCACTTGGGAGGTAGAGGTAGGTGGATTGGCATGAGTTCGAGGTCACCCTGAGACTACATAGTGAATTCCAGGTCAGCCTGGGGGCCAGAGTGAGACCCTACCTCAAGAAAAAAAAAAAAAAAAAAAAAGATTATATTTAACAGATTCTATCTTCTGAAAAATTATGGCAAGCCATTAGAAGGTAAAAAAAAAAAATTACACTCTTGTAGATACTGTTTATAGTTCAATTAGCACTAACCTGTTCTATAAAATGTGTGAACATTACAGTGATATATGACATGGTTTTAACTAGCAAATATTTAGCAAGGGGTGTGTGTGTGTGCGTGCATGTGCGTGACACAGAGAGAGAGAATGAACTCATGGGTGTGACTGCCTAGAAGTCAGGAAGGCAGCTTCATGGTAATCCACTGGACAAAGCCCACCCCAGGTACAAAGATCCAGTTGTACTCATAAGCTCTCGCTTGGTTCTTGATGCCATCTCAGGCACACCATGATAGACAAAATGTCTATATGATAAAGAAAGCTTCAAGGAGACTAAATGCAGCTGTGGAATTAAGCATTCAGTTCTGTGAATGTCAAAGTTTAAATAAAGCTCAGGGCAGGACTTTTCATAAGCCAAATGTCCTGATGGTGACTTTAATAACATGCTGGAATGGACGGAGAGAGTGCAGTCTCAACAAAACTGTATCATTCTTATCAGTGAAGAACTTTTTGAATTTCAGGAGCATATTTTAGTAAATTGTTATCTTACTTCTGAAATTATATTTTCAAATCCTAGTGGCTTATCTTTAATTTTAACTATATTATTATATTATTATATTGTATTATCTGTAAGTTAAAAATATAAAATAATTTTCAATTTATACTTGTAGTTTATAAAATATATACAAGTGGTGGTGCACACCTTTTGATCCCAGCACTTGGGAGGCAGAGTTAGGAGGAGTACCGTGAGTTGGAGGCCAACCTAACACTACATAGTGAATTCCAGGTCAGCCTGAGCTAGAGTGAGACCCTGCCCAACACACCAAAAAAATTTCATACAGACTTAAAAATTCCAAATTACCACAGATATTAGCAAGTCTTGAGGATCTTTTGAAAATAACTACAATAAAACAAATTAAGCGTATAGCTACAATATGTATGTATTTTTATAAAATGAGCTTTACTTGTAAATAACTCTTTAAAATTCTGACTTTACAGTTAACCCACGACGAGACAATGTAACACGTATGTACAACAATCTTAATCTGTTTCATTAAGCATTATATGAATTGTTATTGCATTTATGTTAAGAAAGAATGTCTAAGAGGACACCATGTTTTTATTCCCTAGGTTACTACTCTGTTGTATATCCTGGATGGCCCATATATTCACGTAACAGATACACATCACTCATTCTCATTGTTAAATCAGTACTTCTATTGCTGTCTGTTATAATTACCCTGCTGGTAAAGGAGAAATATCCTAATTTAGTTCTTTTGGACTAATACAATAGGGAAAGGAACAATTTATACATATGTGGCTTTTTAATAAATGAAACTGGGGATATTTTTAATTTCTATTTTATTTCAGAAAAAGCATGTTGCAATAAAGCTTTAGTCAAAAGAACTGCTTGGCCTCCTAACTCTGTAAGTTAACCACCGACCCCCTTTATTTTCCACATTTCTGCAAACAAATATTGTTCATAAGCTTCCATAGCTGGACTTTCACTAAGTAACCTTGTCTCTATGCTTTAGTTTCCAAGTCTGTAAAATGAGTGAGCTACATACATCTAGAATGAGTGCTGCTCTACAAACCGAAGACACTCGGGAAAAGAGATGACCACTGTTACTGCTCACGTATAAGGCAACTCATGGCCAGCTTTCTCACAGCCCTCTACCAAAGGAAATATAAGTTTCACTTCAGGAAGGCTTCTCAGAGTTACTTTTTTCTCTTCTTTTTCTTCTCATCTGCTTCCATCTGCAGCTTCACTTCTTCAGTTGTAAGAGCTCCAAGTTTCTTTCCCTTTGCTTTCTTGACCTTCTCCTTGATGGCAGCCACATCGAGTTTACTCTCAGTAGAAGCTAGGAAAAATGTGAAAGAAAATACATGAACTCATTTAGACATGAGAATGCATCTGAAGCAAGAATTTCAGAGAGCTATTTTCAGCAATTAAAAGGTTACATTATAAAATATAAATCACCTGTGAAATGTTAAAAGTTTCTTCAAACCGAGGAAACAAATTACACATACTTTAAACACACAATAGTAAAAGTACACATGAAAACATGGTATTCAGTTATAGCAAAGCATTGTTTTTCCCTCAGATCTCACTTAAGTGACTAATAATAATTATTTGACAAGATTTTGGTAATTAGGATCATAACCTGAAAGCATTTGTTTATCTTAACACAGCCAAGCTATCTTATCAATACCAAAAATCTAAAAACACTGGCCATATTGGAACAAAAAAATACAACTTTTCTTTACCATTCAAAGTACACTAGGGTGGGCTGGAGAGATGGCTTAGCAGTTAAGGCGTTTGTCTGCAAAACCAATGGATCCTAGTTTGATTCTCCAGGACCCATCTAAGCCAGATGCACAAGGGGGCACATGCATCTGTAGTTTGTTTTTAGTGGCTGGAGGACCTGGCGCGCTCGCTCCCTCCCTCTCTCCCTCTTTCTGTCTCTCAAATAAATAAATAAAATATTTTTTAAAAGATAAAAACAGGGGGCTTCCAGCGGGGCCACCTGGGCGGGAGGCCTGCCGTCAGCCCTGCTATGCAGCAGTCTGCACGGCGTCCTGAAGTGCCGCGGAGACCCACAGCGACCTGCAACCTCGCCGACCCGCAGGCTGCAGGGTTCAAAGGAACAGCTGAAGTGCTTGTGCATTCCTGTTACAGAACTTTAATTTCATTGACAGCATTGTTTGGTGAGTTCCAGCTGCACACGGAAAACCAGGGGTGAGGTGGGTATGTGGTTGTCTTGGCATCATCTTTGACTGGCTGAATGATCTGGGATCAGGCATTTTACTTCTGACACTCTTCCTCATACAAATACTGGAGAGACTAAATAAATATATGAAAGTTCTTACAAGAGTGCCTGGTACCCAGGAGCTCAACAAAAACTGCTAATTGGTAATAGCCATTAAAGTGTTGTGTTATAGCATTGTAAACTCTCAAGTAATATATAACACTAGGGAACCGAGACTGTGAATGATAATATCAATACAGCTTATCTTTTTTTGTGTTTGTTTGTTTCTTGTCTTTCGAGGTAGGATCACCACACCATGCCAGGCAGCTTCTGGCTTTATTTATTTTTTTTTAAATTTGCAGAGAGAGTTATAGAAAAGAGAGACAAAGAATGGGCATGATATGGCCTCTAGCCACTGCAAACGAACTTCAGACACATATGCCCCTTGTGCATCTAGCTTATGGGGGTCCTGGGAATTGAACCTGGATCCTTTGTCTTCTCAGGCAAACGCCTTAACTGCTAAGCCATCTCTACAGCCCAGCTGTGGTAGTTTGATTCAGGTGTCCCCCATAAGCTTAGGTGTTCCAAATGCTAGATTCCCAGCTGATAAGAGATTTGAGAGCTGATGCCTCCTGGAGGCAGTGTATTTTGGGGGACCGGCTTATGGGTATTATAGCCAGTTTCCCTTTGCCAGTGTTTGGCTCATTCTCCTATTTCTATTGTCCACCTTATGTGGGCCAGGAGGTGATGTCCACCCTCTGCTCATGCCATCATTTTCCCCTGCCATCGTGGAGCTTCCCCTCGAGCCTGTAAGCCAAAATAAACCTCTTTTTTTCACAAGCTGCTCTTGGTTGGGTGATTTCTACCAGCAACATGAACCTGACTGCAATAGGAAAGTGGTACTGAGGAGTGGGATTGCTGCTACACACCTGACTTGTCTAGCTTTGGCCTTTTGGAGCTGATTTCCTTTTTTTTTTTTTAATGTATATATATTTTATTTGAGAGGAAGAAGATATATATAGAGAGAGATAGTGGGCACTCCAGACCTTGGAGCTGATTTTCAAGAGGAATGTGGAAGGATTTGAAACCTTGGCCATAAGGGATGCTTTGCAGTGCTATAAGTATAGCTTGATGGACTGTTCTGGTCAGAGTTGAAAGACCTAAGAAGTATGGACTGTGAGGTTTGGCTTACAGAGTGAGAAAGAACTTTGTCTGGACTGGGCTAGCAGTTTGTGTGAGAAGCTTGCTCTTATGCCTATGTCTTGAGTTGTGCAGGGTTGCTTCGCGTAAAAATGAACTGGTGTAAACACAGGGATATGGCACAGAAAGAAAAATCTTTGAATGAATTGTTTCCTGTTCAGCTGCACTTGAGAGATTACCACCTTTGAGACTGGGCTGACCTGCACTGGGGTAACAGGAAGAATACAGACTCTTTTGAAGGGGCCCGAGTGCTCAAGAAGTGTCCTGTTCTTCAAAGTCTGCTTTATTCCCCCCTGGATTAACAAATTGACGCCCTACCTAGTATTGTGGAGTATAAAAAATGCAGGAAAGAGAGGGTCATTGAGTTTGTAACATGGTCTTGTGTTTTGGAAATGGCCATGGGCAATGTGAAGCAGGTGTGCTGGTTGCCTGCATGGAGACCCCATGGGGCCATGAGGATAAACGTGGATTGCAGTGGAGACCCAGTGGAGATGCCATGACCATGAGATAGCTGCCAAGGAAAGCTGCCAGCCCCGGTGTTTTCCAGGACTGTGAGTAGCCTAGCTGAAGGGGCAGAATTGGAATGCCAGAGACTTGTTGCTGGTAAGAATTACTGGACTTGGAGATTTGTCACTGGCTAGAGTTGTTGGACTTGAAGTTACAGACTTCGATGTTTTCCCTGTTTAAATCTTGTGTTGGTTGAGTATTTCTTTGCTATGCCCAATGCCATCTTTAGCAGTGTGAATGCTATTTCTATGCCATTATGGGTTTTGGGGGGATTTTTTGTTATTATGGCTCAATTAAAAGATCTTGGACTATGAAAAAAAATAAAATAAAAACTGGAGAGGAAAAAAAAAATTTTTTTTAAGTACACTAGGGGGCTGGAGAGATGGCTTAGCAGTTAAGCGCTTGCCTGTGAAGCCTAAGAACCTTGGTTCAAGGCTCGGTTCCCCAGGACCCATGTTAGCCAGATGCACAAGGGGACGCATGCGTCTGGAATTCATTTGCAGTGGCTGGAGGCCCTGGCACGCCCATTCTCTCTCTATACATATCTGCTTCTTTCTCTGTCTGTCGCTCTCAAATAAATAAATAAATAAAAATAAACGAAAAAATTATAAAAAATAAAGTACACTAGGGCAGGGTGTGGTGGTGCATGCCTTCAATCCCAGCACTCGGGAGGCAGAGGAAGGACAACAGCCATGAGTTTGAGGCCACCCTGAGATTATACTGTGAATTCCAGGTCAGCCTGGACTAGAGTGAGAACCTACCTCAAAAATCAAGAGAGAAAAAAAGTACACTAGGGCTGAAGAGACAGCTTAGCACTTAAGGTGCTTGTCGGAGAAGTTGAAGGACCCAGGCTTGATTCTCCACTACCCATGTAAGTCAGATGCTCAAGTTAGCGCATGTGTCTGGATTATGTTGGCAGTGGCTTGAAGACCTGGTGTACCCATTCTCCTTTTCTCTATCTGCCTGCCCTCAAATAAATAAATGAATTATACATATGTAAATGTATGTGTGTGTGTGTAATATGATGTAAAATGGAATTTCAAAGGGGAAAGTGTCAGGGGGGAGGGAGGGAATTACCATGGGATTTTTTTTATAATCATGGAAAATGTTAATAAAAATTTAAAAATTTTAAAAAAAATGAAAGTGAGGGCTCAATTTCAAAGTAAGTCTTAATATAACCCAAACTATTCCAAGTTTTCTTTTATAAAAATAAGCAGAATATACCCAGGCATGGTGGAGCAAGGCAGGTATGGTGGCGCACACCTTTAATCCCAGCACTTGGGAGGCAGAGGTAGGACGATCACCAACTTTCAGGCCACCCTAAGCCTACATAGTGAATACAAGGTAAGCCTGGGCTAGAGTGAGACGCTACCTCAAAGAAATAAGCAGAATACTAAAAGATAACATCTTTCTATATAATCCATGGGCCAAACTGATAACATCTACAATAAGCTCTGAAGGCTATTTTCATTATATACAATAAATTTATTTTTAAAATTGCTTTATTTATATGAGAGAGGAAGGGAGGAAGACAACTAGGGAGGGAGGAAAGGACAGAATCGGAACACCAGGAACTCCAGCCACTGCAAAGGACCTTCAGACTTATGTGCCACTTTGTATGTCTGGCATTATGTGGATACTGCGGAATTGAACCCAGGCCATTAGGCTTTGCAGGCAAGCTCCTTAACTGCTGAGCCATCTCTCCAAGCCCAACACTCACTTTTTAGCCTCCTATGAAAGAGACATTTGTGCTGGAAGTTTGTAGTTGAATCTTGAAAGTGTAACCATGGTATAATGAGCTTGGTGAATACATGCTGAACCATTCACCTACATTTCAAGCACCAAATTTCTTTTATTTAAAAAAAAAATATTTTTTTATTTTACACTGGTGACATAAGTCCCAAGGACTAGAGTAGACCTGAGTGGGCTGAATTCTATCCCAGTATAACAAAATACATTTACTTTATCTTTCTGTATAACATATTCAATTTCAGGGCTGGAGAGATGGCTCAGTGGTTAAGGACTGGGATTCAATTCCCAAGTACCCATATTAACCCTGATGCAAAAAAGTGGTGCATGCATCTGGAGTTTGCAGTGGTTACAGCCCCTGGTGCGCCCATTGTCTGTCTGTCTCTCTCTCTCACTCTCCTTCTAAACAAATAAATAAATAATTTTTAAAACCACTCAACTGCAAAACAGGTTCTGAAGTTATAAGCAGTTTGACATCTTTGTTTTATTAATATACAATTATCACTTACTTTAATGTTGTAAATGGGATGAATATTCTTCATGGTATCTAGGACTACTTTTCAAACCTGAAATTTACAACACAAATGAAAATAGTCATTTATAAAGATCTCAGTAAGGGGTTGCACAGCTGGCTTAGTGGTTAACACACTTACCTGTGAAGCCCAAGGACCCTGGTTCCATTCCCCAGGACCCACGTAAAGCCAGATGCACAAGATGGCTCATGCATCTGGAGTTTATTTGCAGTGGCTGGATGCCCTGGTGTGCCAATTCTCTATCTGCTTCTTTCCCTCTCTTGCAAATAAATAAAATATTTTTAAAAGAATCTCAAGCCCAGAGAGAAGAGGAATAATGTATTGCACAACACCCTTGAATTAAGCAGTAATAATCATTTGAATATAACAATGCCTTCAATTGCTAAGGATCTTCTAGATCTTTCATAATAGCAGTTAATCTTTCTTGGAAACAACAGTTTTTCTATTACGGTGTATGGTGGTCTGAATCACCTATCCCCCTTAAACTCATGTGTTGGGAATACTCTGTTCCCAGTTAATGGCAATTTGAGAAGTGGAGCCTTGCTGGAAGTGGGTTGTTGGGGAGGGCTTAGGGGTGTTATAGCCATTTTCCCCTTGTTAGAGTTGGGGTCACTGCCCTGCTGCTATTAGCCACCTGATGTTGGCAAGGAAATGATGTCCAGCCTCTGCTCATGTCATGCTTTGCCCTGCCATCGTGGAGTGTTCCCTGGAGTTTGTAAGCCAAACAAAAGAAAAAGAAAAAGAAAAGAAAACCTTTCCTCCCATCAGCTGCTTCTGGTTGGGTGCTTTATTCCAACAATGCAAAGTAGCTAGAGCAGAATGCAAATATGATACACCCGTTACATAAAGCACATGAGAGCCAGTGACTCAGGAGTAAGAGGGCTAGATTCAAAGTCAAAAAATAAGGGCTCACAACCCAAGGATCGAGCTTCATGGTAGAGGGCTTGTTTGGCATGTGTGAGATCCTAGGCTCGATTCCCAGCTCTACGAATACCTGAATAAATAAATGCTGGAACTGGCACTTTAACTAATTTTACTGTTTCAGCTTTTTCATTTGTAAAATGCAATTAAAAACTATGTATCTCAGGTTGACTGTTAAGAATAAGATATGGGGGAGCTGAAGAAGTGGTTCAGCAGTTAAGGCACTTGCCTGAAAAGCCTAATGACCCGGGTTGGATTTTCCAGTACCCAGGCAAAGCCAGATGCACAATGTGGCGCATGCATCTGGAGCTCATTTGCAGTGATGGAGGCCCTGGTGTGCCCATTCTCTCTATCTGTCTCTCTTGTCTCTGCTTCCAAATAAATAAATATTTTAAAAAAGAAAGATATAAGGACTGGAGAGATGCCTCAGGGTTAAGGACCTGGCTTGCAAAGCCTCATGGGCTTTGTTTTATTGCCCATTAACCAAAGAAACCCAGATGTACAAAGTGACATGTGTCAGGACTTCATTTGCAACAGTACAAGTCCCTGGTACACCCATTCTCTCTCTTCCTTTCCTTGCAAATAAATAAACTAACTTAAATAAATAGTAAGATATGTTTAAGAAATATTGCCTTATTAAACATGGGCAACTGCCAGGCATGGTAGCACATGCTTTTAATCTAGCACTCAGTAGGCAGAGGGAGAATTGCTGTGAGTTTGAGGCCACTCTAAAACCAAATAGTAATTCCAGGTGGCGCTAGAGCAGGACTCTACTTTGAAAAACTAAAAAAATAAAAAGGTGGGGGTTTTTTATGAGAAAGAGGGCCAAGAAAATTACCACTAATGGGTTCGTAAGGAAGTAAAACTGCCAGTCAGACTAAAATAGCAACAGAATCATAGGCACTAACAGAAACAGTATCTGCTTCAGTGATGATTTCATAACATGTTAGAGAAAATGTTCATGAAAACACGAAAATTCAAACAAAAGAAAATACACACTAAAGGAAAAGTCTTTTGAATCTGACCTCTACTGGCTGTACCAAGTACTGCAAATTTTCATATCTGCTATACACTAAAATCTGAAATATTCTTTGAAACTTTATAGGGGGAAGCGATGATTAGACAGACCTAATTCAGAAATGGTGTCTCCATAGTCCTCAAATATTGGCTAAAATATGTCAGGCCCAAGGGTGATGACTCCATTAAGCTAACAACATATAAAATATGTGCTTATGAGAAACCAAAACAAATTGCAAAAATACAAACTAGGACTAGAGAGATGGCTCAACAGTTAAATTCCTTGCTTATAGAGTCTAACAACCTGGGCTTGATTCCCCAGTACCCACAATGTAAAGTCAGATGCACAAAGTGGCAAATTCATCTGGAGTTCCTTTACACAGACTGGAAACCCTGGCTTGCCCATTCTCTCTTTGTTTGAATACAAATACATAAATAAAAATACAAAACAACACATCATCCAACAAACAAATTACTATATAACCAAATTATCTGCTATATCATGAAAAGATTAGAAGTTCTCAGCTAATTTAGGCCACTAAAAGGTCCAATGGAGAGACACTATTTCCCTGAACCATAGTGTAACAGTTAAGTGTTCCAATGCCTTTATCAAAACAGTTGAAATTCAATACAATGAAAAATGAATGATACAGATATTCAAGTTTTTCCACTGACAAAACATACCTTCAATGTAGATGCTTTGGGACCAATAAGCCGCTGTCTTCTCTTTACAAACCTTTCCTTATTCCTTACTAAAGAGCCTATTTTAACACTGTCACAAGTAACATCATCCGGAAGAAGTTGTACTGCCTTAAAAAGAAATAACATGTACAAATGTGAAAATGCAATGAAGAGCAGGAGGCAGGGGGAGAAGGGGAGTTAGGGGGAGGGAAAGACACAGTGTTATAGGTTGTTTTCTATTGCTGCCAGCAAAGCAAATTCTCTATGAATTCTAGACTTACCTGTTCAAATGCAATACTCCCTGCTAACAGCTTTATTAGGTCTCTGGCTCTAATGATGATATATGGATCAAAAACCTTCTTTGTGGTACAAACAGTCATGCTGCCCTCAATCAAGTCCAAGAAGGAAAGGCCTAATCATTGGCTCATTTTAGATAATTATAGTCTATTCTAACAAAACTATTATTTTCCACATCTTTAAGCTATCTTTCAAATTCTATCAACTCCCTCCATGAAGATGAGCTAGTTAATACATAATCAATATTTGGCTAATTTATACTTCACAAAATATAAGAAGCTTTGCAATAGAAACCAAGAGTAAGAAGTGTTCCTAGTGTTTTTGATAATTTAAACTGGGGATTGATTCACATTAGTGGATTGAAACATCAGATTAGTGGCTATAATGAGACTAAAAACAAGTGTTACCTATGGTATGGGTAATTGTCATTTTTGCCTCCAAGCATGTGTTCATGCGCAGTAGGTTGTGGTGTGAAGATAGGTTTCTCACTGTTTAACTGGCCTGGCATTGGTTGTACACACTGGGGACAAAGGTCACTCAGCAAGCTTTGGGCTTATAGGTGGTTTTTATTTTTTGTGAATCTAACTGTACCTGAGATTCAGTTTTTTGTTGTTGTTGTTCCTTGAAAACTCAATAAATCAGCTTTATGTGGCCATGCTCTTTATTCTGCAACCATTTGAGATATTCTTCATATTCTGGCATAACTCAGAAAGCTTATATAATGCTTCCAAACCTAAATACACAGAGAAACCCCATATTACTAGCAGAAGACTTGCCCTAAGATGTTTGTAGTAGCAGACTATGGACACAACCCTAATGTCCACCAGTGGTAGAATGAATATAACATGTATGAATACACAAGGAAATACCATATAATAGTGAAAAAGGATAAAACCTCACTAAAGTATCTCTCTGATTGGATACCCAAAACAAAGTTAAGCCTTAAAAAGACAAAGAAGAATGCACACAATCCGCTTTCATTCCTCCAAGACTCAAAACGAGGGAAATTAAACCATTCTATTACATGAATAGTAAAAGCTGTAGAAAGATAATAAATTACTCAGCATGATTCACACTAGTTACTCTATGTACCAGGAATGATCTAACAAAATCTAACTATTAATATCTAATAGATCTTGGGCTGCAGAGATGGCTTAGCGGTTAAGCGCTTGCCTGTGAAGCCTAAGGACCCATGTTCAACGCTCGATTACCCAGGACCCATGTTAGCCAGGTGCTCAAAGGGGCGCACGCATCTGGAGTTCGTTTGCAGAAGCTGGAAGCCTGGCGTGCCCATTTTCTCTCTTTCTCTCTTTGCCTCCTCTCTGTTGCTCTCAAATAAATAAATAAATAATTTTTTAAAAAAAGATTTAATAGATCTAATATGATCTAACATGGCACACGGGGTGAAGTCTACTTAATAACCTGAGTGCCAAATCCTCAAATATTAGCTTTATCTTTGAACTGTTCCTAAAGTCCCTGCTGTACCTTACAGATTATTTTTAAACACAACAAAAAAATGTAGTATCTTCTCCATGTATCTAAAATACGAGTTTAAACTTGTTAGCACTTCCTGCACGACTCACTAGCCGGCCCTACCGGCTATTTCCCTAGGATCTCTTTACATCGTCATCATCATTACTTGGTTGTTGAGGTAGGGTCTCGCTCTAGCTCAGGCTAACCTGGCACTCACTCTCACTCCGCAGTCCTAGGCTAGCCTCGAACTCACATTCAGCATCCCAAGCGTTGGGATTACGGGCGTATGCTGCCAAACCCGGCTCTAGGGCTTCTCGGTCGTCCACCATGAAGGCGGGTACAATTCAAGAGAGCAACTCGGCCAGGAGCTGTGTCGTCTAATCGTCAACGATGATTCAAACCACACACACAGCCCCTCCGCACACTGCTCCGTCTGTCGGTCTCCTTCGCCATCGCGTTTACTACACAAGAAGTTACCCATCCCATGCATGCGACCCTGACCCCCACCCCGCCAACAACTGTCCTCGTCCGCGCGCTCAGGTCCCGGAGCGCGCCCGGAATGTCGCCAGGCCGGCCCTTGTCCCGGAGCCAGACCCGCAGCCTCGCGGGCCGGCATGCCGGTGCGGGCACGGCTCCCGCGCCCAGCGACACCGCCAGCACGCGCCGCGACACACGCACGGGCGGGCTGCCCGGCAGTAAACGCCTATCCAACGCCCACAAACTACACGCTTCGGTTCGCGCACAACCTCACCTCGGTTCTCGGGCTTAGACTTCTCATTGGGAAATTCACCTTTTCCAGCCGCCGGGACAGGAGCTCTCACCGAGGAGGACGCCATTTTCAAGCTGCTTCCGGTAGTACCGGAAGTGGACGGGTTCTTTAATCCACCGGCTAACGATTGCTGCCCTGAAAATGAGTTCCGCAGAATAGTCTCCGTGGGAGCTTATGCTGAAACTGCAATATTTACACCGGCAACAGCGCTTCTTCTATGTGACGAATGGGGAGCCCAAGATTTTCTTCCCAGCATGCGCTGGAACCACGAAGTCTGACGGCTAGGAGGAGTAGTTTACCAGTGTGGGGAATATTGATGGCTTTCTGATGACGTTTGTTTGTTTAAGAGAGAGAAAATGAGAAAGAGGCAGTGAGAAAGAGAGAGGGAGGGAGATAGAATGGGCTTGTTTGGGCCTCTAGCCACTGCAAACGCTGTCCAGAGGTATGTAGCAGTTTGTGCAGCCGGCTTATGTGCCGGGAATTGAACCTGCGTCCTTTGGCTTTTCAGGCAAGCAATTTAACCACTAAGCCATTTCTCCAGCCACGTGATGGCCTCTTAATTCAAACTGGAATGTTAATAAGACTTTGTCATAGAGTGAGTGTTTGGTACAGTCTTTGACTAACTACTCATGGACGTATAAAAAAGAGAATAGCCCTCCATGGCAAAAAGTAATAGTAGCCACCTTTAATACCAGCTGTGAGTTCTAGGCTAGCCTGGGACTACAGAGTGACTTCCAAATCATCCCAGGGCTAGAGTGAGAACTTACCTGGGGGTGGGGGGATGGGTGTTGGAAACATGACAGCAGCCTTTGTTCTATAACAATCAGGTATAGACAGGAAGGATGCTAAAGCAACTTATCACAGTGATGGTTGCATGTCCTGCTTATTGTTGCTCTACTCAGAATACCAAGAAATGCAACCAGCCTAGATGTCCATCAGCAGATGAATGAACACAATGTATGCATATGTACACAATGGAATTTGATTAAGCTGAAACCATGACATTTGCAAGGAAATAGATGAAATTGGAAATAAATCATGTGAAGTGAATTATGTTCACATAACAGATTCCACGATACAAATGCCACATTTCTCTCATATGTGGAATCGAGATTTAAATGTGTGTGTGTGAGAGAGCTAATGTGGAGATTAAACTAATTATATGTAATAAGGATTATCTTTGCCTAGTCTAAGCCTGGGGACAACAAAAAGCTATGAGTGGACTTTTGGTTAAGATGACTGCTTAGGTACCACACCAATGCAGCCTAGGGGGGTAAAAGACCCAAAAAACTCAGCAGAATACACACTTTTACTAAAAAGTGAGGTGTATAGGAAATTGAACCAGCAGTGGAGTAGAAGAGATCCAGAGCCTGTACAGGCCGGCAAAAGCAGCCTGGCAGGTCTGCCGACTACGGCAGCGGCAGCACACCAGAAAGCCGCCAGGCTTGGCTCTAGCCGCAGGAAAAGCCAGGTAAGGGGAGCTTCCACTCACAACTGAGCTCTCCACAACTCAAGAACCGTGAAGGGAGAGCAGCAGTGAGCAACGGAGGAGCAGAGCACAAGGTAGAAGAACATGTGGAACAGCTGTGGCTCCCTCCCCTCCCCTAGCACCTGTGCCCAGCTCCAGCAAACAGAGCAGCGGTCCCAGGACCTAGCCAAGCAAACTTGAGCCGATAATGGGACCCAAGCAGGAACAGAGTTGGGCAGCGGCATCAGCAGCTCCAGACCAGCAGCAGTGGCTCCAGCAGCTGCCCCAACCCACAGGACTTAGACCACACATAGAGCAAGGAGGGTTATGGCCTGCATGGAGATGGGTGAGAAAGAGAATGAGACCAAGCAAATGGTTGTCAAGGTCTCTCTTTATTGAGGAACAGAGGGTTTTTATAGAGTGAAAGAAGGGAGAGAAGTAAAAGTGCAAGAAGGCATTGTGAGGCCCTATTATAAGGGAACATCTGGTGGTTTTTCCCAGAACAGCTGCCGGGGTGGAAAGTCCCGGGACGCCTTACCCAATCATTGACCTGGGGCAAGGATGAAGGTATTTGGTATTTTTTCACAGTGGCAACTAACCCCATCATGCTCATCATGGGGGAGAGCTCCCAACATCTCCTCCTTTCTTCTTAAAAAAAAAACAAGGGGATTTTGATTAGGTTTTTCGTTTTCTGTTTAGCATCGCCAAGCTCTCTGTTTGGAAAGGGAAGGCCTCTGTCTTAGGCTATGTGGTGTGACTCCATTTCCAGTTCCATTGGTGAAGGCTCTGTCTTAGGCTATGTGGTGTGACCCTGTGTCCAGCACTGCAAACAGTTAAGTGTACCTTACCCTTGTCTATCTACACCGGAAATACAGAAGGCCAGGGGTGGTTACGATGCCCCTCAATGGGTCACTCTGTGAGCAATGGGTTTCTGGTTAATAGCACCGCAATAATCCCATCATTGAGACACTTCACAGCATATGGTATTACTCTGGTCTATGGCACCACAATAATCCCGTCATGGAGTTACCTTGCAGCATTTTAATGGCGAGGCTGTTGACACAAACGAAAGCCCCAAAAGCTGGGAGTCCCTTATTTCCACCACTGACGAAGCCAAGGGGGTCTCCACCCAGGGGAGGGGAGGGTGAACTTGAGGGCAGTGCCAGGCTGTGTATCATGATAAATGTCCTCATATGCACAAGTGGGGCTATCTTCTCCTGAGGTCTGCAGTTGATGATAGTGGACCTGTAAGGATGTTGCAGAGGTTACCTGTTGTTTAACAAATTGAGTTAAACGGTTAAAGGCCCATGGTCCAAAAGAAATTAATAGGAGGAGACCTACAAGTGGTCCAAGAATGCTAGGTAATAGGGTATAAAGCCAGGGGGAGGTAGAGAACCAATTTTGTTACCAAGACTCCTGTTGTTCACGTTTTTTTTTTTTTTGTTTTTCTTTCCTCTAAGTTGGTTTTAATCCTTTCAATACTATCCTGAACTAGACCTGTTTTGTCTGCGTAAAAGCAGCATTCCTCTTTTAAGGCTGCGCATAATCCCCCCTCCTTTAAAAAGAGGAGGTCTAGGCCACGTCTATTTTGAAGAACAACCTCTGACAATGAGACTACTGATTCTTTAAGTGCTTCTAGGCCATTCTGTAATTCTTTAATATTCCGATCTATGGCTATACTTAATTGATTGAAATGATTTTCTGAAGTAATGAAAGAGGCAATGCCTGTGCCAGCTCCAGTGGCTGCCAGCCCAAGGATAACTGAAAGTGTAATAGCAGTAAGAGGTTCTCTCTTAGGGCGGGAAAAGGCAGAACCATGTTCCCGAAAGGGGAGAAGGTCCTCTGGTTGATGAATAGTAAGTTTAGGCAAAAGAAAGACAAGGACACAGTATTCTTGGTTTTGTAATAAAAGGGAGGTCACTGCATAAGTGGTGAGGCCAGAGGAGCAGGCCCAATAAGTGGTATTAGGGGCAGCAATATACAAAGAGGAAGAATTGGTGACAATAGTTTGATTACAAAGCTTAACAATTTGTTGGGGAAGGTGAATGTAAGGACCCCTCAGGCAGAGGCCAAGGCATGAAACGCTTTCAATTGTAAGGCGTGTCTCCACAGGAGACCAGTGAACGGCTTCTGTGTGGTTGGTAAAGAGAGGGGAAGAGAGGGTGGCCACCCCCTCATAAAAGGGAGGCTGGGGTGAATAGCACACCCAGCATTCCTCATAATTATCTGTGGACATGTTAGTGGAGCGAAGGGCAGTAACTGAGGCATTAACCAATTGTAAGACCAGATCAGCAGAACTAGAACATTTGGGGGGTAGTGTAAGTTGAATCTGGGTTGGTAGAGAAAGGTTGCCATTAGGTGTAACAGCCCGAGGAGGGGAGGGAACTTGTTGTTTTTTAAGGATGATGTTGGGGCCAAGGGGCACACCTTGGGGATTGGGTAAGGTTTTAGTTAACTTTATTTTAAAAGTTAACCCAAAATCTTTCCCCTCCTTATACCATCTAAGACCCCATTCATAGCCTTGAAGAGCGGTGATCCAGGAAGCCTCTTTTCCTTTGGCAGTGAAGGAGATTTTTAAGGGGTTACACAAACCCTTTCGTTGTGACTCTGAAGCACAGTGGGTATTTAAGGGTTTGGGGTCTGTGTTTGAGTAGACCTGTTTTCTGGGATGTGTAGGATGGAGTGTTATGTAATCTCAGCTAGATGAGGGCTTCCAATAAGTATCCCCAGCTGTTTCACAGCCCCATTTGGCACAAAAGAAATCTGACTGATAACCACAGGAGCGGGCTGTTTCTCTCTTCCTGTGATCCCCAGGGCAAATACAGAAGCCATAGGAGGAGAGTGCTAAGGTAGCCCTATGGAGAGAATTACTACATCCGCCCTCTGTAAGGGAATCAGTTAACTCAGGGGCCTGTTGCTGAGGCCAAAAGAGATCTGGGGTGCCCCAATCTGGGTCCCCTCCAAGGGCTAGCTGGCAAAGATCAACATAAAGGTCTGGCCAATTTGGGTTTAACCCCACATAACTTGTGGAGTTAACTGTATCTCCGGCTCCATTTATTATGGACCAAGTATAGTTAAACAGTTGATGGTTGGAAGTTGTCAGTGCCATGTGCCGGAACATCAGGAATATCAGGAAGGGCAGAGGAATCATTATCTGAAAGACAAAAAGGAGCATCGTTCTCAGGACTAGTCCTGGAAGGGTTATATAATTTTATTAGTCGGTCTGGCAACCACCTGGCATTTTGTACCTCCGTATCATAGACGCAGGCATGGCCTTTGCCCCAAATAAGTACAGGGAGAGGCCCTTGCCACTGATGGGTGAGGGGATCCTTCCAAAGGACCCGTTGGTAATTTTTGGATGTTTGTGGATGCCAGAGGTGATCAGTGGCTGATTGTCCGCGAACATCTAGAGTCAGAAAATTTAGGACAAACAGGGTGTGATTGAGAGTATTTTTGTGATTACCCAATTTTGGAAATAAGACCTCAGGGCTATCTTTAAGTTTAAATAACATGTTTTTGAGGGTTTGATGAGCTCGTTCTACAATTCCTTGTCCCTGAGGGTTATAAGGGATGCCAGCGATATGTTTTATTTGTAATTGGGTGCAAAATTGTTTGAATCGCTGGCTAGTATAACCTGGCCCATTGTCTGTTTTAATGACCTTGGGTTGCCTAATGGCAGTAAAGCACTAAAGTACATGATTAATTACATGCTTGGTGGCTTCACCTACTTGAGCTGTCGCAAAGAGAAACCCACTGAAGGTATCTATAGTAACATGAACAAATTTTGATTTTCCAAAAAAGGGAATATGAGTAATATCCATTTGTCAAAGCTCCCCAGGGATTAAACCTCGTGGGTTGACACCTAGGTGAGGTTCGGGGAGAAGGGTGAGACAGTTTTTACAACCCTTGACAATTTGCCTGGCCTGTTCCCTGGAGATCTTGTATCTAAGGCAGAGAGTCTGAGCATTGAGATGATGTAATCAGTGTGCCTGTAGCACGATTGAAAAAGGGTCAATGTCTAAGCCTAAGGCCACTACCTGGGTGGCTCTATCCACCAGATCATTGCCCTCAGGCAAAGGACCAGGGAGCCCAGAGTGAGCATGAATATGTCCAACAAAAAAGGAGTATTTCATGTAAGAATCAATTGCTGTAGTTTTGAAAAAAGGGGGGAAGTGTTGGTAGAGGGGTGAATATAAGGCACAGTCTCAAGTAATGGCACAGACAGGGCTACATAGGAGCTATCCATATAAAGATTAAAGGGGAGATTAGGTAAGAGAGAGAATATTTTGATAATCGTGCTAAGTTCCACAAGTTGGGCAGAAGTGAGGTGTGTCTGGAATCAGGAAACTTGTCCATTAATACTATAGGCTGCCATGCCAGAAGAGGAGCCATCTGTGAATACTAAGGTAGCTCCTACAACAGGTTGATTTTTGGTTATCTTGGGGGAGGTTACAGGTGTTTTATATAGGAATTGAATCAGTCTATCCGCGGGAAAGTGATTATCTATTTGGCTCTGAAAGGAGACACAGTTTACAGCCCATTCATCAGAGGTTTGAAGGAGCCATTGAATTTGAATAACACTATAGGGAACAGCTATTTTATCGGGATCTCTACCAAAGAGTTTAAGGGAACTTTCTCTACCAAAGCCTCCGAATATCTGCCACCAGGACAGGGTCTGCCTAATCCAAGTTGGCCTAGAATTTTCTGTATAGTACAGGCTTACCTGTGCTCAAAACTTCTGGTATCTCTCTCCTGAGTATCATGATGCATCACCACCACCACACACTGCTTTACTAGCGGATATTCATAATGGAGAAGGCTGCATGCATATGAGCACATTAAAATATCTGTGCCAAAAAAATAACTGTACCTTGTCAATTTTGCTGTGAGCCTAAAATTTGCTACTTACAGCTTATTGTTTCTATTAAGTAGAAACTTCGTATGGACACATCATATGTTGGTACAATCATCTCATTTCTCCCCGGCCCCACTCCACTGAGAGCCCTCTTTAGTGGGATTGCTGGTGTTCACCATGTAGTTTTAGGTTGTGAGTTGTGAGAGCAGCAGTCTAACGTTGTGGGGAGGGCTTTGTCTCTGGATATTCCTTTCCACCCCGTGGCTCTTACATTCTTTCCACCCCCTTGTTCAACAAACGTCCTGAGCCTGGTGGGTGTGTTTTAATTTTACGTTAGTGTTGAGTTCTCAGCAGCTCCTGGATTTCTGCATTGGTGCATTCTGAGTGTCCTCAGTGTCTGTCTGTATCACCCTCACCCAGGTTATCAGGCTTGCCATGGAAGTGGCATACTTGCTCATGTCACCTGTTCTTCTGTGTTTTCACCTGGGCCCTAACTGCCGTGTAAGGGGTGGTTAATCTCCTGTTTACATATAGCAGTGTCCCCTGGTTGGTCATGATATTGTTGGCCATTTCCCCCCAACAGCTCATATAGCAATTTTCAACACTATGAGGGCCAACCATCTGGAACTGGCTTCCTTTAAAATTCTGCCAGATCTCTGGATGTTCTGCATTTGTAGCATGTGGTGTCTTCAGTAGTAGGGTCTTACCTACATGGAAAAAATCAGAAACAAAAAATAAAAAATGAATGTGAGATAAAAATATCTAAGAAGAAGTATGTCTTTATGAAGAGAATATTTTGTTTATAATGGAAAAAAAAAGTGCACACCACCACTGGATTCCCAAATCAACAGATAAAAAGAAAAAAGTAACTAGACTTTTACCAGGAAGAATGAGGACTTCTTGCATCATTACAATGCTCCTCAGGCATTACGGTACACTCAATGGCTGGTTAAGTCATTATGAGAAATCAGCTGTAGATGGTAACATTCACCTAGTGAAGGCTATTCGGTCCCGGATAGGACCTTTATCCTGAGCCTTGTCGAGTTTGCAGTGCTGACAGAGCCTCGCCCTTCCCTCCCGCCATCCTGCTCTCTACTCACTTCCGGTTTCTGAAGTGGGCCCCACCCTGCCCTGTAGATTGGCAGGCGCCAGGGGTGGGTAGGCGCATGCGCACCTGCCCGTACCCGTCCCTGGACTATGGCGGCCACTCGGCCCTTGGCCCAGTGCGTGTCCCTGGCGCTGAGGGGCGTGTTGAAGGTGTGTGAGCTGTGGCTACTACTGGTGGGTCCCGGTTTGAACTCGAAGTCTTTGCCACACGAAGAGGACACAAATTTTATCAACCAGTACGTGAATCTCCATAACGATCTCCGCGCCACCGTGTTTCCGAAAGCCAAGAACCTGCGCTTCATGGTGAGGCCCAGAGGCGCTTCCCAGGCGTGCATCATGCCTTCCCACGGGAAGTTTGCACCTCTGGAAACCCAGAGAACCACACTTCCGATTGTGTTTTTCAATACATAGACGACCTCTGTCACTCCCATGCACCATTACGAGCATGGCTTTGCATAGGGCAGGTCAAAGGTGGATCTATGTCACTAGCCAAGGTACAAAGTGAAGTGTAAGAGGAGCAACCTAAGGAAAGGCTTTCAAAAAAATTAAAACTCAGAGACTGACATGGTAGCACACATCTTTAATCCCAGCACTTGGGAGGCAGAAGGAGAAGGATGCCCAGTGAGTTTGGTGCCAAAGACTACATAGTGAGACTACATACTAAATTGCAGGTCAGCCTGGGCTAGAGTGAGACCCTACCTCATTTAAAGTAAAAAACAAAACAAAGTAAATAAATAAAAATCATTGCAACATTATCAATGCATAAAATACCAAACTTTTGAGCAAAGAGAGATTTCCTGGGACCTGAATTAGAAAGAAATGAGGCACGTGGTATCTGCAAGTGTAAGGTCACATTGTATTTAATGCAAAAATTGACATTTTCTGGATGTTTCCACATTAATCACAACTTTAAAACTATTAATTTTTTTGTGTGATCTCCTTGTTAGGTCGTGGTTAGATATTGATAAGATTAGAAGATATTAGGGCTGGGTCTGTCCCTCATCATCAGTAGCTTGTAAAATCAAGGTCTGCAGGATTGTAATTACTGCTCAAATGAATGGAACCTAGATAATGTCTCTGCCAGTGAGAGATATGACATCCTGAATTTCCCAGGTAATGAACTGGTAACTAACCCTGATTCCAGGAGAGGCTGTATGATAAGGAACAAAGACATAACATTACCACTTCCTGTAACTGTCTGTTCAAATGTGTTTGTCGAAGATCCGGATAAGAAAATGCTCCTCAGCAAAACTATGTGTTTTGGAAGCTTTAGAAGTAATACAGGGAGTCTGGAGAGATAGCTTAGTAGTTAAAGGGCTTGCCAGCAAAGCCTAGGGACCCAGGTTCAGTTCCCCATTACCCATGTAAACCAGATGCTCAAGGTGGCTTGTGAAGTTCCTTTGCAGTAGCTAGAGGCCCTGGTGCACCCATTCTCCCCACCCACCGCCCACTCCATCTGTCTCTTTCTCTGCCTTTTAAATAAATAAAAAGAATATTTAAAAACAAATAATTCAAGCCGGGTGTGGTGGCGCATACCTTTAATCCCAGCACTTGGGAGGCAGAGGTAGGAGGATCGCTGTGAGTTCAAGGCCACCCTGAGATGACAGAGTGCATTCCAGGTCAGCCTGGACTAGTGTGAGACCCTACCTCGAAGAAAAAAAAAAAAGCCAGAAAGAATTCAAAGCCTGCTTACTAAGTAAGTTGACAGACACAGCAGTCCCCATGTCCATTGTTCACTCTCACTTACTGAGTGCAAGCTATCCTCTACTGTTCCATAAACCGTTTCTCTTCTACTCTACACTGTATAGAGACTCGAAGTTCTTCCCATGGAGATCACAAAGAATGAGATCCCTCCAATCTCTTCACCCCACTACAGACCAAGATGTATTTTTCTTTCATAATGTTCTTGCTAACCCTCACCCTGAAATTTTTTTCTATTTCCATTCAATATCCCATCTGTTTCCTTGTTGCTATAGAGATTTTATATTGTCATTAAACTGACTACAAAATCCAAGTAAATATGGCACCCCTTATTAGGCAATAATTATAAATGATACAGCAAAGGCTACATCCCTGGAGATACATACATATATCCTTTCAAGATTAATTCCTTAGCAAAAATTTCAGAAGTGGTATTGAGAAAGGGATGAGTTTGAAAAAGAAATTGAAATGAAATAATTACTGTTTTAAAGGACTGAAGAATTTAAAAAGTGTCCTTACTACATCCTCATTGGCTTGGGTACCTTCAATCATTTGCTGAATTAATAAATTGTAAAGTGCTATTTTGCTTTTTTTGTTAATTTAAATAATGCAACATTAGACATTAATTTGTTTCTTCATCTTTTATAGCTTGCATATTTCCTCCTTACATTTCTAAGTCCTATTTGTTGAAGAAAATTATTGCAGTTACCTTCTTGTTGCTGGCAAAAAGCACCCAACCAGAAGCAACTCATGAGAGGAAAGTTGTTTACTTTGGCTTATAGTTTGGAGGGGAAGCATAAAGGACAGGGAAAGATGACATGAGCAGAGAGGCTGGGCATTACCTCCTTGCCAACATGACGTAGAAAACAGTTAACAGGAAAGTGAGCCAAATAACTAGCAAACAGTGGGTTAATAAGCCTTTAAGCCCACCCCCAGTGACTCATCTCCTCTAGCAAGGCTGCACCTCCTAAATTGCCATCACCTAATTCAAACCACAATAGCTTTATTCCAGCCAACATTTTCTTTTTTTTGAGGTAGTGTCTCACTCTAGCCCAGGCTGACCTGGAGTTCACTATATAGTCTCAGGATGGCCTCAAACTTATGGCGATCCTCCTACCTCTGCCTCCCAAGTGCTGGGATTAAAGGCATGTGCCACCACACCTGGACCAGCCAACTTTTAATCTTTTTCAGTCATAGAATACAGAGACATTTTGAAGTTTTAAGCTTTTTGATTGACATTTTATATGAATTTATAATGTATTTTTATAATAATCTACCATTACCATCTCTTGTCCTCTTGTGGTTGTTTGAAAATACAGCACTATAGACTGAGATGTTTTTGATTAACTTGAATCTCTAGCAGCCTACATGAGGGAAGCTTCACGAGGGGCAGATGTTAAGAGTCCAGCACTAAGCCCCAAGGTGGGTTTGAGGGACAGATCTTGAGACCCACCCTAAGACAAGTGGAAATAGTTTGGTTGTTAGTATTGGTTGATGTGTGTGTCTCTCTCTACCCCTCTTTCCTTCCCCCTCCTGCTCTCTCTGTCTCTCTCGCCTGTCATGCATGCTGACATGGTGCTTTTTCTACCCTGATGGTGTTTTCTGGATTCTGTAAGCCTGAAATAAACCCTTTCCTCCATAAGCTGCTCTGGATGAATGTTGGTCCTAGAAACAGCTGACTGAAACACCTCCCCTTATTTTTTCTTTTCATTGCCATTGTGATAGAATTATTCACTTAATTTTCTGTTGATATTGTTGATACATAAAAATGTATCTATTTTTGTATAATGATTCTGTAGCATGCTGTTTTACTGAATTCATTATAGTTTCTGAATTTAATTTTCTTGTGATTAAAACATATCCATTAATAATCCTTTAATTATAATGTAAATAATAAATTCCCTATTTTGGCATCTAATATAACATTTATTTCAAACACTTAAATAATGTCTTTTTTTTTTTACTTCCCTCAATATTGTCTTCTGACTTCCCTTATTGCTTTTGACATTTCTTCTGTTAGTTGATCAGATACCCCAAAATATGAACCCTCAATCAATAACATTATTGAAAACTTGCCACAAATGAAAATTTGGTCCTACTTATTGAGAAATCATGGTTCAGTACCCAGTGAGCTATATTTTAATAGGTCCTGCAGATGATTCTGAAATATAGTGGTGTTTGAGGTCCTTTGGTGCTATTTTTACTCTTTTAAAGACAGCTGTTCTTTCTTCAACTCTTTTAACCATTTTCCCTTGGCTGTTTTATAATTTTAATGTAGTGGTTCCAAGTATTTATTTATTTTCACTTATTCTGTTCTGGACTTGTTCCTCTAGAATCTGTGTTTATGTCTATCATTAAGACTAAAATTGGCTATTAATGAGCCTGGGTCCTTTGTCTTTGCTGGCAAGTGCCAAGCCCGCTAAGCAATCTCTCCAGCCCCAGCTAGCTCATTTTCAACCTTCTGGACATTCTGTTTTTTATCTTATTTGCTATTTTCCTCCAGTGTCATGTTCTTACTATTTTTATTTCTACACTAATTTCTTTGATAGTTTTAAACATAATTTATATTTTTATGAAATACTTTAGCTTTACCTGAGTACTGTCTTTCATTTAAGCCTAGCTGTGAATTTAAAAATCTTATCATATGTACATTAAACAAATATGAAGTTACTGTTCAACTATCGTTTAACTTAGGAAACTGAAGCAATTTCTGAGATTCGACCTAAAAATTGTATTTATCATTTTCAGTATTTGCTATTGTGGTGGTTTGATTCAGGTGTCCCCCATACACTTAGGTGTTCTGAATGCTAGGTTCCCAGCTGATGGAGATTTGGGAATTAATGCCTCCTGGAGGAAGTGTATTGTTGGGGGCTGGCTTATGGGTATTAAAGCCAGTTTCCCCTTGCCAGTGTTTGGCACACCCTCCTGTTTCTGTGGTCCACCTTACGTTGGCCAGGGGTTGATGTCCACCCTCTGCTCATGCCATCGTTTTCCCCTGTCATCATGGAGCTTCCCCTCAAGCCTGTAAGCCAAAATAAATCTCTTTTTCCCAGAAGCTGCTCTTGGTTGGGTGATTTCTACCAGCATTGCGAACCGGACTGCAACAGTAAAGTGGTACCAAGGAGTGGGATTGCTGCTAGACACCTGACTGTGTGACTTTGGCCTTTTGAAGCTGATTTTCAAGTGGAATGTGGAAGGAGTTGAAACCTTGGCCTAAGACATGCCTTGCAGCAAGAACTATGGACTGTGAGGTTTGGCTTATGAGGGTGAGAAAGAGTTTGTATGAGAAGCTTATTCTTATGCCCATGTCCTGAGAAGTTGTGCAGGGTTGCTTTGCGTAGAAATGAACTGATGTGAGCAGAGGGATATGGCACAGAAAGAAAAATCTTTGGGTGAACTGCTGCCCGTTCAGCTGCAATTCAGAGATTACAACTTTTGAGACTGGGCTAGCTGACCTGTGCTGGGGCAACAAGAAGAATGTAGACTCTTGAAGGGGCCTGGGTGCTCATTGAGTGTCCTGTTTGTTAAAGTCTGCTTTGTTCCCCCCCTGGATTAACAAATTGGCACCCTACCCGGTATCGTGGAGTATAAGAAATGCTGGAAAGAGGGTCATTGAGTTTGCAACACGGTCTTGTGTTTGGGAAATGGCCATGGGCAGTGTGAAGCAGGTTTGCTGGTTGCCTGCATAGAGACCCCATGGGGCCATGAGGATGAACCGTGGATTGCAGTAGAGACCCAGTGGAGATGCTGGGACCATGAGATGGCTGCTGAGGAGCTGCCGGCCCGATGAAGTTTCCCAGGACTGTGAGTAGCCTAGCTGGAGGGGCAGAATTGGAATGCCAGAGACTTGTTGCTGGTTAGAATTATTGGACTTGAAGATTTGTCACTGGGCTAGAGTTGCTGGACTCAAAGCTACAGAGTTTGATGTTTGCCCTGGTTGTTTTAAATCTTGTATTGGTTGAATGTTTCTTTGCTATGCCCAATGCCATCTTTTGCAGTGTGAATATTTATTCTGTGCCATTATGGGTTTTTTGAGGTTATTTTTTGGTATTATGGCTCAGTTAAAAAATCTTGGACTATGGGGATGTATGAATGTCATTGGGATTGATTAAAAACTATGGGGACTTTTCAAATGAGATGAATGCATTGTATTTTACATCATGTATGATTATCAGTTAATGGGGGCCAGGGGCTGAATGTGGTGGTTTGATTCAGGTGTCCCCCATATACTTAGGTGTTCTGAATGCTAGGTTCCCAGCTGATGGAGATTTGGGAATTAATGCCTCCTGGAGGAAGTGTATTGTTGGGGGCTGGCTTATGGGTATTAAAGCCAGTTTCCCCTTGCCAGTGTTTGGCACACCCTCCTGTTGCTGTGGTCCACCTTACGTTGGCCAGAGGGTGATGTCCACCCTCTGCTCATGCCATCGTTTTCCCCTGCCATCGTGGAGCTTCCCCTCAAGCCTGTAAGCCAAAATAAATCTCTTTTTCCCAGAAGCTGCTCTTGGTTGGGTGATTTCTACCAGCAATGCAAACCGGACTGAAACAGCTATACTAGTAGATTATTTTAATTTGGTCTTCTTTGTTTCTAGAACGATCTTATATTTTGGGTATTTATTTTTATTTTCTTAAAGCACATTCAAAATCTTTTTTTTTTTTTGGTTTTTCAAGGTAGGGTCTCACTCTGGTCCAGGCTAACCTGGAATTAACTCTGTAGTCTCAGAGTGGCCTTGAACTCAAGGCGATCCTCAGACCTCTGCCTCCCGAGTGCTGGGATTAAAGGCGTGTGCCACCACACCCGGATCAAAATCTTTTCTTATTAACTACTTATTTAAAATTTAGCCTCTGATTACAACCATAATTTTATTCATGATTAACTAAAGAAATTTGAAAGAATTACCATTTGTTCACAGTCTTGTGAAACAATGCATTAACATGCTTATACATTTGGAGTTAGAAATTTGATTTCTGGGTTTAAATGCAAGCTATGCAGTTTCCTGGTTGTGAGACATTGAATAATCTACTTGACCTATTTGTGCTTTGCTTTTTTCCTGTGGGAAAGCCACAGTGATAGACTGAATATTGAATATGCTGTGAAATTCACCTTATTGCCTAAATATATAACAAATGTTTGTGTACATATGTGCTGTGACTTTCACTCAACAAATTTACCCATCACTTTTCTTAAAATGTATCTTGATCATTAAGTGTCCAGGACTATGGTGGTAATAATGTTTTCCTTATAGTGTTATTATGAAAATTAAATGAGATAGTGCAAATAAAGGAGTTAAATGGGGCTGGGGAGACAGCTTAGTGGTTAAAGGTACATTCTTACAAAGCCTGTCCACACAGGTTCAGTTCCCCAATATGCACATAAAGCCAGATGTACAAAGTAGCATATGTATCTGCAGTTTATTTGCAGTGGCAAGAAGCCCTGTTGCACCCATTCTCTGTCTGTATGTCTCTGTATTCATAAATAAATAAATAAATTTTAAAATATTTTATTTAACTCTTTATTTGAGGGGGAGACAAATATAGATAGAATGGTCATGGCAGGGAGTAGCAAACAAATTCCACACACATGTGCATTTGGCTTACATGGGTACTAGGGAATTGAACCTTGGTCCTTAAGCTTCACAGGCAAGAGTTTGACTACTAAGCCATCTCTCCAGACCTAAAATTGTTTGTTTGTTTGTTTGTTTTAGAGCGAAGTTAAATCATGACTGGTCCTTGGATGAGATGTGTATACTACATGCAAATAAGTCATTAGGAAAATAGCCATGGCATGTTGAAAATAGGAAAGATTCTAAAAGGCTATTATTGTGGGATGGAATGGTTACATTAACTAAAGCTTCTCCATGCTATTATAATACTATGTAGTATTTATAAAAATTAAGCATATCTAACTGGGTATGGTGGTACAAGCCTTTAATGCCAACACTTGGGAGACAGAGGTATAAGGATGAAGATCACTATGAGTTTGAGGCCAGCCTGGGTATACGGAGTGAGTTCCAGGTCAGCCTGTGTTAGAGTGAGACCCTTCCTCAAAAACAAAACAAAATGTAAGCTTATCTAGGTGTATTAATATAGCAGAATCTCTACATGAAAAATGCAAGTTGCTGGCGAATAATATCACATATGGTTTGATTGCAATAGAAAGGAAAAAAATCACAAAAGGCCTATTTAGAGCAACCAAACTTTTGTTTGAAATTGTGATATGTGTGTGTATCCAGAGACATACAAATGAATAAATAGGGAGTTTTCTTAGTAGTAATTAACCTTGGAAAGATACATAGTAGATGGATATTCTCAAGGTCAATTTGTTTATTTATCTCTGTAATGTTTATGAAACTATCTGTCAAATAGTGAAAGGGATCAGCACTTTTGAGTAATTTTTTAAAAACATGTTTCCTTTAAATATAGTATCCCATAGCTAATTAACATTTGATTTGGCAGCTATTTTCTTGATTTCTGTAGTGTGTTACTTTCATTGTCCCTAAGTATACAGTAAACTGTATGATGATAAAGGCACATATTTTCAAATTTTCTAATATATCTGAGAACTAGCATTAATATTTACATATGAATTTTATTAATTTACCAACCTATGCTCAAATTATATATAAATATATATATATTCTTCTAACAGTGAGCAACTTGAAGACAAAATTATATTGAATTCTCATTTTATTTAAAAAAATCATTTTTGCATAATGATTGTGCAATAAATATCTTTAAGTGGATACTATTTTAAATTGTTGTTTTACTTGGCACAAAAGCCATAATGTTAAAAATGTATATTCAGAGTGGTTTATTCATAAGCATATTATGCAATACCAAAGATACTATTAGGAAGAGTACTATGAAAACTTGTGTTATCATTTTGACACTTTAGGTAAAAATATAATCCATGTTCTTTTGTCTCAGGACTCATTCCACTTATGATAATCTCACATACTCCACAGATAAGACGTATAATTACAAAATTAGAATGGTTCACCTTAAAGTAGAAAACCTGAGTTAAATAAATTACAGTACAAAAAAACTCATCATTTTTTTATTGTTTGCTTTTTTATGTTTCTTTTTCAGACATGGGATGTAGCTTTAGCACGAACTGCAAGAGCATGGGGAAAAAAATGTTTGTTTGAACATAATACTTACTTAGACAAAACTGGAATGGGTCATCCTACATTTCGTGATATTGGCGAAAATATGTGGGCTGGTCATGAGGATGGATTTACTGCAAGTACTGTTATCAGAAGTTGGTTTGAAGAGAGGAAACTGTATAATTTTGAAAAGGGTGTTTGCGTTGGTGACTGTTCTCATTATATTCAGGTATCTATCTTTATATTTTTATAAATACAAAAGAAGTGCTGATTTCATTACCTAGTATTATGTTTGAAATTTATAAATTAAATGGAGAAATTACTACTGCAAAGAAAATGAAAATTCTTATTAGGTTTATATCTTTTTTTTTTTAAATTTATTTATTTGAGAGCAACAGACACAGAGAGAAAGACAGATAGAGGGAGAGAGAGAGAATGGGCGCGCCAGGGCTTCCAGCCTCTGCAAACAAACTCCAGACGCGTGCGCCCCCTTGTACATCTGGCTAACGTGGGACCTGGGGAACCGAGCCTCGAACCGGGGTCCTTAGGCTTCACAGGCAAGCGCTTAACCGCTAAGCCATCTCTCCAGCCCTTAGATTTATATCTTTAAATTGTCCATGATTCCATCTAATATATGAATCATACAACCAAACACTCTCTTTTAAAAATATTTTATTTATTTATTTATTAGAGTGAGAGAATGTGGGAGAGAGAAAGAGAGAGAGAATAGGTGTGCCAGGGCCTCTATCTACTGGAAATGAACTCTAGATGAAAGCACCACCTTGTGCATCTGGCTTTACCTATGGGTACTGGTGAATGGAACCTAGGTATTCAGGCTTCTCAAGCAAGTACCTTAATTACAAAGCTATCTCTCTAGCCCCCACACACTCTTTTTAATATAATCATCTTGGGCTGCATACCAAAAGACCAAAGGAATTTTTCTAAGAATAGTGCACACTGGAAAAGGAAGTATTACTAAAGTAAATAAAAACTACTTACAAATTAGATCATAAATAAATGACTTGATATTTTTGCCAAGATCATTGTATATAACATGTAGTTAGTTGATTAAAATGTTTAAATGTAGACTTGTAATATCATTCCCATGCCTCATTTGCGATAGATCAACTAACACTCTGCCTCCAAGAATTCTAAGCCAGTCTCCTGTACATGCCTTTATTATTTCACTAACGTGTTATTTATCTTCTGCTTATATATCTAATACTATACTGAGAGCAGAGAACTTGTCTTTTCAGCCACATAGTCTGAAGACAACATAATATTATTTAGCTTTCCAAGAAATATTTGTATCATAAATTTTGAATTCTCTCGAGTTCATTTCAAACATGATTTTTTTCGGTCACCTGATGCCATGTTTTACGTAAAACATAAAATTTGAAATGTGTTCATGTTTTCAAACTCCACCTTTTCTATCTAGTGAATCATACTTCAAAGAATTTTTATCAGTTATTTATTCTAGTAATTTATGATCATTCTCATACACAATAACTTTAAAACTCTTTGTAAAATAACCAAAACTATGTCTCTGACCTGATATTTTACTTTTTATCTCCCTTTTTTGCACCTACCTTCCATCTGATTAGCTTAATTTAAACTCTTATATTTTATATTATTTTATTTATTTTTAGTAGGGGTTATTTATCTCAGAACCTTACACACAGTAGGCAAATGCTTTATAGCTGAGTTAGATTCATTTACTATTAATGTAATATTTTACTCTGTATTTCTTTTTTGTTGTTGTTCATTTTTATTTATTTATTTGAGAGCAACAGACTGACAGAGAAAGAAAGAGGAAGATAGAGATAGAGAGAGAGAGAGAGAATGGGCATGCCAGGGCCTCCAGCTACTGCAAGCAAACTCCACATACATATGCCCCCTTGTGCATCTGGCTTATGTGCGTCCTGGGTAATCAAGCCTCAAACCGAAGTCCTTAGGTTTCACAGGCAAGTGCTTAACCACTAAGCCATATCTCCAGCCCCTTCATCCTGTATTTCTTTAAGAATCAAAATTTAAAACAACTAAGCTTTGTGATAAACTATATAGTAAATGGATCTGGTTGTACACAGATTAATAAAACAAAACAAGAACCTTTTTTTAGTTGGAGTATTAGAAATACAAAGAACATACAGAAAATTTTTGGAATGTCATTCATCATTCCCATTTTTTGGCTTTAATTCAAGACCTGTTTTTCCTTTTATAGGGACCTGAGTGTTCCATAGTCTTTCTAGTAAAAATCACAAATTGTGTTTAATTTTTCCTCAACAAAAGGAAGAAGAAATGCTGCTGGCATCCAGTTTGGCTTCCTTTCTATAACCTTAGTTTCCCTGCTTTCCTCTCTTCTATTAACAATTTTCATTTTTGTAAAACTTTTTCTCCTCTCTAGTCTTCCTTTCTCTCTGCCAAAGAACTAGAGCTTTCAAATTCAATAAGGTATTAGAAATTGATTGATCTGTTGTGGCATTTATTGGCTCTGCAACATTATTCTGAATAAAGCTCTTCAACTATATTTTCGTGATATGAAACAGGTTAAAATATTTCTGTAAATACAGTTTGGAAATGCTGCCCTAAATCCATGACAAGGTTCTACCTATCTGTAAATGAATGAGAATTGTTCATATTCCTTGAATTGCTTGATTAAAGATTCATTATAATATAAGCAAAGCAAATTCTTGTAATTCAATTTTGTATTTTTCTGATGCTTATATTTTAGCTTGTTTGGGCCAAGTCTTACAAAGTTGGATGTGCTGTTACTCCATGTTCAAAAGTTGGAAATTTCACTAAGGCAGCACTTTTCATATGCAATTATGCTCCAGGGTGAGTTAACTTAAATTTAAAAATAAATATAAATTAAGAATACTTCAAGTTTAAATTTTCTTGACATTTTCAGTCTTTACTAACTATAAAAGCATTAAATAAAATATATTAATATAAAATTTTATGTTAAAGCATTTCAGTTCCATAATGAAATGTTATAACTTGGACATACTGGTTTTACTTATATATTTGCTAACTGGTACCTCCTAAAGGAATCTTAATATTACCAATAATTAATAATATCTAGCTTAGCTATTACAGAATTTATTTCTATAATAGGTCCTTCGCATACTTATAATAAAAATATTTAGTAACAGTTGTTTTAGAGGTACAGCAATGTCTTTTTAAGTGGAAGTACACTTAACAGATTATATAATGTAGTTATTCATTGGGACTAATTGTGTTATATACAAAGATTTATTAATATCAATAATGGAAACAACTTCTTTAAGTCTTATAGTAAAGATGTCCATATAAACCTTGAATTCCTTCTACTTACTTATCATGTAACTATTTATTTGCCATTTATGGGAAGTAACTTTCTCCCAAAATAGCCTTTATCTCTGAAGAACTCTAGTGGAAATTTCTAAATAAGTATATTACTACTAATACCAGTGCTATAACGTCCTAACAGATGAGAAAATAATCTCATCAACATCTCAAAAGACTGCCTACTAGGACTGAAGAGGACTCTGCTAAATAAGTCTTAAGAACTAAACCAAGGGCTGGAGAGATGGCTTAGTGGTTACGCGCTTTCTTGTGAAGCCAAAGGATCCCGGTTTGAGGCTCCATTCCCCAGGACCCACGTTAGCCAGATGCACAAGGGGCCGCATGTGTTTGGAGTTTGTTTGCAGCAGCTGGAGGCCCTGGCATGCCTATTCTCAATCTCTATCTGCCACTTTCTCTCTCTGTCACTCTCAAATAAATAAAAAAAAATTAAAGAATTAAACAGAAAAGAAAATCAAATCCTTTAATTACTAATTATAATTCTCTACATGGGGAAAACAATAGATTTGTATTATAAGTTGAATAAATCTCAGAAAACCCCTTTCTCATGAAAATCTGGTGACATTAGTGTATAGTATTAAGAAGGAGAGAAACATATCAAAATATGAACACAAAAATAATATTTTATCTAAAATATGCCATAAAAATAAAGCAGGAAAAGCAAGTAAGGGATGATGGTTATGGAAGAAAACCTAGTCCCAGAAGTAGTGTCACTTTAGCTCTAAGCCAAATAGTAACTAAACTATATTCCATGTGAAAGAAAGAATATCATAACATATCTCTGAGTTTGCATGAATTTCACACATTTGAGAGATGAGTAACTGAGGTGGAGAATTAGGTGGAAGCTGCCAAAAAAAGAAGTTTTCAAAAAGATTACTCTGAGTCTCATGTGGCCCAGAATGTAGAGAAATAAGGGTCACAGAGGAAGTACAGTTTGACCAGAACAGGCGAGCCACCCTGGTATCTTGGAGGAGGGGACTAGCATTTTCTACTGCTGCATATTAAATTACCAAAATTGCAGTTATTTTAAAAAGTACTCACTGTCACTATTCTGTAGGTTCAATTGCAAAATTACTGGATTCACTGTGGCACCAAAGGCCAAAAATTAGTGTGTCGATTAAATTCTGTCACTGACTCTCTGAAGAAGTGTGCATCCAAGATTACTCAGGTTGTTAGTAGAATACTTCAGGTCTAAGTGGTTCTGGGAATTGGGCTCCCAGTTCCTTGCTGGAGGTCAGCCAGGTACTGCTCTCACTTGCTAAGCTCTGTACTCCTTGAACAACCACCATCAACTAAACAAAGGGATGTTTCCCTGGACAGTGGGGAGTTGAACAAGGACCTAAGGGGAAGTTAATCTGAATGGGAAGAGGCAAACAGACACAAGGAAGGAGACCAAGCCGAGTTTCTGGTCAAGGCCTCGAGACTTTATTCTTACATGTAGGTTTATATAAGGTTGTAGGGGGAAGGGGATGTAATCAGGCCAAAGATCACAGAGTTACTGGCCAAACAGCAATCTCTGTTTCTTTATCAGTTACCAGCAGCACTGAGCGGGGAGGGGGGGTGGGTGTTATCACCCAAGCTTACGATTTCTTCATTTCTGGTAACTGAGCATTTAGATGAGGAGATAGAAACTTTACTTGCAATATGGCGGTTTCTGTCAACATCGCCAAGGTTTGGTTCATAGCTCCCAACATCTCCTCCCTTCTTTTATACGAAAAGAGGGGGAGACCTGCTGTGCAGCAGTGGGCATTAACCAACTGGGGGAGTAGTGACCTGACTCTTCCCATGGGATGTCTTTTTCCCGCAATCTTGGCCCTTGGTACCTTTTGGGTAGGGGATGCAGGGCCTATGTGATAACAGTTACGGTGCCAACCTCCATGCAAGTCAGGTTTTTCTCTCAGGGAATCCAGAAGCGGTCAGAAAGGGACCTTCCCCTGTGGTGCTTTGCCTTGCCCCCATGTTGGTACCCATATCACACTCACTTTATTGTGAGACAATGTGCATAGGTCTGGATCCTTTGCAGCTCCTAAAGGAGGGGTAGCTATTTGGCCATAAGACAGGTAGACCACAGCGGTAGCAGAGATGTAGAGGACAGTAGCATACTAAACGAGTACAGAATGTAAGATCAAGGGACAGTGGCAGCTGCAGGTGGTAGGTCTTCAGTGGCAACACCTTGATCCGCCAACCCCAGTCTGTGATACTGGACCTGCAAGGGCTGCATCTTAATGGCTGCAATCTGTTGACATATAAAAGACATGATTTTATTTGTAATAACAGGTCTGATTGTAAATAAGAGGATTAAGATAAGTAAAGGTCCTAGTACTGATGGCAACCAGGAGAAGAAGGGGGAATTTGCCCAAAGTTGAGAGGAGCAGGGACCGTATCGAGAATACAACTCTTGACTAAGATTTTGTAAATTTTTTATGTTTTCCTCAATGATTCCAGATTCATTGATATAGAAGTAGCACTCCTCTTGGAGAACCATAAATGTTCCTCCTTTTTCTGCTGTAAGGAGGTCAAGAGCATGTCAGTTTAGTAGGGCAACCTTGGCTAGGGAGGTGATCTGTCTCTGGAGGGATTCAAGACTATTAGAGGTGGAGTCAATCATCTGTTGTAGTTTTTCAGAAAATTTGCTGGCAGAATACAAGGAGTGACCCAATGCTCCTCCTGCCACCCCTGTAGAAACAACTGATGTGGCCAGGCTTGCACCTACCACTAATGGTAGGAAGGCTGCTTTCTTATGAGTGGTGTGGAAGAGCCACACAAATTCATCAGGGCTATACATGGTGAGCTGGCGGACCAAAGCTACCAGAATACATGGTTCTGGGGTGGTGTTATTAATGCAAGTAATAAACAGGGTTTCATTGCACCAGAAATAAATGAGTGGGGGGGATATAAGTTCCATCATTACAGAGGTGTTGTGTGTGCATGTTAGGTCAGTAGGTAGTGATTTGTTAGTAAGGAAGCAGTGCAGCGTGAAAATATTATTTAAATGGTGTGGTGGTTTGAATAGAATAGATGGCCCCAATATATTCAGTGGTTTGTTTGTAGTTTGCATCTGCTGGCTACCTGGATGGAGGCAATGTCACTGGGTGGATCTTAAGGTGTGGTGGGTGGTTTCCAATTTCAATCTAAAGATATGTAAAGTGTGCCTAGCTGGAGGTCCTGAAGTGTGCTTTTGACTTTTAGGCTTGTGCTTCTCTCTGTCTGCTTGAGCCTGTGAAGGCAGGCCAGCTTCTTCTGCCATTATGGAACTTCCCCTGAATCTGTAAGCTTCAATAAATCCCTTCCTCCATAACTGTGCCTGGTCTGAAAGTTCATCTCAGTGAACCTGAAGCTGTCTGCTACAGATGGTGAGAGAGTAGTGGGGCTGGGGAGACAGCAGGAGTGGTCTTATAGTGAGATTGGTTAAAGTAAAGGGTGAGGGTAGAGGAAGCATTTAAGGGAGTTGCGGCAAGGATTGGGCACAAAAGGGAAGCACAAAGCAAACAAGAGGAGGCATTTACCTGGGAGGCATTAAGTAGATGAATGACATATTGGAGATATATTAGCCAAGAGTCTCATTTATCTTGTTATTTTGGAGGGCAGAGTGGAGGTGTTGTTCATTTTCTAAAATTATCTGGTTTACTTGAACCTTGGAGTCTGCAGGGACTAATTGTCTGAATATATGTATGTATGTATGTATGTATGTATGTATGTATGTATGTATGCATGTATGTGTATGTATATGTGTTTGTATATATATATGCAATATATATATATTTCCCATACGGTAGGAGAACCAGCCATCATTATAGAGTTTTCCTGTGACTCCTATTTCCCAGCGCTCATGCCAAGGGTCAGATATAACCTTGGAGGCATAGAATACCATTTTTTTCAATGGCCCCATGAATTCTGCAGCTCCATATCTACAAACTCCATAGGTGGATTCATGATCTAAACAACTGCCCTTATTGTCATAAGAAAAGCAGGCATAAGGCCTATATGTAGCAGTAATTGTTTTGGGAGTGATTTTAAAGGTGAGGCTGTCTGGTATCCTGTAAGAGGGCAGCGCCCTGAACCGATAAGGGTGGTGGAGTCTTGGTTGATGGAACCTTCCTTTACTTGGAATTTTCATTGAAAGATGTTAGCAGTAGTTAGGGGGACAATGGGCAACAAGGAGCAGAGGAACAGTAGATGTTGGGGGTCAGTCATTTTCATCTTGAATCTTGTGTATTGGAAACCTGGAAGAGAAAAGAGGGAGTTGCCTCAGGAACAGGGTGTTCTTGGGCATATGTTACTGAGAACTTACAGGCTCATTGATTTGTTTAACCAAACGTTCTGGTAGCCATCGTGCAGCATCATTTTGAGTATCGAACACACAAACTGATCCGCGACCCCAAATAAGGACTGGGTCCGGGCCTTTCCATTTTAGAGTCAAAGGCTCTTTCCACATAGCTTTGGCGAAGGTATTTTTTGTGTTTGTGTGTCAAAAGCAATCAGTAGCTGAATTTCCCTGAGTATCAAGGGTTAAAAAGTTTAGGACAAACAAGGCATGATGAACGATGTTTCTTGGGGAGCCTTTTATGGGATATAAATCCCCCATTTTAATTTTTGGAGGGTATGTTTAATAGTTTGATGGGCTCGCACAACAATTCCTTGACCCTTGGGATTGTATGGTATGCCTGTAATATGTTTAATTTGTAGTTGGTGACAGAAATTTTGGAATTTTTTTCCAGTATATCCAGGACCATTATCAGTTTTAATAATTTGGGGCTTTCCCATGACACCAAGGCAATTGAGCACATGAACAATGACATTTTTTGAAGCTTCTCCAGCATGGAGACTGGCAAAGATGAATCCACTAAAGGTAGCCACAGTAACATGGAGGTACTTAAGATTACCAAATGAGGGAACATGTGTTAGATCCATTTGCCAGACCTAATTGGGAATTAAACTTCTAGGGTTTACGCCCAAGTGGGGGACGGGTAAGAGGGTGACACAGTTTGTGCATTGTTTGACTATCTGGCGAGCGTATTCCCTAGTGATTTTAAAAAGAAGATGCAAAGTTTGAGCATTAAGGTGATGTAAAGAATGAGCTGCTTTGGCCTGGGCCACAGGATTGAGCTTAACAAGGAAGGCAAACTGGGTGGCTTTGTCAGTTATGGCATTGCCTGTGGCTAGAGGCCCAGGGAGTCTAGAATGAGCACAAATATGGCCTATATAAAAAGGGCATTGCCTAGAATGTATGCATTGCTGAATGGAGAAAAACAGAGGGGTAGCGTTTGTAGTGGGTTTATGTATGGCACAGTTTCTAACAGGGGGATGGACTGAGCAATATAAGCACTATCAGTATACAGATTAAAGGAGGTATTTGGAAGTTGTTGAAAAACTGTAAAACAGCAAAAAGTTCCACCAGTTGAGTAGAGTGGAATGGGGATTGTAGGGAAGTGGTTTGATTGTCTACAGTGAAGGCTACCACTCCATTAGAGGAGCCACCAGTGAAAACTAGGGGGACATGGGGAAGGGGTCCAGGAGAAGTCACTGTAGGAAAAACAAATGGTTGAATTCTCAGAAATTGGAGAAGCTTGTCAGCAGGGCAGTGGTTATCAAGGGATCCCTGAAAAGAGGTGCAAGATATTGCTCAGTCGTCATAATTTTGTATTAATCACTGGATTTGTGTAGTGGAATAGGGTAGAATGATTTTATCAGGGTCTTTACCAAATATTTTTCTGTTTGGTCATGTCCAATTTTTATTAATTCTGCCACCCACGAGGTGTAAGGGGTAAGGACTTTGAGTGGCGAGGCGGGTAAATGGACACAGAAGAATGGCCCCTCCTGCCAGAACACCCCAGTGGGTGTAAAGTCAGTGGCACAAATGACCAGGAGAAGAGGCTTCTCATAAGAGATAAAAGTGACCCTTTGGCTCAGAATTGCGGCCTCTACTATCTTCAGGGCTTCTAGGGCAGGGGCTGTTAATGAGCAGCCTGAGGCAGGGTTTGGGTCTCCTTTGAGGATGTCAGACAAGGGTTTAATCTCTCCAGTAGTTAGCTTAAGATAAGGCCTGAGCCAATTGATATCTCCTATGAGTTTTTGACAATCATTTAAAGATTTTAGAAGATCAGTTCTAAGTTGAATATTTTGTGCAAGAATTTTGTTATGAAAAAGTTCAAAGCCTCAGAATAAGTAAGGGGGTATTAATTGAATTTTATCAGGAGCTATCTGAAGACCAGCTCCAGTAAGGGCCCCAGAAAGCTCTTGAGAGCAAGTAAGGAGTTAAGTGGGATCAGGTCCAGCCAAGAGAATGTCATCCATATAATGAATGATATATAAAGAAGGACATCTATGTCTAAATGGATCTATAACTTGGGCCACAAATTTTTGACACAGTGAAGGGCTATTGGCCGTCCCTTGGGGCAAGACTTTCCATTGGAATCTTGGCATAGGGCCTCTAAAATTTACCACAGGTAAACTAAATTCAAAATGCTGATGATCCTCAGGGTGTAAGGGAATTGTAAAAAAAAGCAATCCTTTAGGTCAATAATGATTTTACAATACCCTGCAGGAATTGCCACTGGAGTGGGGAGGCCTGGTTGTAGGGCTCCATAGGTAGCATGGCCTTATTAATTTCTCCACTTTCCAGACTTCTTCTTTATAACAAAGATAGGAGTATTCCAAGGAGAGGTGGTAGGTTCAATGTGGCCTGCAGCAAGTTGTTCCTGCACTAACATCATGGCCGCAGCTAATTTTTCAGAAGTTAAATGCCATTGATCAACCCACGCAGGTTTTGATGTTTTCCAGGATATTTTATCTGCATGGGGTACAGGCATGTCAGCAGCTAATAGGATAAATTTTTGTAGCCTATTCTAGCACAATCAGTCTTTTTTTTTTTAATTTTATTTATTTATTTGAGAGCGACAGACACAGAGAGAAAGACAGAGGGAGAGAGAGAGAGAATGGGCGCGCCAGGGCTTCCAGCCTCTGCAAACGAATTCCAGACACCTGCGCCCCCTTGTGCATCTGGCTAACGTGGGACCTGGGGAACCGAGCCTCAAACCGGGGTCCTTAGGCTTCACAGGCAAGCGCTTAACCGCTAAGCCATCTCTCCAGCCCACAATCAGTCTTTATAGTAACTGGGATTGGCTCCTTTGCTCCCTGAGAATGTCTGCCCAATCCTTGTCCTGGGCAGAAGCCTTGATTATGCATTTGGTGAGCTACCAACTCATTAGGGCTGCACATAATAAGTTTCATTTGAGAAAGGATGTCTCGGCCCCAGAGATTAATGGGCAGGCCTGTGACCACATAAGGTTGAATGGTGCCCTGATTGGCCTCTTCATCCTCCCATTGAATAACATCAGAACTTTGAAAGGGGTTAGAGGCCTGTCCAATTCCTTTGAAATTGGTCATGGAAGCAGTGAGAGGCCAAGATACTGCCAATTTTTACTGGAAATAATTGTGGCACCTGCACCAGTGTCTATAAGACCTTCAAAAGTTTTTCCTTTTAACTTTAATTTAAGGAGGGGTCTAGTTTGAGTGAGCTCTTGTGCCCAGTAAATATCTGATGACCCAAACCCATGGGGGCCTCTCTTTTTTTTCTGGCAGGGTGCCTTGTCATTGATGGGCAATAGTATTAATTGAGCAATCTGTTGGCCAGGAAGTAAGGTAATAGGACCCTGAAGGGTGGTGGCCATAAGTTTAATTTCCCCAGTATAGTCATTATCAATGACTCCTGGAGAAATGGTGAGGACCTGAATGGTTGAACTGGCATGTCCCGGGATAAGAACAAAAGTGTTTTTTGGCAAGGGACCAAAAACTCCTGTGGCAAGGACCTGAGTCCCTGCCTCTGGAGTTAGTATTGATCTGGAGGCAGGACAGAGATCCAGTCCTGCACTGCCAATGGTTGCCTTGGAGAGGGTGTGATGTTGCATTTTGGGTAGACTGGGGGATGAACCTGACAGCCCCAGGGTTCTGTCCAGGGATTATCCTGGGGCCCTGGGGTAGGTCCTATGTTAAGTTTCCCTTTTTTTGTGGTAAGGGGTTTCAATGGATATCTGTTTTGTAACGGCCCTCAGAGGCTCAATGTTTGTCATGCTTACAATGTGGACAGAGGGAGGAAGGAGGTGGGCATGCAGCCTTAGGGGCTGTAAATTCTCTGGAAAAATGACCTGGAATTTTACAATTAAAGCAAGCTTTATTGTTATTTCCCTGTGTGAATCCCTTTAGGGTGGCTCCTATGGCTAGCCCAATGCTGCGAGAGGCAGGATCCACATCGGCATACAATTGGATAAAGTCAGAAATACTTTTGCCATGGTGGAAGGGGCGGATGGCCTCCTGGCAGGCCAAGTTGGTGTTTTCAAAAGCTAGATGTCTTATGAATTCATTATCTGTTTCTTCCCTTCCCATAAGTTGTTCTGTGGCCTCAGTGAGGTGACTAATGAAGTCGCTGTAAGAATCATTTGGTCCCTGATGTACATTAGCCAAGGAAGTTACAGCTGATCCTTTAGATGGGAGATTTTTCCAAGCCTTAAGGGCAGCATGTTGGATTTGTGAGAGAAGTCCAGGGGAGAATTTTGCCTGGTCCTGATTAGTATCATAAGGAGCGTTGCCCAAAAGTTTAGTGTCCAGGACTTAGAAGAGGATCCAGTGGACCTGTTGTGGTAGGCAGTGTCTCGACATCTCTCAGTATAATCAGTCTGCCAGAGGAGGAAGTCTCCTCGTGTCAGGGCAGCTTTGGCAGCATTTTCCAATCATTTACTGAAAGCCAATCATCACTAAGGGCCTCTAGTAGGGACATGGTAAAGGGAGCAGTAGGTCCATAAGAGGAAACAGCACCTTTTAATTCACTGAGACATTTAAGTTTTAAATGGTGGTACTGCTGGGGCTCAATAATAAAATAATACTTGTATTCCTGCTTGGCTTGTTATCATCATCTGAATCAGTAGATTGTTTAGAGTGCTCATCTCCTTCAGAGCCTTCCTCTCCTGAATCTGTCTCCGCCCCGCTCAACTCAGGTGGTGAATGGGTTAAAGAATGGGCTCCTGCTTTCACTTTGGCACATGTTACAGGAAATGAATGAAGAGTCTTGGGTTGTTTGATTTTAGTTTTGGTGTGCCGCATAGGGGCAGGAGAAGGAAAGCAGATTTCTAAGTCTAAATCATGGAGTTGCTTAAGCAAAGAGGCTTTTTCTTTTTTAACTGCAAGGAGGGTTTTTAGTGATTGGGCCTCCTGGGAAAGTTGGCAAGTCACTTGCCAAGTGACTTCCTCCAAGTTACAGTGGGATTCCACACCCTAGAGAGCTACAGAGGTGCAAAAGGGGTGTGGCCTAGGCATCTGCATATAGGGTGGAAGGTGTGCCACAGGTGTTGTGTAAGGGGCCAATATTTAGTGGCCTCATCCTCCAATTCTGTCTCCTCATCAAGTGAAAAGTGGTCACCAGTGGGGGAGTCTCTGGTAATTTCTGACAGAGCAGGGTAGATAGGCTTAGATGGGCTAGTGGGGCTTTTATGAGTGTGGGAGACTAGGTCATCCTCAGGCACAGGAACAATGACATAGGGGCACTGTGAAGGGGGATCACTCTTTGCCCTTGGCCGCTGTTGCCCCAGTGCCTGCCTGGAGGACCGTATGGCTCTGGCTCAGGGAAGGGAAATGACGTCAGAGTCAGAGCTGCAGCCGCTGCTGCTCGGGGATCCTGATTGCGGGAAGTTAGTTCATGAGTGGGAAGGGTCTGGCTACTTTAAGGATATCTTTAGGAAAGGTTTCTCCATCCCTAACAATGTTTGAAATGTCTGGTTGGCACCAGTGGACCTGGAGGACATCGGTTATTAAGTTCCAATAGGAGAAGATCTGAACCGGGACCTTCTCAGTCCCAAAGGTCCTATAGTAGTCCTTTAAACAATCTCCCACTCTCCCCCATCATTTTTCATCCTTGGTGCCTTCCTGGGGAAACCATGGACATAAGTCTTCTAAGAAGAGGAAGAAGGGAACAAGATCTTTTTTCTTAACTCTTGCTCTACGAGTCTTGAGGGAGTCTTTAAGTCCCTGGATGAAAAGTTCCTGTTTACTTAGGGTCTGTCCTATGATAGAAAGGAAAGAGTAGAAATGGCAAGACCAGAGGGCAATGTTCCCAGTCGGAGAACTGGCACAGGGGATTCCCCAATGGGCCTGATGCAAGCCTGTCTGTAAGTTTAAGTAAACGGCAGCTGCCCTAAGGGCATCTACTGGCCATTGCATAATCGGTTTTGGTGGTTGGAAGAGAGGCTAGATAGGAGGTCTTTTCCAATGCCCAAACAGGCTCTTGGGATTTGCACAGGGAGCTAGGGTCCTTCAGCCAATGCCAGAGGGTAGCCCTGGCCAAGAGGCTTCAGTTGCCCTGTCACTATGTTGCAACTTCACGTGAAGGCACCAACCGAAAATAAAAGAAAGAAAAGAAGTTTACAAAGACCAACAAAGAAACCCTGCAATTTCTGTGTCTTGCAAATTTGACTGAATAGTCTTTAAATGGTCGAAAATAAAAGAAAGAAAAGAAGTTTACAAAGACCAACAAAGAAATCCTGCAGTTCCTGTGTCTTGCAAATTTGACTGAATAGTCTTTAAATGGTTTGCCTAGAAGTTTGCGTTGCTCTTCTTACCTTAATCAGATCTTTATCACAGGCGGGCTTCTGTGGTGATCACTGTGCGGATCTCTATCACAGGTGGGCTGCCTGTGGTGATTGCTGTGCGAATCTTAACTCACCAATGAAGCGGAGATTCAGGGAGAGGAACAGCCATTCACTCAAGCGACGTTCAGGTTTTTTCTTCATACCTCGAGCCCTACATCGGGCGCCATTTGCCCCAGCCAGCAGAGAGTTGAACAAGGACTCGAGGGGAAGTTAACCATAGTGGGAAGAGACAAATAGATACAAGGAAGGAGACCAAGCCGAGTTTCTGGTCAAGGCCTCGAGGCTTTATTCTTACATGTAGGTTTATATAAGGTAGTAGGGGGAAGGGGACGTAACCAGGCCAAAGATTACAGAGTTACTGGCCAAACTGCATTCTCTGTTTCTTTATCAATTACCAGCAGTACGGGGGTGGGGTGGGGAGGTTATCACCCAAGTGTACAATTTCTTCATTTCTGGTAACTGAGCATTTAGATGAGGAGGTAGAAACTTAACTTGCAATATGGCAGTTTCTGTCAACATGGCCGAGGTTAGACTCATAGCTCCCAACAGGATGTTAGAATCTCACACTTCAACTCTTAGACTCCTCATTTTAAAGGAAACATGATTACCTGAATTAGGAAAAGATATAGGATAGGAACAAAATGACCTTAGACTTGATCTGCAATTTACTACAGGATTGTTCATTTAATTATAGTTTTATAGTAGGTGTAACAGGTGCTGAGTTGGTGATAGGATTCCACATTTTCACATGGTCATCTATCCTGAAAACAGTATTAGTCTGTTGTGAAGTATGTAAAAACACCCCTCCAAATCTGCATGAAACACACACAACACACACACACACAGAGACACACAATATTTAAATGAAAAGATTTTTGTAATATTGATATGAAATTATTGAAGTAATATGCCTAGATGCACATTTAAATCCAGTTAGCTTTGTGCATATAACATACTTAGAGGAGAAAGAGACTAGAAGGCAAAGCCAAATATCAGAGTGATAAAAACAACTCAATGGCCAGGCATGGTGGCTCAGGCCTTTAATCCCAGCCCTTGGAAAGCAGATGTAGGAGGATTGCTATGAGTTTGAGGCCACTCTCGAAATACACAATGAATTCTAGGTTATCCTGGGCTAGAGTGAAACCCTATCTTGAAAATCAAAACAAAAAAACCAAAAAAACAAAAAACCCTCACATCTAAGTATGAACTCTTAAAGGGAGTAAATTATATGATCAAAAAAAAATTTAATAAAGAACCATGACTTGAAATTAATAGTAAAGGAATGCATTCTGATGGGTGGTACTGTTTTATATACTTGAGCAGACAGAGCTAGAGTATATTTCCCATCTTCCTTATATAGAGTCATGTGGTCAAGCTTTTGCTGGTAGGACAGAGGCCATTTTCCAAATCTAGCATTAAAAACATTGCACGTGATTATTCCCATTCTTGTGCATCTCTCATCAGCTGGCTGCATGCAAAGGATTGGTTACAGGATTCAGACATCCCAGAGGATAGCAATACCCCCGAATAACTGCATCCACTACAACATCTCAACCTCAGGTAGTGGAGCTGGCAGAAGTGTGTGAGGAGAGCCTAGTGAAGAAGGAAATAAAACATTAATGTGTTGGCAGAGATTTAAATAATATATAGGCTTGCTTTCAATCTTTTTTAATACACAAGATTGCTCCCTTTCCATATTAATCTGCTTTTATATAATTTATGATTCAATGAACACCATATTATAACCATTATTAGATACTTGAACAGTCATTTACAAAAGGGAGAACAATTCCTAGGCTCATTTAAAATGAGAACAATATGAAGAGCTCTAACCAATAAAAAAATGTGGTGGTAACTACTTTTATTCATTGTCTAGTCAGCTATGATTTATTAAGACCCCAAATTTTCAGATATTCTGACTTAATATGTTAAAATATGAAAAGTTGTGCTTTTTAAAATAATGAAATATAGGTGGAGGTGTTGCTCAGTGGCAGAGCACTTGCCAAACACGCCCACTCTGGGTTTGACTCCCAGCACCAGAAAAGAGAAAAACCAAACCAAACAAACAAACAAAGAAAAGGACTATAGAATATGACTGAAAAAATATACAAAACAACATAGACCCTTATACCTACCTTTACTATATATGATAAAATAAAAAGCAAACTATATGACACAATACTTTATCCATAATTATTACTCCATATTCTATTATTTTTCTACATTAAATCACCTTTGCAAAACCATCCTTATATTCATTTTCTTTTTCATGTATCTGTGTATTCCTTGTGTAGACTACGAAATCATTCTTGTATCTGGGACTTTGGGACTATAGACATTTAAGAATATTGAAAACTCTTCGTGTAATTAACACATTATAGAACTTCTTGTACATTTGTGCCAACCAGGAAGAAATTACCTATGAAACATTCTATATTATCCATTTTAAAAAACATATTTTGCTTAAAAAATAAAATGAAACTTTAAAGTCTTCTCATATTTAAGTTATAGTCTTGGTTTCAAGAATATAGGAATTAATTTTAGAAAAGATAGGCTTCTGAGATAGGGAAAACATAATTGCATTCCTAATTAATGTACTTCCTTGAGGCTATTTTATTTATTCAATCACCTTCTTAAATGTGTTAACCTTCAAAACATTTATTTAAATCACATATAAAATGGTGTATTTTCTTACTGTCTTCTTTTTTGTAGAGGAAATATATCAAGAAGGCCTTATGAAGCAGGAGTATTTTGTACTGCATGTGATCCTGGTGACAAGTGCACAGATCTTCTATGCAGTAAGAGAAAGAAAATAACCTTAAAATGAAAAGTAAAAAATCCTTAGTGCATAAGACAGTAAGCAAAGTGCCCTCATAGAGCACTAGCTTTATTGTGACATAAACATTGTTCCTCAGATTGTGATGCCACTTTATTATCAAAAAGAGTTGAGTCACTATAGGCTATAAATCTTTCTAACCTCCAGATCCTCTCCTGTGCTGTCCTTCATCCCCCTAAAACCAGAATATCAGAATAAAGGAATGAGGGCTAATAGTTATGCCCTAAAAACAGGTTCACAGCTAACTCCTGAAACAGGGCAGTTTCATAATGCCTGCTTTTTTTCTTTTCTTTTTTCTTTTTCTTTTTTTTTTTTCCCTGGTAGAGTCTCACTCAAGCCCAGGCTGAGTTTGAATTTACCATGTAGTCTTAGGGTAGCCTTGAACTCACTGTTATCCTCCTACTTCTGCCTCCCAAGTGCTAGGATTGAAGGTATGTGCCACTATGCTTGGCTACAATGACTGCTTTATTAATTAATTAATTAATCAATTAATTACAGACAGAGAGATGGGGAGAGATAGAGTGAGAATGGGCATGCCAGGGCCTCTAGCCACCAAAAACGAACTCTAGATATATGTGCCACCCCATGTGCGTTTGGCTTACGTGAGACCTGGAGCATCGAACCAGGGTCCTTAGGCTTTGAAGGCATGCATGTTAACCACTAAACCATTGCTCCAGCCAGCCCAACAATGACTGCTTTTAAGAAAAGGAAATTCAAAAAGTACTTGTAACACATTAAATAACTTGCTTTTTCTCAATGAATCCCTCCCTAAAAAAAAAAAGAAAGCAAGAAAGAAAAACAAGAAATCCCCGAAACACTCAAAGAACAGTGTCGCTAATATGCTTGATTTAATCTTTATTCCAAACATAAGGGGCTATACTCTATGGTATAATTACAGGTGGAATATACAATGCTCAAAAGAACGTAACTTGGGACAAATTCAGAGTATATTATGCTTCATTGCAAAAACACCCACACCAGTGGACAGTTTCAGTGGAAGAGCAGTACTGTGATTCAGCACCCTCACACCACTGCCCTTGCTTCACTTTAATCAAGATGCAGGATCTGGGCTGGAGAGATGGCTTAGCGGTTAAGCGCTTGCCTGTGAAGCCTAAGACCCCAGTTTGGGGCATTATTCCCCAGGACTCATGTTAGCCAGATGCACAAAGGGGTGCATACGTCTGGAGTTTGTTTCCAGTGGCTGGAGGCCCCTGGCATACCCATTCTCTCTGTCTGCCACTCTCAAATTAAAAAAAAAAAAAAAAGATTCAGGATCTTTCTCTTCTTTATCCCCTTTGGTCCATCTCTGAGCCACTAATTAAGTCACTGGCAAGTAAGCATCTGCACAGGGGTAAGCCATGTTGAAATCATAGAAACCAAACATGAATTGGGTCCATCAAAGTGCAGTGGGTATAGGGATGGGAGCATAGGGAGAAGCTCATATGCACATGGAGTTGTAGCCCAGGATGAGATGTAAGAGCCTCACTAAGCTCCCTAAGTGAATGTATACCCCCACATGAGGCCAGGCTTACTTGGGATATTCAAGTTAAAGCAGGATGAAGTTGTGTCTGTGCAGGATCTGCTCAGCATGTATACTGTGCTGAAGAAGGAGAGAACATCAGTATAAGGTAGGAAGGAAATCCTGGCATAGGCTGTCCGTCAGAGCAGAGGAAGAAGTTATCCATATTGGATGCTCTAACGTTGTAAGGAAGGAATTACATATACAACTGGCCTGACAAACAGATACCATGACCTAAGCTGGCAAGGGCATCCATTCTTAAAGTGAAAACTCACATGAGATACTGGAGTCTAAATGAGGCTTCCATGTAGGGAAAGTAACCTGACATAAGTGAGGCCAGAGCTCTAATGGAAAGGCCTAGAGCCATGTTCTGAAGTATTCACAGTCTGAAAGTACGTTCAGAAGGTCAGCCTGTAGGTTACCAGATTAAATAGAGAACATTTAGTTAAATTTGAATTTTTGCTTGCTAACCCTGGCTACTTTTGTGCCGGGTGTCTAGCCCCGTCAGGGTGAGGCGAACACACAGTCGTGAGACAAGGGTAGAGGTGGTGATAGTAGAAGACCTGCTTCCAGGGCTCAGCAGGGAAAGACTAAGCCAAATTCAAATGCCTTTTTATATTTGAAAGTAAGGAGGTGCCAGAGAATGATGGAGACTGAAATGCAAAGGACAGATACCATCTTTAAGGCATTTCACTGACATGAAGTAGAACCATTTGAATACAGAAGTAATGATAGTAATCAATTACAAGTCAGGGAATGACAAAATGATGAAATCATATTGCTATAAATTCAAAAATGAATGAATGAAATTTTGATGAGAGACATGTAATTACTTAATTTAAAAGTAAATCCACATAAAAATATTTAATTCCTTGTGGGAAAAGGTGTAATTGACCGTGGAGCAGCCTGGCTGGCTCTACCCTAATCAGGTGATGAAAGTGAACCTCATGAGGGTCAGGCAAACTACACGTCTCCCAGGAAGATGCACAAGAAGAACGCAGCACTGCTTCTCTGGTTTTTCTGGCAAGACTTGTAATTCAAACACACAGTGCCATCAAATAGAAGTTCAAAATGCTATCTTTCGATTGAAGATGTTCACAAAACAATGGAATTGTTCCTTTTTAAAATGTGGATGGGCTGGTGAAAGTCTTACTGATTAAGTTGCTTGCCTACAAAGCCAAAGTACAAAGCTTTGATTCTCCAGGAACTACATAAGCCAGATGGACATGGTGGTGCATGTGTCTGGAGTTTATTTGTAGCATCTGGAGGCCCTGGCATGCCCCTTCTCTCTCTGTTTCACTGTCTGCCTCTCTTTCTCTCAAATAAATAAAAAGTTTAGGCTGGATATGGTGACACATGCCTTTAATCCCAGCATTCGAGAAGCAGAGGGAGGGGTATCACCATGAGTCCAAGGCTACCCTGAGACTACAGAGTGAATTTCAGGTCATTCTGGTCAGTTGTGAGACCTGCCTTGAAAACAAACAAACAAACAAACAAACAAAACACATAAAAGAAAAGAAAAAGAAATATAAAAAATGTAGAGGACATGAAAGTCAGTATAAAAATCACCCCAGATTGAAGAAAACTGAGGAGACTTAAAATTTAAATAAAACGCACACTTCTGAGATGGGTTATTTTGCTGGTGAACAAGTGTAGTCTGAGCAGACAGCAGTAAGGCAGTTGTCAGATTCCTGATTGGGAAGCCTGCATGACAACGTACATGTGCACACTACCTACCCTGGGACGAAAAAGTCAGACTGGCACCTTGCATGCACCTGCGTCTAAGTAAATGTCCATCCTATAATGAGACTTCTTTTTATGTGTTTGGAGTTAGTTCAAAAACTATTGAGTTTCTTTTTTAAAAATTTGGAAAATCCAAAGAAAAGACTTGGAGACTCTTGTTGAGTTTAGGGAAGAAAACAGATTGACGCTAGAGTACTTGTGGGAGAAAAAGATGATGAGGCAAAATTCAGGTAACAGCTGTCAAGCAAATCTTGGCAGATCTGATCTGGTGGTGGGAAGCAGAGGTAAATGTCGGGTTTTATGAGTGGGGCAATGTGATGTGGCAGGAGTAAATGTAAAGAAGCTGTGGCAGGTACATGACGCTTGATGTGGATCGTCATTAGTTTTAAACACATGTTTAAGATCAGGGTCTGGGGAGGGTCGTTAGGTGAAGTGCCTGTCCTACAAGCATGAGGACCCTAGCAGGAATGTAACATGTCGTGCATGGTGGCATACACCTGGAATTCCTTTTCTGAGTAGACAAGAGGATTCCTGGGTCTTGTCTAGCCCAATTGGAAAGCTCTGGTGACTCCCATCTCTTAAAGTAGAGTGATTCAAGAAGACACCTGATACCAACCTCTGACCTCTGCATGCATGCACACACATACAAACACACACTTATGGAAAAAAAATACCTGAGTAGATGGCTTGGACAGATTGCTTAGTGGTTAATTCACTTGCCTGCAAAGCCTAAGAACCCGGCTCAGTTCTTAAGTACCTGTGTAAAAGCTGATGACAGAATAGCACATGCATCTGGAATTTGTTGCTGCTGGAGGCACTTGTGTGCCCATACTGTCTCTCTTTCTTCTCTTTATCTCCCTCTGCATGCAAAATTAATACTTTTTTTAAATTTTTATTTATTTATTTGAGAGCGACAGACAGAGAGAGAAATAGGCAGAGAGAGAATGGGAATGCCAGGACTTCTAGCCACTGCAAATGAACTCCAGACGTGTGCAGCCCCTTGTGCATCTGGCTAATGTGGGTCCTGGGGAATCGAGCCTTGAACCGTGGTCCTTAGGCTTCACAGGCAAGCGTTTAACCGCTAAGCCATCTCTCCAGCCCAAAATAAATATTTTTAAAATACGTACAGTAGAGAAGACTAGTAAGTTTAAGATACATATTAAAGCTATATTTGAGGATTATTAACATAGAGGTGAAATTAGAAATATTTTTATAGGAGAGAACTTATTTAGGTAGTGTATAAGGATAATAATAGTATAGTAAGGATAAAATCCTAGTGGACAAGAAAATGATGACAGTTCAGAATTTCCAACTTGCCTTCTTCTGTGTGCTTTCATTTCAAGGTTCCATTTTCACAGTCTTTTCAGTGCTACTCAGACCTGTCACGTAAGTAAAACCATGGTCACTCTGGGACGCAAAACTGGCTCAGTTCTCACAGCCTTTAATATTGTAATTTGTTTCAGATCTGTGCCAAATTTACATACCTAGATGAGCCCAGAAGTTCATGAAGAGTTAGGATTTCTTTTTAATTGTTTTACTTGATTTTTTTTTTTTTTGACACAGTCTCTCCTCTTAAACTCCAAGATCCTTCTGCCTACACCTTCCAAGTGCTAAGGTTACAGAGGTATATGCAACTTTCATGAACAAATTTATGAAGACTCTTTCTATTTTCTTCCACTCTTTTACCTGCAGTTTATTTGATGCCTTCCAGTTTCCATGGATCTTTTGGGAATCCCCCTACATGTCTGTGTCATGGTCAGGGCCAAAGTATCAGCACATAGAGAAAAAGAAAGCAAAGAGTTTTGCCCACTCCATTGAAACCACAAATCAAGCAAATGGTGAAAACAGTTTCCCTCCTCAGATGATTGGCTATTTGGTTATGTGGGGTTCCCCGGAGGGGTCCCCGCTCAGGGCTGTCTACGGGACCCCAAGAACACTCACGCAGGACGCTCTCAATGCAAACCGCACGAGGTTTATTGATTCCGATGCATCGGGGCTCAACACAGATTCCTCTCGCAGGAGGAAAGGTGAAGAGCCCCTAGCCACGTGTTTGGTCAGCTTATAAAGGCTGAAAACTATAGGTATGCAGAGTCATAGGGGCTTTTCAGCCGTGGGTTCCCCTGATTGGGTGGGGCCCACGAGGCGGGCTCGTGAGGGTCCCTCTGATTGGGTAGGGCGTACAAAGGGCCAGGTCCTTATGGTATACTTTTTACAAAATGGAGGTAGTTGCATACTTTTTACAAAATGGAGGCAGTTGCAAAATGGCAGTTCTGTGATTCAGTGCAGTAGCAAGCAAGCCATATTACAGAAGCTTAAAAAGGCAAGTTAGCAAAGCAGCTAGAAAACAGAGCAGCAGAAATAGGGCAACTTTTATCCTTTCATTTCCCCCTTTTCTTTGTCATAATTCCAATCATGGAATTTCAGTTTCTGCAAGAGACTGGTACTGTTGTTTAAGTATCATGACTTGGACAGTGTTGATCCTTTCTCTAATAAAGGTAACTAATCTATTTATTATTCATGGACCAAAGGTGAAGAGGAGAATTAAGATGATAAGTGGCCCTAGCAAGGTGGAGATCAAAGTAGTCATCCAGGGGGACCTGGTGAACCAAGATTCATACCAAGACTGGTTCTGTTGTCTCTCCCGTTTGCGTTGTTCTAGGCTTCCTCGTACTTTCTGCAAGCTGTTTTCTACTAATCCAGACTTGTCTGCATAGAAGCAGCACTCTTCTTTTAGAGCTGCACAGAGTCCCCCCTGTTGTAAAAATAATAAATCTAGGCCTCTTCTATTCTGTAACACAACCTCTGAAAGTGAAGAAACCGAGTCCTTTAGGTTCTGCACTCCTGACTGTAACTCTTGTAGATCCTTGTCTATTGCTAAGCTGAGTGGTTGGAGGTGACAAGGGAAGCTATGCCGGTGCCTGCTCCTGCAACACCCAACCCCATTATTAAGGGTCCAGATGGGGGGTTGTCTTGTTCTTTTGGCAGGTCAGCGGCAGATGTTTCTTCTGTGCGAGGCGATGGTAGTAACCAGCTTGATTGCAGAATCTACCTGACTCTTAATGAAACTGGTTAGTCATCTGAAGTCCCAGGGGCCAAAGGAGATAAGCAAAAGGAACTCAACAAAAGGGCCTAAAAGACTGGGAAGCAAAGTAGTTAGCCAGGGAGATGTGGAAAACCAATTTTTCCTCTAGATTTTTTTTTTAACTTTATCAAGGCTATTTTGTATTAGCCCAGTCTTATCTAAGTAAAACAACATTCTTCTTTGAGGGCTACACAGAGTCCCCCTTCCTTTAAGAATACCAAATCTAGCCCTCTCCGGTTTTGAAGTACAACCTCAGAGAGCGAGGTATCCCCTCATGTATGAGGTTAAGATCTCTGTCCACTAAGGCACTGAGTTGTGAAAAATGCTGTTGGGAGGTTACCAGCGAGGCAATGCCTGTTCTTGCTCCCATAACACCAAGTCCCAGGAGCACAGTCAGGGTGAGGGCAGTTAAAGGCTCTCTATTTGGTTTAATGGCAATGCCTTAATCTATAGTAGATGTAAAACTTTCAAAATCATGAATGAAAAATCGTGGCAAAACTATAACTACAACACAATAGTCCTTAGTCTGTAAAAAGTCCTTGTTGACAATAAAGGGAGTCAGCCCCATGGAACAAGCAAGATAGGAGTTACTAGGGGCTTTAGTATATATAAAGGAGTCATTGATAATAGCAGTTTGGTTGCATACCGGTTCAAGAGTCAGAGGAGGGAGCATATCAGGGCCTAATAGACACAGTCCGAGGCCAGAAATGGATGCAAGAGTAATACCCCCCTCTGGGGCAGAGTGCCAAAATAATCCCTCTGCACTGTTAGTAGACACAGGAGATGTAAGGATGGCAATTCCCTCATAAAAGGGAGGTCCTAGAACTTTTAATCTGTATGGCATTTTAACCAAGCTCTATAATTTTATTTGAGGAACTTTAAATAAACTTATTTTAAGTAAACTTTATCTATGACAACAGGAACGTATGGTATAGACAGTCTATTTCCCTTTTATTTCTCCCTCTCATGAGGAGACACTCTAACTGCTTTAGGGGACTGGGTCGAAGACATCAGATCATTTACTACTTCCTGCTGAACGGGACACGAAGTGGAGACTTGTTGCAGTTAGAGAATCTCTCCTAGAGAGGGGAACTATTTTAATGTACCCCAGAGTGTAGGAAGATAATCTTGAAAAATAACTTTGGAAAGAATAAAAGTAAGGAGTTACTGAGAAGTGAACACACAGCAAACTGGTCTTTTTGTAGGTCGAGGGAATCCAGGTAGACAGGCTTGGATCATCTCAGGACCATCTGAGGATGAGCTGGCTGAGATCTTCTTTCAGAACTGTTCATTAAATGGCACAGTAGTATTTAACATGGCTTGTAAAACAGATGAGATGCTAGCAGAGTTATCAGAAACATATACATAACATTTAATCTTAATAATAAAGAGCTATATATATTTTTTTTTATCTTTGGTTATACATTTCTCTCTGAGTGTTTAAGACCTTGTAGATAGCCAAAAGTTAATTAAGGATTAATTTTGGAGGTCATTAATGGCTCTCCAAAGAGACTTTAGGGACACAGGAGTAGCCCCATAGCTTACTGGTGTCTTTTGCCTGTTAGGATGAGTCAGCGCCATGCTGGCCAAGTAGTTTTCCCTTCTTTGGGAAGTCAGGAGGACTGATTGCTCCTCAATTGTGACTCTCCTGTTTTACATTGTACACCACTTTTGTTTGGGTCTCCATATCCTCCCTGCTCAGGAAGACAGGTGACTTACCAGGGGGCCAGTGTAGAAGTGTCCCATCATCTCCAGTGGCCTCATGACATGGGAGCACAGGCCAAAATATTGACACTTTTTACTCCGATGATTCCAATTGGCTTTGGCTTCTACATAGGTGATTAACACACTTAGAAAGGAAGTTACACCAGCTTGGATGTACATACATATAGAGCACATTTAATTACTGAAATAGACTTAACTAAAGAATGGCACAGGGCTTCTAAAATCATTTTGTCCTATCTTTAAAATTTTTGTTGTACTGTGGTAGCATAAGCCATATATCTGAGGTATAGAAAGTAGGCACATCTCCCATTTTAAATATCCAACATTTATAAGTATAGGCAGAACCTGTTGCCAGTCTTGAAAACAGTACCAGTTGATTTACAAACTTAATTCATTTAACGTAGAAAACAAGTAAGACAATATAAGATCTTAGCACCTGTGTGAAAACATCTTTGATTAGTTTAGATACCTGTGTGGGTACAAATTACCCAGAGAACATTGGAAACAGAACCGTGGAGTTTGATTTTTTTTTTTTTTTTTTCTCAGATGAGGACCATTGTTTGAGCATGAGGCTGTGCCCTAAAGTAGGGAATATGTCTTAAGGGTTAATTTTGTTATAAGCACTGGACTTACGATGCCAAAATTGAGACAGTTACTTTACATACAACAAAGTAGAATCTGGTCTTTTCTGAGCCCAAACAGCTAGCTAAATATTAATATAACCCTTGATAAATCTTTTTGAAAGAAAAAAAACATTATTTGACAACCAATGATTTTGGCTTAAACTTGATAACTATTGATTTCATGCACCACAGAAATTTTTATTAACATAAAACAATTTTATGTTTTACCCATGACTTAAATTTGATAAAGCTCAAGCAAACTATCCCAACATACTTCAGCCTGAAAATATATTTTTTATATCCACATATATATATATATATATATATATATATATATATATATATATATATATATATTTTATATCCACACATCTTCATCTACATACTTTAACATTCTGATCTAAGTACCACTCAAACGACATTTTTAATAAGCACTCTATGTCCCAACATTGAAAAATTCCTTCCCAGTTTCTTTCTTTTTGGGGCATTCATGAACCTAAGATCCTCTTTCCTTGCAATACATACATTGATCCTTCTCAAGGGGCTTCCTAAAGCCCTCATGTTTTTTTTTTTTTCTTCTTTTTTTTAATCACTGTAGCCAATATCCTATCTAAGTTCCTTTCTTGTCTTGCTTTTAATGTCTGGAGTGGACTGCCTTATCTATGTCATTGTTATCACTGCCTGTTGACCGGGAGAAGTAAGGTCAAAAGGAGTATATCTCTGGGAAGCCTCCATCAAGCATTCTAAAAAGATAGAGGGAGGTTACTTTAGCCAGATTCGTGGGGCGGCGAGCAGCCCCCCTGAGACCTGCCATCAGAGCCTGGTGGTAGATTGTCAGTTGCTCCCTACCTTCTGCTGAGTTGTAATTCCATTCAGGTCGGGTGAGAGGGAATCCCACATCAATCTCATTTGGGAGCTAGGTAGGCTGCTCATTTGGGCCTGAGACATGCTAGGTCAGGGGGAGGACCAAAGGCTCATACGGTAGAATCAGGTCCTTCAGTTTCTGGTCCCTGCAGTGGGCCCATCTCCTCCTCCCTCAGCCAAAGCTGGAGCGGGGAGAGCAGGGGGCTAAGGTGGGGGAGATGGAATCGGGGCAGAGGGCCACTCGGGAGGGTCCTCTATTTCAGGATATATTTTGGGCTGAGCTGAGGGGTCTGTGGCCATTCGGCTTGGTTTTCTCGTGGCTTGTTGGGCCACTGCCAGGACTTGGGAGCCTGACCGTGGCGGGGGTGGATCCAGGGCTTGACCCATGCCGGGGGATCCATCATTAGGCTCTCCCAGACCAGGATGTATGGCTGTTGATCTGGGTGAGAATGGGTCCCTTCTGAAAAACAATATTCTTAACAGCAGAAATAATGGTTAGATCAAATGCTCCCTCTGGCAGCCACTCAAAGGAGCAGAAAGTCTGTTATTTACCTTTTTTTTAAATTTTTACAGATAAGTCATGAGACTTACTTCTAACTTCAGAGAAATGAGATACCGTCAGAGTCAGGGGGGTCGTCATAGTCTGTCCCATAATTAGAAACAAGAGTCCACAAACAAACACAAAATAGATACTGACAAAAAGAAACCAAAAACCGTGACACCTCCGATGTGTCCAGAACAGAAAACCAAATGCAGTTTCAGATGGAAGATGCCTCTGTGGTTTCTCCTGAAGGAGAAATACACAATCTTCCTTTACCAGATAGGAGACTGTCAGCCACCCTGACTCTCCTCAGATCCTGGGGCGTCCCCCAGGATTGCAGCCTGTGGTCCTGCCAACCACCATTGTCAGGTCCTCACGGTCCTGAACAACAGCTGCCCAAACCGAAATTAAAACAGATCAGAGCAACAGAAATCACTCAAACACTCAGACAAACACTCAGACAAGCAGCGCTGCAGACATTTACATTGTTTACCTCCAAGGGGGTCTCCGGAGTCCTGGGTGGACGTGCAAATCCCTGGACGAGTCCTCAATTGAAAGACCCCCAGAGGGAGACCTTCACTCAAGTCTCGAGATAGCATGCACCCAAAGACACACAGGAGACCCAACTTGCTGCAAAAGCATGAGGCTTTATTCAGGAAACCAGAGCTCTGGGGTCGACACATATCTCACACAGGAGACAGAGGTGTTGACTCTTTGCCATTTTTTTCAGTAGTAAGTTTTTGATTTAATTCTTTACTAACCCTTTGTCATTTCTTGGGATGAATGTTAGGTCCATCAATCATAAACCATGGACATGTCTTATCAACAAAAATAAAAAACTGTATAAGATCCTTTTTCTTTACCCATATTCCTCGCTCTCTGAGAGAGGTTTTTAAATCCTTTATGAAAGAAGCCTCTTTAGACAATGAATGGCCCATCTTGATGGGATGGAATGAAGAGGGAAAACTTACCAGGTCTTGCCGTCTTCTTGGGCGGAGAAGCGGTGACCATTCAGGAACACTCTGGAGCTCATGTGCTGGGGGCTCTCCGTCCAGCAGGGGTAACAGCCTGAATAAGATCTGGGTTAAAGGTCCCTCCTCGGGGCCATCCAACATTAAACATCCTTTCTTTATTTCAACAGATAAATTATGAGCTCAGCTCTTAACGTCAGTCCAGTGAGCTAAAGTCAAGTCCAAAGGGGTTGAGATAGTCTGTCCCATGTTGGAAGGGGAATAAAAGAGATAGGAGAACAAAAGGATCTGGAGAACACCGAGAACAAAGAGACAAAGGTGGCCCGATCGCTGCTCGAGTAAAAACGAAACTGAAGCAGATGGTGGCGAGCGGGACCCAGATGATGCTTCCCGACAGAGGCGAACTCGATCCGAGTTCTTCAGATAGGAGACAGAAAAACCTGTCTCCTGGGGGCAATCAGGAGCGTCCTCCAGATTGCTGGGTGGTGGTTCTCAGGCCCGTCAGCCCCAACTCAGAGCACCCAAAGGGAAGGCATCCAGATACTGAAACCGGTTGAAATCGAGAATTTTTCCAGAGGACAGATATAAAAGTACAGACATACACAGACAAGACGGGAGGTGCCTCTTACCTCTGAGGGGTCCTAGATGAGGTCTGGGGTCCTGTAGAGACTCCTGGCTGGCTCGCCAAATGTGGGGTTCCCCGGAGGGGTCCCCGCTCAGGGCTGTCTACGGGACCCCAAGAACACTCACGCAGGACGCTCTCAATGCAAACCGCATGAGGTTTATTGATTCCGATGCATCGGGGCTCAACACAGATTCCTCTCGCAGGAGGAAAGGTGAAGAGCCCCTAGCCACGTGTTTGGTCAGCTTATAAAGGCTGAAAACTATAGGTATGCAGAGTCATAGGGGCTTTTCAGCCGTGGGTTCCCCTGATTGGGTGGGGCCCACGAGGCGGGCTCGTGAGGGTCCCTCTGATTGGGTAGGGCGTACAAAGGGCCAGGTCCTTATGGTATACTTTTTACAAAATGGAGGTAGTTGCATACTTTTTACAAAATGGAGGCAGTTGCAAAATGGCAGTTCTGTGATTCAGTGCAGTAGCAAGCAAGCCATATTACAGAAGCTTAAAAAGGCAAGTTAGCAAAGCAGCTAGAAAACAGAGCAGCAGAAATAGGGCAACTTTTATCCTTTCAGTTACTTCTTGCTGCCACTTACATTGCCACATCACTGCCACCAGGTATCCTGCAGCTTGGACATGAGAGAACTGAGAAAAAGGATCATAAGACTAACTTGGTGGTTTCTCCACCTGTTTCCCACTCTTCAGCCAGAATCAGGCTCTCCTAGATTCCTTCGTTCTGCTCCCTAATGCTCACTTCCAGATTAGGGCAGTACTGAATTCCAGTGGGGAAGTGCCAGAGATGGGAAAACTGGTAAACAACCATTTCAGCAGCACTTTGAATTCTGGAATTCTCTCAATCTGCCTACAGATATTTACTCTTTAGAGTCCTCAAGCATTTGCCTATGCATTGTATGCAGGATTTATAGTTTTATTCAATAGTGGAAGAGATAAACTGAAATATGTTTATGCCATCTATTTTCTAGGCAGAACTGGAATATCAGTTTTTAAATACTGATTTATCTATCCTTTTCTCTTTGCAAATCATCCAGAAACCACAGAAACTATAAGAAATAAAAAATAAGCTATGCTTTCACTAAAAACTAGGAATCATTTGCTCAGCTCTACTAAATGTATATAAAGGCAGTCAGATTCAGAGGTTTCTATAGCTACAGATCACAAAGCTCATGCAGCACATTTTCAAACTTAAGGTTTTTCAGTTTCAAAGTTAAGGGGCTCAAAACTCAATAAGTTTTTTCTTGGGACAGAATTTATAGGATAGAATCAAGAACTAACAAGTTTTCTAATACTGAGGAGGAGGCAGTTTGTAATAGATTGAATACTGCTTTGTAATTTTAATTTTTCCAAGAATGTTAAAATATTACCTTACTTAGAAAGACAATTCACTAATTAAAAAGTTTATTGTAGGCTGGGCATGGTAGTGCATGTGTTTAACCCCAGGAGTCAGGAAGTAGAGGTAGCAGGAGTGCCCTGGGTTTGAGGCCACCTGGAGACTGCATAGTGAACTCCAGGTCAGCCTGGGCTAGAGTGAGTGAGATTCTAGTTTGAAAAGCCCACAATAAATAAATAAATAAATAAATACATAAATAAATAAATAAAACCATTATGGAAGTGCAAATCTCATTGACCTTAGCATAGGAAATGAAAAATGCTGGAAAACACAGTGACAAGTATTTTTAGGTCATGACTGGGAAATGCAATCAAATGATTTTAATATTAATGTGTTTTCTGTAAGTATGTCCTATTAAGCCACATCCAATGTGAGTAGTGGTAGACTCTTCACAAAAGAAGCAAAACAGCAGAGCAGAAAATAAAACTATAGAGGTAATATTAAAGCTATTTAATAAAATAATAAAACAAAGAGCACAAATAAGAGTTTTATCTTTAAACACTAAAAGTTCCAGAGAAAGGTGACACAAAATAGTCAACATAGTCAATATAGCTGTATGAGCTTGTGGACTAAAAAGCACTTTAAACAGGCAAGCAAAAGTGAAAAATCATTTAGTGGATTGTTTCCAACAGTCTACTGCATAAGGAAACCAGCACTCTGGGTATTCTTGCAATAAAATGTTTAGCACAGGAAATACAGTTTGGTATGAATACTATATTTAAGGGATTCACTCACAAACTGTGACCAAGAGGCAGAGAAGTAACAACAAAGCCAACCGTTCTTCATTTTACCAAGAGATGTTCTAAATCTTGTATGCATGCAAGTCTTTGTGTGACCTGCAGTCATTTCTGGAGAATTAGGGCTTCTATTCCCTCGCATCTTCCCTAATGTTGCTTATGTCCTAATTATTTGCAGTTTCTAACCTGAAGCTCTATAGAGGAAACAATTCACAGGACTGTAATCTTCTGGTTTCAGCTCTACAATACAGAGTCAACTTTACGCTCGTGTGGTAGCCATGACACACCACAGTGGCACATTGGCAGTTGAGAATCACACATAAAAGGAAAAATATCAACCTGTCCTCAAAGTTCTCTACAACAGTAGTTAGTCCTAAGAGACAGTAGAGTGATGTGTATTTGTCATTCACTCATAGAGACTAAACCACCAATATATATAAAGACAAACCTGTTATTCAAGTATAAACAATTAAATATGAGCTCTAAAGCATAGAACTTAGTACATAGTTCACATGAGCATTTCCTCAAAAACCTTAGATGACCCTCTAACATGAATGGGAAAACTGCAGTGAAGGAAATATTTATAAGAATTAGACTTTAAGCCCAATGTGGTGGCACATGCCTTTAATCCTAGCATTTGAGAGGCTGAAGTAGGAGGATCACTGTGAATTCAAGGCCAGCTTGAAGTTACACAGTAAATTCCAGGTCAGCCTGGACTACAGTAAGACCCTACCTTGAAAAATATAAATAAATAAATAAAAGTAAATAAGTAGATGGTGGTACCATTGTAGAAAAGTTCTAATTGAGAAAGAATAAATGTTATGTAATTCTTTATAGACCTTATTTTTTTTTCTAGGTGATGCAGATCGTGACCAAGCCACATGTATGTATTGTTGTCCTTTATTTCTTGAAATATTTAACTACTTTCTATGAAATACAGCTTTCAATTGCTTCTTTATTTACAGATTACCAATATTGGTATCCACGTTGGGAAGTGCCCCGCCCACTTGTGTGTAATCCACTGTGCATGTTTATTTTATTATTGAGAACACTATGTTTTATTATTTGTATCATAACTGTCTTCATAGTACAATCTCAGTTTCAAACTGGCTTGGAAAAAGAAATGGTAGTTTCCACTGAAGAATCTGAACTAGAGACAAGCACTACAGAGAAGACGAGAGAGTCAGAGGAAGAGGAGGATGAGGATGAAGATGAAGACACTGAAGAAGATGAGGATGAGGGGTAGTAACATGTACTACCAACATAAGCCAAAAGTATAATACAAAAAAGTAAAAAAAAAAAAAAAAATCAAATAAAGGTAGAACATGGAGCTTTAATAAGAAAGAAAATATAAAACAATTTCATTTCATTGCTTTTATATAATTACTAAACGTTTTTAAATTTAAAAACCAAATAGTAGAAATAAAAATACATATCACACACAAAGTATTAAACTAAGATCTTAGAACAGATAAAGATGAGGTAAAAACAATAAATACAGGCTTTTCCAACTTGATTATCTTGAGATTTCATGATGGTAACTTAATAAAAGAAGGAATTTCTTAAATTTCTTAGTGTCAAAATATGTTTCTATCTAGGAACATAAATTTGTTCACATACATTTGTAAATTTCTGATGTATCAAAAGAACTGTTCTTGTCAGGCACTTAGGATCATGCCAAGTTCAGAACAGCCATTTAATAAGTATTGACTTGTTGTATTATAACTCTTATAGTTACTAGTGGCTTGTTGCTTTTTCCATGTGATATAAAAACATCAAATATTATTTATATTTTATGATTATTTGTGAAATATTTTAAGTGTTAGTTAGTGTTCCTATTAGAAAATCAATTTATTCTTTACTCTCCACTTGATTTTCAATAATTTAATAAGACTTGTAATTTATCACCAAGGTCCAATAAATGCAAAATTTTTTTAGTTGTGAATAAACAGTGTAGCTGCTTTTAAATTCACATACTAGCATAAAATACTTTTGAAGTTATATACTTATATATATTCAATATGTTCAGTAACAGGAAAACAGATTTATAGACAAAGATATTTACTTATGACTAGTAATTCTAATGAATAAAATTCTTAGCATAGTAAAATATAACAAATACCATAAACTCAACACTTGTTAACTATTGTTCTTTATTCATATCAGTATTATATTTAAAAAGATAAGCATTATCCAAAAAAATTAAATCTTGAACTATCCTCTTTAATTCTAGAGTGTCTGTTGTTTCATTCTTTGTTAAATTTACTTTGTTTCTTAAGATATCTTCAGTTCAAAGATCTGTGTTTTGTTTTTATACCACCTGTGTTCTACCCAACATCCTGAGATGAGGTGAGAAATGGGGATGATTCTCAAGAGAGTTGTTTTATTGTAATGATTATGACTATTATCATAGATCTTGCCCGTGTTTTCACAGTTACTTCACACTTAGAACCCTCTATGGCAGTACTATATTGCTTCCATTTTTGAGAAGTTGACTGATTTGTGAAATAGGTTAATATAGGACTAATTCAAAACTAACTTCTGGATATTTTGATGCATTTATTGAAACAGCCGCTGGTGAACAGACCTAAGGAAGCCATCTTTAGGCTACTCAGCCATCTTGACATTTTCAAGGAGCCATAAGAGATTAAAGATTAGTACAGAACATTAATTACAAGAATGAGGATGTGGTTCTAGTAAGGCATCTGGTGTTTGCTCTCACCTTGAGGTCAAGATATCCTGATAATTGGGATCTGCTTCTTATGTGAAGCTAACTGTAAAATTTCTGCTTTGTAATCATGCTTGCTTGTTTACTTTTGCTAAAGAAAATTGTGTGTGGATGGAGTGGCTGGGGTTTTTTAGATGGTTTCAAAGGAATGTGGTTTTGCCTTTAAAAACTCACTGTAGAAGTAGGATGGGGCTGCTCTCCTCCTTGGTGTGAGGGGACAGACAGTGGCTTAATAAAGACTCTGCTTTTTAGTTTTTATTTGGGTGGTCTTCTGAACCAGCCAGGCATAGTAGTGCATGCCTTTAATCTCAGCACCTGGGAGGCAGAGGTAGGAGGTTCACTGTAAGTTTGTGGCCACCCTGGGACTATAGAGTGAGATCCAGGTCAACCTGGGCTACAGTGAGACCCTACCACAAAAAAACAAACAAAAACAGATTAAATTCTTTTCGACACTAGCTTTTATTCTGCATTTCAATAATTCATTTTGTATCGGAATGCCAAAATTTGAGCCTTCAACATCCTCCAATGCAGGGACATTCACTCACTATAAAGAATTACCTGACAGTATGCTGAGGTTAAGCAATTCTTCCATAAGCTTATCTTCATCCTGAAGATATAGAAATAATGCATATTTTAGGTATGGTGTCATATTTCCTTAAGCTGCATTTTCCTGGAATTCATTCTCCTGACCTATCTCTCATCTCTACTTCTCCCCAAACCCACATTCCCCATGTTCTTGGAACTTTAGTTCTGAATTTTCTTTGTAGTACACAAATAATAGGTTAAAACCTTCAGTGAGGCTAAGAGCATGAAACACAAATACATCTGAGAGGATTGCTGTTTAAGTGTTTTCATGACACTGGGTAATGGAAAGTATACATCAATCAGGGTATTCTGTCCCAGATAGTTAAGAAAAGAGAATAAGCATTTTGGGAGACAGGGATTGTATTGTGACTTAGTATGAAGAGGCTCAGACCACAGAGCATTTCTGAGGAAATCTCAGTCCACACGAAGGGCACAAAAATCCCCATGGAAGGGCTGGAGAGAAGGTTTAGTGGTTAAGCCTATGAAGCCAAAGTTTTGATTCCCAAGGACCCATGCAAGCCAGATGCACAAAGTGGCACATGCATCTGTAGTTCCTTGCAGTGGCTAGAGGCCTGGGCATGTCCATTCTCTCTCTCTCTCAAATAAATAAATATTTTTTTAATTAAAAAAAAAAACGGGGTTGGAGAGATAGCTTAAGAGTTCAGGTGCTTGCCTGCAAAGCAAAATGACCTTGGTTTGATTCCCCAGGACCCACATAAGCCAGATGCACAAGGTGGCATTTGCATCTGGAGTTCGTTTGCAGTGGCTGGAAGTCCTAGTGTGACCATTCTCTCTCTCTTTCTCTCTCTCTCCCTCTTTCCCTCTCTCAAATAAATAAATAAAATATTTTTAAAAATATGGGGCTAGAGAGATGGCTTAGGGGTTAAATGCTTGTCTGTGAAGCCTAAGGACCCTGGTTCGAGGCTCGATTCCCAGTACCCATGTAAGCCAGATGCACAAGGTGGTACATGCATCTGGAGTTGGTTTGCAGTGGCTGGAGGCCCTGGTGCATCCATTTTCTCTCTCTCCATCCCTCTTTCTCTCTCTGTCTGTTGTTCCAAAAAATAAATATATATATATGTGTATATGTATGTATGTGTGTGTGTGTGTATATATATATATATATATATATATATATATATATATATATATATATATATATATATATATATATATATATATATATGTAATTCTAAAAATCCCCATGGAGATCTTTCCTGTTGGGAGAAGTTTATCGCGCATAAAACTGGCTTAATGCAGCTCCCATGCTTAGTTGCTGAGTGGGGATGCTCAGTGACAGCCTTGTTTGGGTTGTTCTATATAGTGGCTGGGATGGAAATGTCCTTTGTGCCTTCAAGTGCTGATATTTAACCTTCTTACTTAGTTCCCAGATACTGGAGCTTTTGGGATGTGCACTATGATTGGAGTAGGTTTGTTGCTAAAGGTGAACCTTGAGTCTATTGCCACTGTATGTGTAGGGATGGCTCACTCAAACTGCTGCTGTTGTATGATGAAGTGAACTAGCTCCTCTGTCACGATGAAACTGTCCCAACATATTTTCTTCCCATAAGCTGCTTCTGATTGAGTGTTTATTCCCAGCACCAAAAAGGTAACTCCAACACTGTATCAGAATCCCAACGTGCTGCAAGGGGAGACTGCCAGCTCATTGCCCTCCTGTCAATAAATTCTCTCTAAGGAAAAGCAAGCTTGGTAGCCTGGAAGCTACAGTGTGGAACTTATGTAGCTCAGGCTTGCCAAAGCTCATGACTCCCCTACCTTAGCTTTTTGAGTGTTAGAATGACAGGCATACATCACCCTCTTCAGCTCGTTTTATTTCCTGACATTTACCCATCTTGGTATTCTCTGACTTCCTGGAGCTATGGTTGGTTGCTCCTCACCTATGCCTACTGGAAGCTAGGGAATTTCCCTTTGGCATTCAGATGAGGACTGAAGAGCTCTTGGAGTTAAACTCAGACAAATGTGGGTCAGTAGCTCCACACTGACTAGTTTCCCTGGAGGTTTTAATGCTCAGGATTGTTTATCTGAGCCCCCAACAACTCATCAGGTGGTGATGATATTCCTACCCAGGCACTGGTTCCAGGTGTACGTTCTGCTTTGAGCCCCTTCATTTACCCATCTGCAACAGGTTACCCTGTCCTCATCTCTCTTATGGATCCTAAAAAATGTTCCTGATTATTTTTGTTTTGTTTTGTTTTCAAGGTAGGGTTTCACTCTAGCTCATGCTCTCCTGGAATTCACTATGTAGTCTCAGGGTGGCCTTGGACTCATGGTGCTCATACTACTTATACCTCTGAGAGCTGGGATTAAAGGTGTGCACCACCACGACAGGCTGTTCCTGATTTTTAAGTCTATTCAGTGACTTGTTAGGACAGAAGGGTGACTTCCAAGCTTTTGAAATAACACAAGTCACAAGTGTTTTAAATTAGGGTAACTGTAAAAAAATTGACATTTTTTTGTGTAGGGAACTGACTCCATCTTTTTTTGTTTGGTTTGGTTTGTTTGGTTTGGTTTGGTTTGGTTTTTTGAGGCAGGACCACACTGCAGCTCAGGCTGACCTGGAATTTACTATGTACTCTTAGGGTGGCCTTGAACTCATGGTGATCCTCCTACCTCTGCTTCCCAAGTGCCATGATTAAAGTCATGCACCATCATGCCTGGCTTCCCTTTTTTTTTTTCTTTTCTTTTTTTTTTTTTTTTTGAGATAGAGAGAGAATGGGCATGTCAGGGCCTCCAGCCCCTGCAAATGAATTCCAGACATGTGCATCTGGCTTTCGTGGGACCTGGAGAATTAAACTTGGGTCCTTAGGCTTCTCTGGCAAGCAGCTGAGCTGCTAAGCCATCTCTCCAGCCCCCAGCTTCCATTTTTTAATTCAGTTATTTCTGTACTATGACTTCTTTTCTGTCTTTTGAGGTGATGGGGATCAGACACAGAATGTTTGGCTCTAAGCCAGAACTCCACCATTGATCTATGCCTCCAGCTTCTCTTATTTATTTCTTTTCTCTGTGGGGCATTATTTTTTTTTTATCTGCTTCTCTAACTTTCACATTCTTTTCTGTTTCATGAGGCCTTCTCTCTCACTCTTTTTTTTTTTTTAATTGGGACTTTAATATATGAACATGCTGTAATTTAGTCATGTTCTCATCACATGATCCTCTTTTGTCCTCTCTCCACTGTCCCCTTCCTGTAGGACCTTCTCCTTACAACATAGTTCTTCTTTTCTTCTGTTGCTTTATCTGTTTTGTCTCCCTCCATCCTCTATGTCAATCTGAGCTATCAGCACCCTCTGATTTTCTGCTTTGATGAGTTTTGAATTTCCTCAGTATCTACCACCATCTCTATAAAGAAGGTTCTCTGGCTAGCAGTGAGAGCAGCATTTATATTCAATCCACCACTTCCTTTATAATGTTCTCTAGGCCCTGGAAGGTGTGATAGATATGACTCATCCAGGCTAGGCACTAGGCTTTCCTACATGAATCATCAAAAAGTCTTCTAAATATGTATGATTATTCTCTTTGATTAATGATGTTCTCACTTGTGGTTAGAAGTCCTTTCTACAGATGGCAGTCAATACTGGGAAGACCCTAGCCTCCCACTTTTTCAACGCCCCCCTCCACCCTTGCTCATTCTATATTCCTGTGCTCTAACCAGGCAATATACACATATACATTTGACTCTAGATGAACTCTTTTACAGTTATTAAGATTTAAATAAATGTTAAGTGGTATCAATAGGTGTCACAGAGGCCTCTATATTAAATTTCATCTCCTACTTTAATACTAAATTTATTTATACTCTTAAAAATTATGAAAACCACTCCTATTAAGCATCTCACATTATTAAATGAGTATCTTCCTTTTAAAAGTATATTTGGGGGGCTGGAGAGATGGCCTAGCAATTAAGGCACTTGCCTTCAAAACCAAAGGATCCAGGTTTGATTCTTCAGGACCCATGTAAGCTAGATGCACAAGGGGTGAATGCATCTGGAGTTCATTTGCAGTGGCTGGAAGCCCTGGTGAGCCCATTCCCCCCCCCTCCTTCTTTCTCTCCCTCAAATAAATAAATAATAAAATATTTTAAAAAGTATATTTTGATTTCAAATTTAATATGGCATGGCTTGTCAATCTGTCTATGTAACTCAGAAGCAAGAAAAATAGCATTTTTATAAGTAAAATAAATAAGAAAACTTTGCCGTTTCCTAAAACTTCAATACTTGGGTATAAGTATCATCTTAGTATATCTTCTCAGATTCTATCATGAAAGTAATTCTGGACCCAAATGACACCCAAAATACCTTTCTGTAAGTAAATTGATCCAGTACTGACCTCTCAAGGTTTGTATTAAGGAAGTAGCACCCCCCAAACCCAGACTACTTAACAATATGTGTTTACTGGGAATACTATTACAATGTATCACAGTGCATGACTAAAATCAAATTCATTCTCTGACAATTCTGGAGACTAGATTCCCAAATCAAGGTGTTGGACAGACCACACTTCCTCCACAGCCTCTGAGAGAGGGTGCCTCTGTGACTCTTCCCAAAGCCCTGAACCCCAAGAACATCTTGGCTAGCTAAAACTAATTGAAAACTTGTCTCTATCTATTTGCACCTGGCCTCTTTCTTATCTTCTTTACTTCACAGGGAAATTATTTCTCTCTTCCCCCTTATAATGACATTGGTCATATTAGGCAAAGCCCATCCTATGACCTCATTTTATCATAACTGTGTCTGCAAAACCTTCATTATCAAACAACATTCTTAGTGATAAGGAATTCGTATTTCAACTTGTCTTTTGGAAGGATACAGCTCAACCTATACAATTGACTTTGACTAAAGATGCTTGTATCTCTTTGAACTTATCTTTCTTTTTTCTACCTACTGCATAAATAATTGTCTAAATACCACCTCTCTGATGTAGTTATGCACCATTCCTTCTTTGTCCCTTCCTTGGAGTGGGGATCAGATGAAGCAGCTGTCTATGACCATGAGATAAGATCCATGCGTGGTAGACTACATGCTTGCAGTAATGAAGCAAGGATATAGAAAACATACAATGCTGATAACATCATATTGTTGGTCTACTGCTTCTAGGATAACTCTTCATTATCTTTCTCACTTTCCAATTTCAGAAAAATTACACAATGTTTAGTTAAGTCACAGTAAATAACTTTTTTTTCAAATTTTTATTAACAACTTCAATGATTATAATAAATATCCCATGGTAATACCCTCCCTTCCCCTTAAATATCATTTCCTGTAATGTATTTTCTCTCCATTTGAGAATAACCTCAAAGAGCGAACTGAAAATGAACCCATTTGTGCTTGAAGCCTGTATTTTTTTAAAAAATATATATTTATTTACTTGTAAGGAGTGAGAGAGAAAGTGAATGGGCATGCTAGGGCTGCCAGCCACTGCAAAGAAACTTTAGATGCATGTGCTACTTTGTGCATCTGTCTTTACATGGGTACTGGGGAACTGAAACTCAGACATTAGGCATCACATGCAAGTGCCTTAACCACTGAGCAATTTCTCCAGCCCAAATGCTGTGTCTTGCTTGTGCTTTGAGCCTACTCTAGGCACAACTGCTTTTGCAAACCCATGAAAGTTTATCACATTTACTAGTTATATAATACTGTCATATCCTAGGAGCTCAGCAGAAGCAGATCACTTCAAATGATATACATGGTATATCTTTTTGTTCCACTGTTTTCCACATTTTCGTTTTAAACTACCACTTGCAACTTGTAGTTTCAATAGTAACAGATGCCCTCCTCACACACAAAAAAAGACTATCAAAAATGTACCTGTTCTGTGTCATTGTGTCTGCTTTTGTCTTTGTGGCATTTGATTTTTCATCTCAGGTTGCCCTGTACACTAGTAAATTTCCTGTGTGGTCTCTGCTCTAGCTGGATGTTTCCTAATGCTTTCCTGGTTTAGCTTTCCTAACATTGACTTCTGGCCTAAGCCTTTAACCCTCTTTGTAACAAAGAAGCAATCCCAAGGAATACTGGTTGAGCCTACCTGGAAACCTGCACTGGGAAAATGTAGGTAGCAACCTAACACTTCTTTTTTTTTCCTGGTAGTATGTCACGTTAGCTCAGGCAGACCTGGAATTCTCTATGTAGTCAGTCTTAGGCTGACCTCAAACTCACAGCAATACTCCTACCTAAGCCTCACAAGTTCTGGAACTAATGGTGTGTGCCAAAATGCCTGGAAAAAAGAGAGAATGTGTGACCCAGGGCTTATGCAAATGAATTCCAGATGCATGTGCCACTTTGTGCATCTAGCTTTTAGATGGGTACTGAAAAATCAAACTGGGGTGGTTAGACCTTATGGATAAGCACCCCAACCACAGCCATCTCTCCTGTCCACAACCTACTTTTATTAAGATTGATCAGGAAGAAAAGAATGAAATAAGGACAGACTAATATGGATCCAGGAAAAATAGTATAAGGAATGAAAGAAGATATAAGGATAAGTGAATATATTTTTGAATGAGTGCTTCTAAAACCAAGGGGAAGAAAACAGTAAAAAAAAAAAAAAAAATCCTCAGCCAGATGTGGTGGTGCACACCTTTAATACCAGCACTGGGGAGGCAGAGGTATTAGGAGCGACATGCATTCAAGGCCACCATGAAAATACAGTGAATTCCAGGTCAGACTGGGCTAGAGTGAGACCCTACCTCAAAAAACACAAAAAATGTACATATGAATAATTTCAGATTTCATATACTTTATATGTTGTATAATAAGAAAATGTATCCTTGGTTCCCCAGTTAACAAGACATGTGTTCAAGGTACATTAGCAAAGAAGCTGCAAGAGCACAGCAGGTGGCGTGGGGGAAAGCCACAAAAAGATTGTTCCTTGCAAGTTCAGAGGAAATGTACTCATGTGGCTAAAACCACCATTCGCATGGGTGGGGCTTGGCTCAACATCTTCAAAACTTCCTTTCCAGAAGTGAGAAATCAAGCTAAACTATTTAGCTAGTATAAACAATAATTCAGTGCTGTTGGACTATTTTGCCTATATTATGTGTTAGACCACCTCCAGTTTACGTTCAATCCTTCAGGTAATAATCTGAGCACTCTAGTATACACAAGTTGAAAGATCACCTCATAAGTAACTAAATCTAGAAGCACTGTCATTTAATAGCCCATAAACACAATTAATTTATTAATTCACCTTATTAATTTCTTGATATTTATTTCCAAAGTGTATTCATCCTGTTTAAATTTACCATAAATTTAGCTACTAAATTATCTTAGGGTGGCTACTGTTAGAAAGACATGCCCACGCACATATGACTGACCATGCATATACACATATGAAACAGTGGAATGTGGTATGAGTAATATCAGAAATCTCAAAGGTTACTAAGGAAAGCATTTAATTGGTCTAGAAGCAGCTGGTGGATGCTGGGACTAAATGCCAATGTCCCATGATACAGGGAATGAGGGCAGTGAATGGGTTCAGTCCAAGCTCTGCCAGGGACAGGATGTCATCAGGGGAAAAAGAAGAACGATGATGTGCAGCTCTCTTAATATGATCACAGACAAGAAACACTGGGACAAACTCATTAAAATCACCAATTACTATGCTATGAACATTCTAATGTATATTAGGTATGAAATCCATGGATATAATTAAAGGAAATAGGGGCTGGAGAGAGCTTAGCTGCTAACAGGCTTGCCTGTGAAGCTTAACAATCCAGGTTTGATTCCCTAGTACCCATATAAGCTAGATGCACAAAGTGACACATGCAACTGGAGTTCACTTGCAGTGGCTGGAGTTTCTGGTGCACCCATTCTCTCTCTCTCTCTCTATCCATCTATCTATCTATCTATCTATCTATTTACCTACCTACGTACCTACCTACCCATCATCTATCTATCTCTGTCTCTCTCTCAAACAAATAAATAAAATATTTAAAAATAAATCAAAAGAAACCATTTAGGTTTACTGAGCTGATTAACAACTCTGGTCCTCAGATTTCTTGTCAAATGTGTACCTATGCAATACCAGGATCATAAAGAACTCAATGTTAACTAAGACTGTGCAAGGCTGTACTGAATTGTGAAAAATGCAAGGTTGGTGGTCATGGCCATGATGAACTGGCAGAAGATAGCTATCTTCTTTGAGTCAGTGGAATATTCTATCATGCACCCTTTGGTCTTCCCAGGCTTTGGCAGGGTTGATGCTTCAGAGAAGCAGAGGAAAATGTGAGGAATCTAACAGCAGAATAGGAAGTTATGTTACATTGGTACCCGCACACCAGCCTGCTTAGCTTCCACACAGAAGAGCTGACTTTCCTGTAGGCATCAGTCTGTACAGAGAGCTTTTCTCAGAGAATGAGGTAATGTGGCACTAAAGCTTGTAAGCCATGCTCAGAGGTTAACCTGGTAGTTGTAGTGAAGAAAGCTGACAGAGTACACAGCGTAAGCCTCTCTCATCTTACTCAAATTCCAGCACCGTCACCCTGACACAGAAAGCCGAAAGCCTTAGGAATATGTTTTTGCTGCAGCCAAGTTACTCATATTTCAGCCTCACAGTATTTTTACTAAACTAACAAATGCAACAGAAGATATGAGCCTGTATTAAATGTTTTCCTGTAAAACATATCAGTACTAAAGTAGGTTTCAAAAGCATTTGCAGTAAGTTTAATGGAGCTTAGATATATGCTTGTTATTCAATTTTCATCTTACCATGTTTGAAAAAGAAGCCCCTCCCAGGCTCATGTGTTAGAGATCTAGTTGCTAGTTAATCGGCTTTTGAATGTTATTGGACTATAATGAATCAGTCCTAATCAATGGATTGATTGGTTAAGAGGGTCATAGTATGATAGCCTTATTGAAAGATGGTGAAAAGTAGGAGATGGGGCCTAGTTGGAGGAAGTAGGTACTTGGTGACATGTTGACATGTCCAGGAAAGATGAATTTTGTATCCCAGCCCCTTTCTCTCCCATTTGTACTTTTCAAAAATAATGTACAATTATGATGCATTCACTTTGGCAAGAATTATACAGCGCTAAAATATTTATGAAGAATTAGAATAACCAATAGCAAAGTAGCAAAACGATGGTTGTAGAAAAAAGATATAAGAATGTATAGCTTTATTTTTAGCTGAGCGTGGTGGGACACACCATTAATCCCAGCACTCGGGAGGCAGAGGTAGGAGGATCACTATGAGTTCAAGGCCACCCTGAGACTACATAGTTAATTCCAGGAAAGCCTGAGTTAGAGTGAAACCCTACTTTGAAAACCAAAAAAAAACAAAACAAAACCAAAGATAAAGAATGTATAAAATTGTGGCCCTAACTAGCAAAATCTCTTCATATGCAGTTTGTACATTTTAAAAATTTATTTATTGGAAAGAGCAAGAAAAAGGCAGAGAGAGAGAGAGAGAGAGAGGAAAAGTGAGAGTGAGAGAATAGGCATGCCAGTGCTTCCAGCCACTGCCTACAAAATCCAAACACATGCACCACTTTGTGCATTATGTGGGTCCTGGGGAATCAAACCGAGGTCCTTGTGGCTTTCCAGGCAAATGCCTTAACCACTAAGGCATCTTTCCAGCCCATTTGTGTGTGTGTGTGTGTGTGTGTGTATGTATGTATATGTATATATATATGTGGATTCATACTATATGTGTGTGTTCATATGTGTGTACACAAAACTGAACAAATACTAAAATAGAAAGAAAGAATCTTAAATGTACTGATATAATTTTTCTTCTTTTTCCTCTTCACAATTCACAAGCCAGGTATGGTGCTTTATGCCTGTAATTCCTGCACTTAGTAGGTTGAGGCAGGAGGATCACAAATTCTAGGGCAGCCTAGCCTACAAAGTGAGCCCCTATATCAAACATTCCCCAAAAGCCAAGATTTCTAGTTGCAAACAAAATAAGACATTTATTTTAAGAAGTAACTGACAGAATGGTTGAGAGGGCTAGAAAAATAGTCTCTAGGCTCAGATTACTAGAGCAAGGGCCAGATTGGTCTGGTAAGAAAACTGTCACTGTTGATGGTATTCTGTAATTGATACCAACAGCCAAATCTCCACTGTTGCCTCCCAGGTGGTAGTCTAGAAAAGTACCACCTCTTAAACTAAAGCTCTCCCTATCGGGGTTTCCCTCTAGCAATAATGGAAGCTGCATGTCGAGGCTGTTTCCTTATGCTACTCACTTCCAAACAAAATGTTGGAGGGTTCTGAACAGGGTAACATAACTGACACAGACTGGGAGAACATAGTTCTAGTGGCTATCGGTACAGTGTAAGTAGAGGGCAAAACAGGAAGTGATCTAAGGAAGCTATTGCAATAACTATTGCAATAACCCAGGCAAGGTGATAGAAGGGGAAGTTATAAGAAGGGGTTGAAGTCTGGGTATTTTTTTCCAAGATAGAGGAAATAAGATTAATAACTTACATAAAGTGTAATAGAAAGAAAAGACAAGGAAGGGTGACTCCAGTATTTTTCCTGGTTATTTGGAAGATTGGTGATAATGTACTGACATAAGCAATTTCATGGGTGAAAAAGAGAAGCAGCAGGTATGTACATGAGAGCATCACAAAGTTGGATACAATTGGACAATGCCTTGCACAATGGCTAGCACCTAATAGGAGAGTAGAAAGGCATTTCCTATTGAGTCAGAGTGTACCTCTGCATACTCAGGCTTGTCACTACTCCTGTTGACTGGCCTAAACTAAGATGGCCTCTAATGTCAGGTTCTTTGGATAAACACAGGAGCCTCATGCACTTGGAGATAAGTAAAGTTTTTTTCTTCTACCCGATGACCTCCATACTTGATAGCATGCTACTACAAAAACAAGCCTTGGACACATTCTGCTAAATGTCCTAACATTCATTGGCCAACAGTTGAAAAAGCAGTCCTCCTCCAAACATAAGCTGTGTAAAAGTCCCCCAGAACAAATATTCTAAATTTTGGAGCAGCGAGGGTAAGAGTCACAAAGGGTTCTTTGGAGTTAGCTCTTCCCTGGAACTCAGAGCCAGCAGTGTTACAGATCAGTGTTTGGCTTCTTCACATCACCTTCATGCAGTGACAGGAGGATATGTTCAGTCTTCCTACAAACCATCCACCATGAACATTACTCATTTTGCCAGTGAAAATAATCTTCTAAATATCTTCTATTTAACACATTTTTGGTGTCAATTTCCCTAGTTAGATATGAGGTGCTATAATTGCCTCTAGAATGTGGATTCCTGATGAAGGTTCTATGTAACTAAGTGTTCATAGCATATGGATTAGTATTAGCTTGAATAAAGGGGGAAACATGAAACTCCCTTACACAAAGTCAAATAAAACAGAAATATAAACATCCCCTGTCTATTAACTATTACAACCCTTCTGCCTTTCTGGATCTTTGGACCCTTTACCTTTCTCATTCCTACTGCCAATCCATGGACCCAGCAGAATAGGTGTTATAACTTTTTAAAGCCTAAAGTATTTTTTTCTTTTTTCTTTTTTTGGTTTTTTGAGGTAGGGTCTCACTCTGATCCAGGCTAACCTGGAATTAACTCTGTCATCTCAGGATGGCCTTGAACTCATGGCAATCCCCCTACCTCTTCCTCCCGAGTGCTGGGATTTAAGGCGAGCACCACCATGCCCAGCTGTAAAGCCTAAAGTTTTACAGAATCTAATTAGAGATAATGGGAATATAGCGAACTCTATGTCATTTCTTGCATACAAATAAAAAAGTTGGAGCTAGAGAGATAACTCAGCAGTTAAAGGCACTTACTTGCAAAGCATTTTCCCTAGGACCCCCATAACGCCATATGCACAAAGTGGTACATGCATCTGGAATTTGCAGTGGCAAGAGGCCCTAGTATATCCATTTTCTCTCTCATCTCTCTCTCTCTTTCTCTATTTTCCTGTGTTTCTGCTTTTGTGTGCTTGCAAATAAAAAGTTCTTGCATCTAAATAGATGTGCTTTGAATAGTGTTGTAGTCAGGTTCACATTGCTGGTAGAAATCACCCAATCAAGAGAGCTTGTAGGAAAAAGAGGTTTATTTTTGCTTACAGACTCGAGGGTGAGCTCTACAATGGCAGGGGAAAATGATGATATGAGCAAAGGGTGGACATCACCCCTTGGCCCATGAGAGGTAGACAACAGGAACAGGAGAGTGCCAAACACTGACATGGGGAAACTATAACACCCATAAGCCCGCACCCAACAATACATTGCTTCCAGAAGGCATTAATTCCCTAAATCTCCATCAGCTGGGAACCTAGCATTCAGAACACCTAAGTTTATGGGGGACACCTGAATCAAACCACCACATTCTGCCCCATAAACTGATACCAATACATGATGTAAAATGCAATTCATTCATCTACCTTTAAAAGTCCTCGTAATTTTTAATAATCCCAATGATGTTCAAACATACCCATAGTCCAAGAGCTTTTAACTGAGCCATAATACCAAAAAAATAACCTCAAAAAACCCATAATGGCACAGAATAAACATTCACACTTCAAAAGATGACACTGGGCATAGCAAAGAAATATTCAACCAATACAATATTTAAAACAATCAGGGCAAACATCAAACTATGTAGCTTCAAGTCCAACAATTGTAGTCAATGGCAAATCTCCAAGTCTGATAATTCTAACCAGCAACATGTCTCTGGAGTTCTAATTCCACCCCTCCAGCTACACTACTCACAGTCCTGGAAAACTTCATCTGAACCTGGAAGCTTTCCTTAGCAGCCATTTCGTGGTCACAGAGTCTCCACTTGATCTCCACTGCAACCCATGTTTCTTTTTTTTTTAAATTTTTTTCTCAATTTTTATTAACATTCCATGATTATAAAAATTACCCCATGGTAAGACCCTCCCTGCCCCCACTTTTCCCTTTGCAATTCCATTCTCCATCATATCCCCTCCCCATCTCAATCAGTCTCTCTTTTATTTTGATTTCATGATTTTTTCCTCCTCTTATGATGGTCTTGTTTAGGTAGTGTCAGGCTCTATGAGGTCATGGATTTCCAGGGCATTTTATGTCTGGGGGGAGCACATTGTAAGGAGTCCTACCCTTTCTTTGGCTCTTACATTCTTTCTGCCACCTCTTCCACATTAGACACTGAGCCTTGGAAGGTGTGATCAAGATGTTACTCAGTACTCCAGTCACTTCTTTCCAGCCCTATGATACCTTCTGAGTTGTCCTTCTACACATTTAATGGAATCCCCATCAAAATTTCAATGGTATTCTTCACAGAAATAGAAAAAACAATCCAAAAATTCATTTGGAATCACAAAAAACTTTGAATATCTAAAATAATACTAAGCAACTAAAATAAGGTGGGAGGTATCACGATACATGATTTTAACCCATACTACAGAGCCATAGTAACAAAAACAACATGGTACTGGTACAAAAGCAGACATGTAGATCAATGGAACAGAATAGAGGACCCAGATATAATTCCAGGTAGCTATAGCCACCTGATATTCAATAAAAATGCCAAAAATATTCATTGGAGAAAAGACAGCCTCTTCAGCAAATGGTGTTGAGAAAACTGGATATGTATCTGTAGAAAGGTGAAAATAGACCCTTCTCTCTCTTCATGCACAAGAATTAAGTCCAAATGGATCAAAGACCTTAACATCAGACCAGAAACTCTAAAACTGCTAGAGGAAAAAGTAGAGGAAACCCTTCAACATAGTGGTCTTTGCAAAGACTTTCTGAATATAACCCCAGTTGCTCAGGCAATAAAACCATAGATTAACAACTGGGACCTCATGAAATTACAAAGATTTTGTACTGCAAAGGACACTGTGAATAAAGCAAAGAGGCAACCTACAGAATGGGAAAAAAATCTTCATCAGCTATATATCTGACAGAGGATTAATATCTAGGATATACAAAGAACTCAAAAAGTTAAATAATAAGAAATCAAACAAGCCAATTAAAAATGGGCTATGGAATTAAATAGAGAGTTCTCCAAAGAAGAAATATGGATGGTGTATAAGCATCTAAAAAAAATGTTCTACATCCCTAGTCATCAGGGAAATGCGATTAAAACCACTTTGAGATTCCATCTCACTCCTGTCAGATTGACTACCATCATGAAAACAAATGGTCATAAATGCTGGTGGGGATGTGGAAAAAGAGAAACCCTTCTATACTATTGGTGGGAATGCAATCTTGTCCAGCCATTGTGGAAATCAGTGTGGAGGTTCCTAAAACAGCTAAAGAGTTTTCTACCATATGACCCAGCTATAGCACTCCTAGGCATATATCCTCAGGATTCATCTCATTTCCTTAGAAGTACATGCTCAACCATGTTTATTGCTGCTAAATTCATAATAGCCAGGAAATGGAACCATCATAGATGTCCCTCAACTGATGAGTGGATAATGAAGATATGGCACATTTATACAATGTATTCTACTCAGTGGTAAAGAAAAATGAAGTTATGAAATTTGCAGAAAAATGGATGGATCTGGGAAGGATTATACTAAGTAAGGTAACCCAGACCCAGAAAGCCAAGTGCCACATGTTCTCGCTCATATGTGGATCCTAGCTACAGTTGATTGGGCTTCTATGTGAGAAGCAATCCATGTTTCATCCCCATGGCCCCATGGGGTCTCAATGCAGGCATCCAGCAACTCTGCTTAACACTGCCCATGGCCATTTCCAAAACACAAGACTGCATTGAAATTCAATGTTATCTTTCCTCCATTCCTTATACTCCACAATAACAGGTAGGTTACCTATTTGTTAATCCAAGGGGGAATATAGCAGACTTTGAAGAACAGGACACTTTTTGAGCACTCATGCCCCTTCCAAATAGTCTAAATTGTTCCTGTTGCCCCAGTGCAGGTCAGCTGGCCCAATGTCAAAGGTTATAGTCTCTCAATTGCAGCTGAACAGGCAACAGTTCACCCAGAGATTGTTCTTTCTGTGCCATATCCCTCTGCTCCCACCAATTCATTTTTACACAAAGCAACCCTGCACAACTTCCCAGGACATGGGCCTTACACCAAGCTTTTCACATAAACTGCTAGTCCAGTCCAAGCAAAGCTCTCAACCTCATAAGCCAAACTTCACAGTCCATAGTTCTTGCTGCATTCAGGTCTTTCAATTCTGTCCAGAATAGTCCATCAGGCTGTACTTCTAGCACTGCAAGGTGTCTCTTAGGACAAGGTTTCAAATTCTTCCATGTTCCTCTTGAAAAACAACTCTAAAAGGCTAAAGCCACACAATCAGGTGTCTAGCTGCAATCCCATGCCTCAGTACCACTTTACTGTTGCAGTCAAGCTTGCATTACTGGTAGAAATCACCCAACCAAAAGCAGCTTGTAGGAAAAAGAGGGTGTGTTTTTGGCTTAAAGACTTGAGGGGAAGCTCCATGATGGCAGGGGAAAACAATGGCATGAGCAGAGGGTGGACATTACCTCCTGGCCCATATAAGGTAGACTACAGGAACAGGAGAGTGTGCCAAACACTGGTATGGGGAAACTGGCTATAACACTCATAAGCCTGCCCCCAACAATACTTTGCCTCCAGTAGGCATTAATTCCCAAATCTCCATCAGGTGGGAGCATAGCATTCATAACACCTAAGTTTATGGGGGACACCTGAATCAAACCACCACAGACAGTATAGCAAGGATGAATTTTTTCACATATAATATATACAACTAGCTCTAGCTATACAAACTGTTTCTTGGTACAAGGAACTTTAGTGAAATAGTCTGGGATAGAGAGACACTCTATCATGCAATAATAATCAAAATTAATACTGGGAACTACTGATGCCCTTTTAGTCTTATATTTATGCAAAGCATATGTGATAATTTGTGCATGGCTTTCCAAAATTAAAATCCCTACTTTCTTTTCTTTATTTCTTCTTCTTCTTTTTTTTTTTTTTTTTTTTTTTTTTGGTTTTTGAGGTAGGGTTTCACTCTAGCTCAGGCTGACCTGGGATTCACTATGTAGTCTCAGAGTGTCCTCAAACTCATGGCAATCCTCCTACTTCTGCCTCCTGAGTGCTGGGATTAAAGGCATGTGCCACCACACCCGGCTTCCTGCATTATTTTCTTACTTCAACAGGTAGTCTGCCTGCATTGTAAAAATATTAATCCAGAAAAAAGTGAAAGACAATTTCTATTTTAACCTGCAGTTAGCATTAAAAATAAAACTTTTATTTCTTTTTTTATTATTAACAACTTCCATGATTATAAAACATACCCCATGGTAATACCCTCCCTCCCCCAACTTACCCCTTTGAAACTCCATTCTCCATCATACCCCCTCCCCATCTCAATCAGTCTCTCTTTTACTTTTGATGTCATGTTCATTCCTCCTCTTATGATGGTCTTATGCAGGTAGTGTCAGGTGCTGTGAAGGCATGGATATCCAGGCCATTTTGTGTCTGGAGGGAGCATGTTGTATGGAGTCCTGCCCTTCCTTTGACTCTTACATTCTTTCTGCCACCTCTTCTGCATTAGACCCTGAGCCTTGGAAGGTGTGATACAGCTATTGCAGTACTGAGCACTGTGGTCATTTCTTTCCATCACCATGATACCTTTTAAGTTGTCCCAAGGTCACTGCCATCTGAAAAGAGAAGATTCTCAACCAAAAGTGAGAGTAGCATTAATATAAGGGTGTAAACATTAACAGAAGTGCTGGGCAGTTTGATAAGCATAGTATATACATTTAGCCAGACAACAGCAGACATTACACCCCTAGGGCTCATGACTACCCCTGTTTTAAGTTTTCAGTATCAGGGATGTATTCCCTCCCATGGAACAGGCCTCCAGTCCAATTAGAGGGCAGTTGGTTTCCCCCATAACAGACATGCCACTATTGCACCTGTTGGCTCATTTGGCTTGGCTGGCTTGCAGTATCCAATGTTGAGTATCTTCATTGGTGATTTCTCTTTCTCCCACTGAACTGCATGCAGAAAGGCTTCTTCCAGCTTTCTGTCAGCTGGTCAAACCCTTTATTTCTTAACCATACATGAATATCTATCAAGGAGATGCTAGCAGAAATCTAAGGAGTAGAAAAAATCATAACACACTTGTATGCCTTCTAAGAAGTGGAGACTTGCTTTTCTGTTGTGAGTAGCAAGCTATCTCTATGAGCTTTTGGACACCAATATGAGAAGTTAGGAGATGGAAATGACAAGATAAATAGCTCTACATAATTGCATTAAATGGTCTATAATGATAGCTTTCACCTTTTTAAAAAATCCTTTTAAGATTATTTTCAGGAAATTAGAGAAAACCTTCATTGATTCTTTTTAATACCAAGATGCTAACTCTTGGGAGTGAGATGTGTACGGTGGGGTTTACTCAAGCAGCAACTAATGCAACAGAACTTCTTGGCTTGTGGGGTCTCATTTTCCTTGATCTGTGTTCAAAGCACAGAATCTAGCTAATAGAGACCCAGAAAGAGATGAGAAGCTGCTTGTCACTTCAGTCACTACAAAGAACTAAGGCGTGCTTTTGAGCCTCAAATAATATTCTATATTGATCTGATAGAAAGGAATGCTAGAAGAAGTTTGAGAAGCCTAGATAAAATTTGAAATTACATATTATTTCTTTATATAATCATATTCTTTATAAGGCAATTTGTGTATTTAGCAACAGTAATTTTGCTTTACTTTTTTTTACTTTATAGTAACTTCTATTCAAAGTAATGCCCACCATCTTCCATTTTGTATATATCCTGATTTTTCTAAAAATTACAAACTTAAAAATGTATAAAGTCAGATCATACCCCTCCACAACTAAAATCCTCAAAGAAACCTCCATCACCTTGGTGATGAAATCCAGAAGTCCTCCCCATTTCTCAGCTCCTTCTGCAATGTGCATATGAGAGTAGCACTTGAATTCTGAATTTGACAAGACCCAATATCATGTTTCCTAATAGCTAAATTCAAATAGTTGAATACAATAATTACAGAGTGCAACAATGTGCACTGTTTCTCAATTCTTTCTGAGACACCATGTTTCCAACATTACTACTACATATATATGTCTTGTCCCCCAGTGCCCTGTATCTTTCTATGCCCTTTTCAGTTGATCATCACCTATTTACTTAACAGATGGGTTAAGTATCCTGTTTTGTTGAGTCCATACCTCTCTGCATCCTACATAGGTCTGCAACAGCCTCTAATGTCACTACACTTGTCACTATCATCACACTCTTCCCTGCCTCTGGGAGCTCCTTGCTGTATTTTAGCTTTATATTACTAAGCATAATACAAAGAGTATTTAATATGTGTTGAATTAATATATTATCAGACTCATTTATTTCATCCTCAATAATCTTTGTTAGGCATCTTAATAGGTTTCTGAGGCTTAGAGAATATGGGTCTCAAAGCTAATTTGAATGAGAACAAGGAAAATCTAAGTCTCTGTGTGTGTTTATGTTTGTGTGTGTGCATTTGTATGTGTGTTTATGTGTCTCCATTTCTAAGTCTATTTCTTTCTCTCCATGTCTTTCTGTTTCTCTGATTCCCTCCCTTCTTCCCCCCACTTCCATGCTTTCCTAGGCATGCATGGGTGTACATGTTTCACACTTCTTCCAGCTTTTAATTCCAGGTCAACTTACGATGTTAATTAGGTATTACAGTCCTCTCTTAGTCATAGTTTATTTTTGAACATTCTGTGTTTTCAGTTAAACATGGTCAACCACTGTCTAAAAATATTAAATAGAAAATTCTAGAACTGGACAAAAATTTTAAGTTATGCACAGTTCTAAAGAGCATGATGAAATCTTGTACCATTCTGATCTTTCCCTGTTCCAGGATATAACTCTTTTATAAATTTTTAATATTTTTATTTATTTATTTGAGAGTGACAGGCAGAGAGAAAGAGGGAGATAGAGAATGGGGCATGGCAGGGCCTCCAGCCACTGCAGACAAACTCCAGACACATGTGCCCCCTTGTGCATCTGGCTAACGTGTTTCCTGGGGTATTGAGCCTTGAACCGGGGTCTTTAGGCTTCTCAGGCAAGCACTTAACTACTAAGCCATCTCTCTAGCCCCACAGGATATAACTCTTTTTCCAGTGTTCACCCATGATGATATTAGTACTAATTCTTAGTCACATAGTAACTAGTTGGTATCACTGAAATCTTATTTTACCTAAGAATAGTTCCAAAGCACAATAACAGATGTTGGCAAGTTTACTAGTGTATGGAGTCATTCCTGGTCTAGTTTATCATGAGTTGTTATTGTTAATCTCTTACTTTGTATCTGTTATAAATTGAACCTTAGCATAGTTACTTTGTCTACTTACTAGTTAGATAGTTACTGGTCTGTATAAGAAAAGAAACAACACATATAGGACTCAAGACTACTTTACTCACTATTTCAAGCATCAGCTAATAAGGAGGGATTCAGAAAAAGTTAAAAAGAAAGAAAATATTTTCTATATCTTTTAGTGGAGACTTATTTATGAATATTCCAGAAGTTCCTTTGAAAAGACTTCTGAACCCAAAGTCTGATGTAACCTTGTAAGAATCTGTGTTGTAATAGGTGCTGTATCACCAACAAGCCCTGAAAGGACAGGGTTAAGACCACAAAATGAGGGGCAAACCATATATGGAGAAACCCATTTCTTAAAACTTGTGATGACTTCATGTTCTGCTTTCAGTCTTCTCAAGGCTGAAGTCAGCTGTACATTGTAAAGCAGGCAGTCAAAACTGCCCAAGGGGGCTGTGGATATGGCTCAGTAGCAGAGTGCTTGCCTAGCACGCACAGGGTCCTGGGTTCCACCTCCAGCACAGGAAAAAAAAAAAATCAGAAAACACAGAACCAAGCAGGCGCACTATCAGGAGCAGTGGCTCTGGATTTTAACTCCCAACCAGCCAGACTGAGCATGCATCATGGTGATGACCTGGGTGGCTTCTTCAGTGTCTGGTTATTCATATATGGCAAGCACTCTGCCAGATATTGAAAATGAAGACTTCATCAAAGAATGTCTTCAGATGTATCAAGTTTCGATCAGACATGAATCCACCAGCCAGAAACATGCTGTACATGGTAAGTACCAATATTTTCAGCTTGTGTCAGCCAAAAACAGTTCACCTGTATTAATTTAAGGGAGAATTCTTGGTACTTCTGAATGACTTCTTGAAATTAACATGTACTGTAAATTCACTGTCTGTGATCAGCTCACATCCAGTTTAACCTTTTATATGATTCTTGTCATACTTCCTTTGCTATACTCATGAGTAGACTTTTCTTTTTTGTAGTTTTCTTTCCTGTTGATATTTAAGAGGTTCCTTTTCTTGTGTTTCAAAAGATTTTTTTATTATCCTGTATTAGGTGTACAAAACAATGGATTTCATTATGACAATTTCAAATGTGGTTGTAATGGGATGTATGACCTCATTAACTTGTGTTAGCTCCTTCTTATGTTCTCCGTCCTTAGTAGTCACTCTTCTACTTTTGTCCAATTATCTTTTTTCTTTAGATTCTGCAAATAAGAGGACACAGTGATACTTTCCTTTCTGAATCTGGCTTATTTTACTTAGCAAGATGATTTGGAGTTCCAATCATTCTCCTAAAAATGTTATAATTTCAATAATTCCATTCTTCTCTCTAGCTCAATATAGGTGTGTGGGTGTTTATGCGTGTATGTGAGTGTGTGTTACATTTTACTTAAACCTTCAACTGTTTATGCACACACTTTCTACCACACATTCTGTAGCAGTTAAATTTTTGTTGCTGACACAAAACATCCATCCAAAAGCAGGTTGTGGGAGGAATGGGTGGATTTTAGCATACAGTTCTGAATAAAAGCTTCATATTGGCAGAAGTAGCTTATAGAAGGTAGGGGTGTTGAGGGGAAGTCTGTCTTGGCAGGGAAAGCATAGCAGGAGCAGACTGAGGAGGAAAGAAATAGTCTCGGTTAGCAAGTTCTTTTTTTTTTTTTTTGTCTTTTTAAAAATCTTTTTTATTATTGACAACTTCCATAATTGTACACAATAAACCATGATAAATCCCTCGCCCATCACTTTCCCTTTCACAACTCCACTCTCTGAACACCCAATGGGCTGAATTAATAAACCTCAAGGTCTGCCCCCAGTGACACACCTACTCAGCAAGGCTCCACCTCCCAAAGCCTCATGACTCTCCCAGATTACCACCAGGTGGGGACCAACTATTCACAACACATGAGCCTATAGAAAACATTTCATTCAAACCACCACACATACTAAAAACAAAAAGTCTAAGAGTGCTATTAGAGAAGATAATTGACTATTGTGCTATTGTGAATAGTGCAAACATAAACATGGGTATGCAGATATTGATTCCTGTGTATATGCCCAAGAACAATATAACTGGACCACATAGTAGTTCTATTTTTAGTTTATGTCCATGTGATATTCAAAGTAGCTGGACTGATTTACATTCTAGTCAGGAGTGTGTAAGAGCTCCTTTCCCCCACAGCCTTGCGAACAGTTGTTACTTTCTTATGGTACGCTGGCATGGAATCTCAGTGTAGTTTTTATCTGCATTTCCCAGATGGCTAAACATTCTGAGCTTTCCATGAACCTAATGGCCATCTGCATTTCTTCTTCTGAGGACTCTGTTTAGTTTATTTGCATATTATATTAGTCAGGGTTCTCTAGATGAACAGAACCAATAGAATGAATTGTATTAAAAAGGGCTTTATTGGGATGGAGAGATGGTTTAGCTGTTAAATGCTTGCCTGTGAAACCTAAGGACCTCGGTTCGATGCTCGATTCCCCAGGACCCACGTTAGCTAGATGCACAAGGGGGTGCACACATCTGGAGATCGTCTTCAGTGGCTAGAAGCCATGACATGCCCATTCTCTCTGTCTGCCTGCCTATTTCTGTATCTCTCTCTCAAATAAATAATTAAAAATAAAATATTTTTAAAAAATAAATGAAAGGGGCTTTATTGGATTAGTTTATGGTAGTCTGCAAAACTAGTGACAAGGGACGCTACAGCTGCTCAGTACATGTGCCTGGATGCCTAAGCAGTCACAATCTAGCACTGAAGGCTCAAGGGCCTCCTAGAGAGCTTCTGGTCATCAGTCCACGCTGGAAGGCTGAGGAAACTTGATTCAAATACCAACCAAGGATATCCAAACAGGAAAGATGCACATGCAAGCAGAGCACTCACCAGCAAACAGCAAAAATAGCCAGATGGGAGGATAGAATTCTTTCCTTCCAGATCTTCCTCTTGTAAAACCCCCTTCTAGGAGGGCTTCCCACTCTGGGGCAGGGCTTACTCTGGAGGAAGGACCTCATCCTTCCTGAAGCACCTCAGAGACTCAACCAGGAGGAATGGCCTTGGATTCCTGATCTGTCCTAGTCAACAACAGAATTTAATCATTGTACCTATTTATTGGTTGGATTATTCATTCTTTCAGTGCTTAACTGTTTCAGTTTTTTTTTTTTTTTTTTTTTGAGGTAGGGTCTTGCTGTAGTGCAAACTGACCAGGAATTGACTATGTATGTAGTCACAGAGTGGCCTCACATTTATAGTGATCCTCCTACCTCTGCCTCCCAAGTGCTGGGATTGAAGGCATGCGCCACCATGCCTGGCTTTACTCTTTTATCTACGAAAGATTTTCTCCCATTCCATAAGTTGTTGCCTCCCATGGATAACTGTTTCCTGTTCTGTGTTGAAGCTTTATTATTTGATATACTCTAATTTATCAATACTTGCCACTATTTCCTAAACTATTGAAATCCTATTTAGAAAACAACTGGTTATGCTTCTATCCTGAAGTGTTTTTCTTATATTTAGTGCTAGCAGTTTCAGCTTTAGGTCTTAAATTAATGTTTTGGATCCAGTGTTGAGATAAGAGGTAGGACTCTACTTTTATCCTCCCACGTGTGGATATCTAGTTTTTCCAGCACCATTTGTCTTTTCTCCAGTGTGTGTTCTTGGTGTCTTTCTCTAGACTCAGGTGTCCATAGATGAGTGGTTTTCTTAGAGGAAGGAAATTGTTGGGTCTTATTTCTTCATCCAGTCACTGTGAATCAAATTGGAGAATTTAAACTATGTACATTGACATTGCTTTTAAAAGATATGTTCCTATCATTTTACAGTTTTTTTTCCTTCTGGTTGTTTTTCATAATCTATGATGACTTCTTTTTCCTTTAGTCATTTTAGAGATCTTATAGTTTACTGAATAGTTTTGGATTATTTCTTAATTCTCTTGTGATTGTTTATTCTTCTAATGAGGTTTATTTTTTCTCATGTACTGAGATTATGTCTGCCTTTCTCCTTTGAGTCTGATATTTCTTCCCAATCTCCAGTAATGCTAGATTCATGGTCAGGAACTTCTTTAGTTTGTGCTTATCTTGGAAAACCTTTGTTTTCCCTTCATTCTTGAAGGATAATGTTACCAGATACAGACTTCTATGTTGGTAATTACTTTCTTTCAGAACTTAAATATAGCATTCCATGAGATCTTTGCTTTTAAAGTTTTGATGAAAATTTGCTGTTATTATGATGGGCTTGCCTTTACATCAAAGTTGGTAACTTCTTTAACTTGTTTTAATATTCCTCTTTTCTTTTGAATGTTTGGCAGTTTAACTATAATGAACTGTGCTACATTCTTTTCTGATCATGTCTATTTGGTGTAGGATAACTACTTCTTTCCCAAGAGTTGGGTAAATTTCAGCTATCATTTCACTGTTTTCTGTGTTTGTCTATACCCCCTTTTTTTTACTACTCTCTATATTCTTAGGCTTGTTCTTTGAATCATGCTCTAGCAATCTTTAATGTTTTGCCCATTTTAATATTGTTTTCTTTTATTCCTGCTGGAACATTGTGAATTGTACATATTTCCAAGCCCAGATACTGACTTCTATTTGGTCAAGTCTATTGGTGAAGCTTTCAAGTGAGTTTCATCATATAGTCGACTTCATCTTATTTTCAGTCCATGAGGCACAAGTTATTTTTTTAAAAAAGTTGCATGATATACATAAGCATAGTGAACCAGATACTCAGGGGACCACAACTTTTGGAGGACAGATTATATGAATCTGGCTCTGTGCTGAAAAAAAGAAAAAGAAAAACATGGGGCTCAATTTTAGATAGACAAAGTTCAGGGGTTGGAAGAGGAAAGAGTCTAAGGCCACTATCTAAAGCCATTGAAGGTATATATTAACCAGCTAATAAAATCTGTCAAGACACTGTGTTGTTTGATCATGTAACTATAGCCAGTAAACATCCAAATTGTTTCCTACAAGGTAATCTCAGAAGTTCTTACATCAGCAGATTAAAGCTTAGAAATCTGCATGATTTATTGAGCTTTTCTATTTTTATTTTTATCAGAACTTATTTATTTTGGGGGCATATACCACCATGCCTGCCCTTTATAAAAATTTTTATTAATTTATTTATTTGAGTGAGAGAGAGACAGCCAGAGAGAGAGAATGGGCATACTAGGGCCTCTAGCCATTGCAAACAAACTCCAGATGTATGCAGCACTTTATGAGTCTGGCTTATGTGGGTACTGGGTAATGGAACCTCGGTCCTCAGGATTCAGAAGCAAGTGCTTTAACCATTATCCTATCTCTCCACTCAAGGACTTATTTCATATCCTTTTGTATTTTTTTCATTTCTTCCTTATTTCATCTAGCAATACACACACACACACACACACACACACACACACACACATGTGTATGTACATGGACAGCTTCTATACTTCTATACTTGTAGACAGCAAACCATGGTATTTCCCTCCCCTCCCCAAATTTCCCCTTCATAACTTTGCTCCCTGTCATATCCCCTCCCTCTCTCCATAAGTCTCTCTTTTCATTTGATGTCATCATCTTTTTCTCCTATTATGAGGGTCTTGTGTGGGTATTTGTAGGCACTGGAAGGTCTTGGATATCAAGGCCAAATTCTGTTTGGACAGTTGTTTGTAAGGAGTCATACCCTTCCTGTGGCTCTAAATTCTTTCGGCCACCTCTTCCGGAATGGACCCTGAGCTTTGGAGGGTGTGAGATGTTTCAGTGCTAGACACTCCTGTGTCCCTTCTTCTCCATCATATCCTCTCCCCATCTCAATAAGTCTCTCTTATTTTGATGTTGTGATCTTTCCCTCCTCTTATGATGGTCTTGTGTAGGTTATGTCAGGCACTGTGAGGTCATGGATATCCAGGCCATTTTATTTCTGGAGGGAGCACACTGTAAGGAGTCCTACCCTTCCTTTGGTTCTTACATTCTTTCCGCTACCTCTTCCGCATTAGACCCAGAGCCTTAGAAGTTGTGATCAAGATGTTACTCGGTACTCTAGTCACTTCTTTCCAGCACCATAATACCTTCTGAGTCGTCCCAAGGTCACTGTCATCTGAAAAAAAAAGATTCTCTACCCAAAGTGAGAGTAGCATTAATATAAGGGTATGAATATTAAGAGAAGTGCTTACTGGGCAGTTTGATAAGCATAGTATATACACTTATCCAGACATCAGCAGATGTTACACCCCTAGGACTTATGACAACCCCTGTTTTAAGTTTTCAGTATCAGGGATGTATTCCCTCCCTTGGAGCGGGCCTCCAGTCCAAATGCAGGGCAGTTGTTTTCCACCATGACAGATGTGCCACTGTTGCACCCGTTGGCTCATTTGGCCTGGCTGGCCAATTATAAGGCTAGCAGTATCCACTGTTGAGTGTCTTCACTGGTGATATCTCTTTCTCCCATTGAACTGCATGTAGAATGGCTTCTTCCAGCTTTCTGCCAGCTGGTCTACATAGAGGAGGTTATCAGCTCAGTTCCAGCAGGATTTCTCAGTGGCCTTGCAGACCAAGTATGTGGAGTCTTCAGCAACAGGATCTTACCATCGATTCCTGGTGGGAAACCATGGGCCTCGGCAATGGCCTATAATGTTTTGGGGACATCAGGGACCTCCCTGGCCAACAACTCAATGGAAGATATCCCATCCCTGACACTGAAAATTTTTCTGGCAACAATCTATGGCTCCTGAGTTCCATTGTCCAAAATTGGAGGATTCCATATGATTTATTTATATACTCTTAGATTTTGATTAGCCCTCCCTCTACCTTTCCTTTACTCACTCTCCTCCCCTGACCTCACTGTGGGCCTTTTCACCCCGTTAATCTATTCTTCTACTTACATACATACAGTACCAACCTATTAAGTACCCTCCTCCCTTCATTTCTCTTCCCATTGTATCTCTTTCTTAGCTTACTGGCCTCTGCTACGGAGTTTTTTTCCTTCTCACACATAAGTCCAATCATCAGTAGCTAGGATACACATAGGAAAGAGAACATGTAGCACTTGGCTTTCTGGATCTGGGTTACCTCACTTAGTATAATCCTTCCCAGATCCATCCATTTTTCTGCAAATTTCATAACTTCATTTTTCTTTATCATTGAGTAGAATACATTGTATAAATGTGCCACATCTTCATTATCCACTCATCAGTTGAGGGACATCTAGGCTGGTTCCATTTCCCAGCTATTATGAATTTAGCAGCAATAAACATGGTTGAGCATGTACTTCTAAGGAAATGAGATGAATCCTGAGGATATATGCCTAGGAGTGCTATAGCTGGGTCATATGGTAGAAAACTCTTTAGCTGTTTTAGGAACCTCCACACTGATTTCCACAATGGCTGGACCAGATTGCATTCCCATCAATAGTATAGAAGGGTTTCTCTTTTTCCACATCCCCACCAGCATTTATGACCATTTGTTTTCATGATGGTAGTCAATCTGACAGGAGTGAGATGGAATCTCAAAGTGGTTTTAATCGCATTTCCCTGATGACTAGGGATGTAGAACATTTTTTTAGATGCTTATACACCATCCATATTTCTTCTTTGGAGAACTCTCTAATTCCATAGCCCATTTTTAATTGGCTTGTTTGATTTCTTATTATTTAACTTTTTGAGTTCTTTATATATCCTAGATATTAATCCTCTGTCAGATATATAGCTGGTGAAGATTTTTTTCCATTCTGTAGGTTGCCTCTTTGCTTTATTCACAGTGTCCTTTGCAGTACAAAATCTTTGTAATTTCATGAGGTCCCAGTGGTTAATCTGTGGTTTTATTGCCTGAGCAATTGGGGTTGTATTCAGAAAGTCTTTGCCAAGACCAATATGTTGAAGGGTTTCCCTTACTTTTTCCTCTAGCAGTTTTAGAGTTTCCAGTCTGATGTTAAGGTCTTTGATCCATTTACACTTAATTCTTGTGCATGGAGAGAGAGAAGGATCTGTTTTCATCCTCCTAAAGATACATATGCAGTTTTCCCAACCCATTTGCTTAAGAGGCTGTCTCTTCTCCAATGAGTATTTTTAGCATTTTTATTGAATATCAGGTGGATATAGCTACCTAGACTTACATCTGGGTCCTCTATTCTGTTCCATTGTTCTACATGTCTTCTTTTGTGCCAGTACCATGCTGTTTTTGTTACTATGGCTCTGTAATATAAGTTAAAATCAGGTGATACTGCCCGCCTTATTTTAGTTTCTCAGTATTATTTTAGATATTTGAAGTTTTTTGTGATTCCAAATGAATTTTTGGATTACTTTTTTCTATTTCCATGAAGAATGCCATTTGAATTTTGATGGGGATTGCTTTAAATTTGTTGATTGCTTTTGGTAAGATTGCCATTTTCACAATATTGATTCTTCCAATCCAACAAAATGGGATGTTTTTCTACTTCCTAGAGTCTTCTGCAATAACTTGCTCAAGTGTTTTAAAGTTTTCATTCTAGTGATCCGTTACTTCCTTGTTTCGGTTTATTCCAAGGTACTTTATTTTGTTTGATGCAATTGTGAATAGGAGTGATTCTCTGATTTCATCCTCTGTGAGTTTGTTGTTAGCATATATGAAGGCTACTGATTTCTATGTATTTATTTTGTATACTGCTGCATGGCTGTAGGTTTTTATCAGCCCTAAGAGTTTGCTGGGAGAGTCTTTAGGGTACTTTACATATAGAATTATGCCATCTGAAAATAATGATAACTTGATCTCTTCCTTTCCAATTTGTATCCCTTTTATGTGTGTCTCTTGCCTTATTGCTATGGCTAAGACTTCCAAAACTATATTAAATAAAAGTGGGGACAGTGTACACCCATGTCTTGTTCCTGATTTCAGTGGGAAAGCTTCAAGTTTTTCCCCATTTAGTAATATGTTGGCTGTAGGTTTGTCATAAATAGCCTTTATCATATTGAAATATGTTCCTTCTATTCCCAGTCTCTGTAGGACTTTAATCATGAAGGGATATTGGATTTTGTCAAATGCTTTCTCTGTGTCTAATGAGATGATCATGTGATTTTTTTCCTTCAATCCATTTATAAAATGTATTACATTTGCTGATTTGCATATATTGAACCATCCCTGTATCTCTGGGATAAAACCTACTTGGTCAGGGTAAATAATCTTTCTGATATATTCTTGTATTCTGTTTGCCAGTATTTTGTTGAGAATTTTTGCATCTATGTTCATGAGGGAGATTGGTCTGTAATTTTCTTTTTTTGTTCTATCTTTCCCTGATTGGGTATCAGGGTGATACTGGCTTCATAGAAAGAGTTTGGTAGAATTCCTTCTTGTTCTATTTTATGGAAAAGCTTAAGAATCAATGGTGTTAGCTCTTCCTTGAAGGTTTGGTAAAATTCAGCAGTGAATCCATCCAGGCCTGGGATTTTTTTAGTTGGGAGACATTTTATAACTGCTTGGATCTCTACTTCTTATAGGTGTATTTAAGTGATTAATCTCATTTTGATTTAATTCTGGTAGGTCATATAAATCAACAAAATCATCTATTTCTTTCTGATTTTCATACTTTGTGGAGTATATGCTTTTATAGTATGTCCCTATGATTTTTTGAATTTCTCTGAAATCTGTTGTGATGTTACCTTTTTCATCTCTGATTTTATTAATTTGTGTCTCTTCTCTCTTTCTTTTGGTCAGACTTGCTAAGGGTTTATCAATCTTGTTTATCCTTTCAAAGAACCAACTGTTTGTTTCATTGATTCTTTGGATTTTTTTTTTTTTTTTTTAGTTTCTATTTCATGAATTTTTGCCCTAATCTTTATTATTTCTTCCCATCTGCTGATTTTGGGTTTGCCTTGTTCTTCTTTTTCCAAGGCTTTATGGTGAAGCATTATTTCATTTACTTGAGACCTTTCTAATTTCTTAATATAGGCACTTAAGGCTATAAATTTACCTCTTAGGACTGCCTTCATTGTGTCCCAGAGATTTTGGTATGTTGTGTTCTCATTATTGTTTGACTCTCTATATTTTTTATTTCCCTCTTGATTTCTTCATTGATCCATTCATCATTTAGTAATGTGTTGTTTAATTTCCATGATTTTGTGTATGCCATATAGCCTTTCTTGCTATTGATTTGCAGTTTGATTCCATTGTGGTCAGATAGAATGCAAGGAATTATTTCAATTTTCCTGTATTTGTTAATATTTGCTTTGTGTTCTAATATATGATCTATTTTAGAGAATGTTCCATGTGCTGATGAAAAGAATGTATATTCTGAAGCATTTGGATGAAATGTCCTGTAAATATCTGTTAGGTCCATTCCTTCTATGACCTCATTTGGTCCAGATTCCTCTTTTTTTATTTTTTCCCAGGATGACCTGTCAATTGATGAGAGTGGGGTGTTGAAGTCACCCACTACCACTGTGTTTGGTGTTATCTGTGACCTTAGTTCTAATAGCGTTTGTTTGATGTATTTGGGAGCCCCCATGTTAGCTGCATATATGTTTAGGATTGTAATGTCCTCCTGTTGGAGGGTACCTGTAGTCAATATAACGTGGCCTTCCTTATCTTTCTTAACTAATGTTGGACTTAAGTCTACCTTATCAGATATTAGGATAGCAATCCCTGCTTGTTTTCTAGGTCCATTTGCTTGAAACACTGTTTTCCAACCTTTCACAATAAGATAGTGTCCATCATTTGTAGAAAGGTGGGTTTCTTGGAGGCAACAAATTGAAGGATCCTGCTAGTTAACCCAGTCTGCAAACCTATGTCTTTTGGTTGGGGCATTGAGGCCATTGATATTAAGAGATATTATTGAAAGGTATGTATTCATTTTTGCCTTATTTTTGTAGTTCTTGTTGTTTTACCTTTGCTTTCTGTGTTAACTAGTATTTGAGTATTGTTTGTTTTTTCCAGGTTCCTTATATGTGTGCTTTTCTTTTTCTTCTGCATGGAGGATTCTTTCAAGTATTTTCTGTAAAGCTAGTTTTGTCCTCAAATAGTCCTTTAGCCTGCTTTTGTCATGAAATGTCCTTATTTCTCCATCTATTTGAGTGTATACCTTTGCAGGATAAATTAACCTTGGTTGACAGTTGTTATCTTTCAGAACTTGGAATACATCACTCAACGCCCTTCTGGCTTTTAAAGTTTGCATTGAATAATCTGCTGTAATCCTGATGGGCTTGCCTTTGTAGGTAACTTGATTTTTCTCTCTGACTGCTTTCAATATTTTTTCTTTGCTTTGTATGTTTGGTAGTTTGATTATAATATGGCGAGGAGAGGTTCTTTACATGTTTTGTCTTGCTTGTGTTCTAAAGGATTCCTGTGTCACATTGGCACCTATTTCATAATTTGGGGGAAGTTTTCTTCTATGATTTTGTTGAAGATGCCTACTATGCCTTTGGAGTGAAATTCTTCTCCTTCTATTATGCCCTGAATTCTAATATTTGATCTTTTCATAGTGTCCTGAATATCTTGAAATTCCCACTCATACTTTTCTATTAGTTTGCCTTTCTCTTTGTTGGACTGTATTAGATCTGCCATCTGGTCTTCTAGCTTAGATATTCTGTCCTCTCCTTCATCCATTCTACTGGTGAGATTTTCTACAGAGTTTTTTATTTCATTAACTGTGTTCTTTATTCCTAGTAATTCTGACTGGTTTTTCTTTATTATTTGTATTTCCTTATTTATGTCTAGTATTGACCTCCTTATTTCATCAATTTGGCATCTTGTGTGTTCTTTGCTTCCTTTGATATCTTCTTTGAGTTCTTTGAACATATTTATAATCATTCTTTTGAAATCTTTATCAGGAATTTTCTCTAACTTGTTCTCACTGGAGGTTATTTCTGACGCATTAATACTTTTTGGGGGATTTATATTGTCTTGATTTTTGGTGTTTCTTGTATTATAATGTATATCATGTATATAATGTATATTTTTTTGCATCTTGGATTATTTAATGATTGGATTTTCCAGTTAGCTGGGTATTATGAGATGTATCAGTCAATCTGATGTTATATATCATCAGGGTAGGAGCTTCACGTGCTAAGTGTGGCTCTGAAGACTCTACAAAAGTGACTCTAGGTATTGGGTGTGCCTGCTATGAGAGTATTCAAGTAGGCTAAGTGGAACAAAATACAAGCAGATTCTAAAATTTAACTATACAATGTATGCTTTCAGTGCAAAACAGCCCAGAGTATTTACCCAAGAGTAAGTATTATGACAACCAGGTCCTCTGTCTGTCCCTTAGGCTGTGTGGTGCCTCACCCACTCCTTTAATCCTGACAACAAGGTGGTTAAGATTTCTGGTCTGTAGAGAGTTCCAAGTCAGCTTGTGACCAGGTAAGACCCTTCCCTAATGTATAACAGAAGAGTAAACAAAGCCACTATAATTCAAGAAGCAACAAATAACAAGCCCAAAATACAGATTATTTAAGAATGACAAGTTTGACCATCCATCTGATTTAACATATAATTTATCCTGATATAGAAGATGCAATTAGCACATCAGGTTCAGGCATATATACCAGGTAGATTAGGCAGGTACTGACCTAATATAATCCCAGTTACCTTTTGGGATGATTTTGGTTGCACTCTTGATCGGGTCTCTCTTTGGTGTTTTGTCAGTTCAAGTAGGTGTGGCCGGGTCCCTGGACCACTGCTCTGTTCCCAAGGGCTGGGCACTGGTGGGGGGAAGGTGAGGGAGCCGATGGTGCTCTAGTTCACCCGCTGTTCCACACATTGTTCTAACTTGTGATCTGCTCCTCCGTTGTTCACTGCCGTTCTCCTTTCACGTTTCTTGAGTTTGTGGAGAGCTCTGGTGTGAGCGGAAAATCCCATTGTCTGGCTTTTCCTATGGCTCAAGCTGAGTGCTGCTGCCATGGTCTGGCACGCAGACCCGCCCTGCCGGAGCAGCTTCTGCCAGCCGGTGCAGGCTCTGGATGCTCTGGATCTCTCCTACTTTTCTGCTGCTGTTTCAATTTCCTATACACTTCACTTTTTAGTAAAAGTGTGTACTTTGCTGTTTTTTTTAATTTTTTATTTTTGGCTTTTTCCTCCGTAGTTTCCTTTGGCATGGTACCTGTGCCTCCATATTAACTGGAAGTCTTGTTTATTTTTTTTGAAGCAATTGTGAATGGGAGAGATTTCCTGATTTCATTCTCTGCATGTTTGTTGTTAGTATAAAAGAAAGCTACTGATTTCTGTGTATTTATTTTGTATCTTGCTACATTGCTAAAAGTGTTTATCAGCTCTGACAGTTTGCTGTTAGAGTTTTGAGGGTCTTTTATGTATAGAATCATATCATCTGCAAATAGTGATAATTTGCTCTCTTCCTTTCCAATTTGTATCCCTTTTATGAGTGTCTCTTGCCTGATTGCTATAGCTAAGACTTCCAGTACTATATTAAATAAATACATACATACATATATATGTATGTATGTATATATATATATATATATATATATATATATATATATATATAAAAAATAAAAGTGGGGACAGTGGACACCCTTGTTTTGTTCCTGAATTTGGTGGAAAAACTTCAAGTTTTTCACCATATTGTATTATGTTGGCTATAGGTTTGTCATAAATAGCTTTTGTTATATTGAGATATGTTCCTTCTATATTGGTTTCTGTAATACTTTTACCATAAAAAGATGTTGGATTTTGTCAGATTCCTTTTCTGCATCTATTGAGATGATCATGTGATTTTTGTCCTTCAGACCATTTATATGATGTATTACATTTATTGATTTGCATATGTTGAACCATCCCTGCATCCCTGGGATAAAGATAACTTGGTTGGGGTGAATAATTTTTTGATATATTCTTGTTTTCTGTTTATCAATATTTTATTCAGAAGTTTTGCATCTATGTTCATGAGGGAGATTGGTCTATTTTCTTTTTCTATTCTGTCTTTGCTGGATTTTGGTATGAGGGTGATGCTGGCTTCATAGCAGGAGTTCAGTAGAATTCCTTCCTTTTCTATTTTATGGAAAAGTTTGAGAAACATTGGTATTAGTTCTTCCATGAAGGTCTGGTAAAATTTGCCAGTGAATCAATCTGGACCTGGGCGTTTTTTAGTTGGGAGACATTTTATAACTGCTTGGATCTCTGTACTTGTTGTAGGTGTATTTAAATGGCTTATCTCATCTAGATTTAATTTTGGTAGGTCATATGAATCAAGGAAATCATCCACTTCTTTCATTTTCAATCTTAGAGGCACAAATAATCTTAAAGTATGTCCTTATAATTATCTGAATTTCTTTGGCATCTGTTGTAATGGTTCCTTTTTCATCTCTAATTTTATTAATTTCTGTCTGCTCTCTCTTTCTTCTGGTCAAATTTAGTAAAGGTTTCTCAATATTGTTTATCCTTTCAAAGAACAAACTCTTGGTTTCTGTTTCATTAATTTCTGTCCTAATCTTTATGATTTCTTCTCATCTACTGATTTTTGGTTTGCCGCCTTCTTTTTCCAAGGCCTTAAGGTGTAGCATTAAATTGTTTATTTGTGAACTCTAATTTATTTATTTATTTTTTCTTTTTGGGGTATGGTCTCACCCTCGCTGAGGCTGACCTGGAATTCACTATGGAGTCTCAGGATGGCCTTGAACTCACGGCAATCCTCCCATCTCTGCCTCCCAAGTTCTGGGATTAAAGGTGTGCACCACCATGCCTGGCTTTTTAATTTCTTAATATAGGCACTTAGAGCTATAAATTTTCCTCTTAAGACTGCCTTCATTGTGTCCCAAAGGTTTTGGAATCTTGTATTATCATCATTGTTTGACTCTATGAATTTATTAATTTCCTTTTTTATTTCTTCAATGACCAATTGATCATTCAATAGTGTACTGTTTAGTCTCCATGAACTTCTGTATTATCTGTAGCTTTTCTTGTTACTGATTTGCCGTTTAATCCCACTGTGGTCAGACAGAGTACAAGGGATTATTTCAGTTTTCCTATATTTGTGGAGATTTGTTTTGTGTCCTAATATATGGTCTATTTTAGAGAATGTTCCATGTGCTTCTGACAAAAATGTATATTCTGCAGTGTTTCGATGGAATGTTCTGTAGGTATCTGTTAGGTCCATTTGTTCCATGACATCATTTAATTCAGGTGTCTCTGTTTACTTTTTGCTGGGATGATCTGTCAATTAATGAGAGTAGGGTATTGAAGTCTCCCACTACAACTGTGTTTCATGTTATCTATGACCTTAAGTTGTTTGTTTGATGAAACTGGGAACCCCCACGTTAGGTTCATATATGTTTAGAACTGTAGTGTCCTCCTGATGGACTGTTCCTTTAATCAGTATAAAATGACCTTCTTTACCTTTCCTCACAAATGTTGGTTTGAAGTCTATCCTGTCAGATATTAGGATAGCACCCCCTGCTTGTTTTCTAGGCCTGTTTGCTTGAAATACCATCTTCCATCCTTTCACCCTAAGGCGGTGTCTATGTTTTATTGAGAGATGAGTTTCCTGGAGGCAACAAATGGCAGGATCCTGCATTTAAATCCAGTTTGCAAGCCTGTGTCTTTTGGATGGTGCATTGAAGCCACTAAGAGTTATTATTGAAAGGTATGCATTTATTCTCACCATTCTTTTTTATATTTTTATTTTTTTAATTTTTATTAGCATTTTCCATGCTCACCATTCTTCTTATTTCATAGTGTTTCCCGTTTTCCTTTTACTTGTTTGTTTTAACTGTTATTTGAGTGTGGTTTATTTTTTCCTGTTTCCTCCTGTGTGTGTATTGCTTTATCTTCAGCATTAAGAATTCCTTCAAGTATTTTCCGTAGAGCTGGTTTAGTTGTCATAAATTTCTTTAGCCTATTTTTTGTTGTGGAATGCCCTTATTTCTCCATCAATTTGCATAGATAGCTTTGCAGGATAAAGTAATCTTGGTTGACAGTTGTTATATTTCAGAACTTGGAACACATCATTCCAAGCCCTCTCTCTGGCTTTTAAAGTTTGTGTTGAGTAATCTATGATCCTGATGGGCTTGCCTTTGTAGGTGATTTGCTTCTTCTCTCTAACTGCTTTCTATATATTTTCATTGGTTTGTGTGTTTAGTAGTTTAATAATAACATGGTGAGGAGAGGTTCTTTCCAGATTTTGTCTGTTTTGTGTTCGAAAAGCTTCTTGTATCTGCATTGGCATTTCTTTCCCAATTTTGGGAAATTTTTCTGTGATTTTGTTGAAAATACCTACTAAACCTCTGGATTGAAATTCTTCTCCTTGTATTATACCCTGAATTCTTGTTTGATCTTTTCATAGTGTCCCAGATATCTTGAAATTTCTATTCATTCCTTGCTATGAGCTTGTCTTTCTCTTTGTTGGACTGTATTACATTTGCCACCTGGTCTTCTGCTTTAGATATTCTGTTCTCTCCTTCATCCATTCTACTGGAGAGACTTTCCACATGTTCTTTTGTTTTGTTTTGTTTGTTTGTTTGTTTGTTTGTTTTGGTTTTTGTTTTTAATTTCATTGACTGTATTCTTCAGAGCTAGGCTTTCAGCCTGGCTTTTATTCAGTATTTCTATTTCCTTACTCATGTCTTGTAATGACCTCTTTATTTCCTTAAGCTGTTTTCCTGTGTTCTCTTTCAGAAGTTTGTTTTCTTTTTTAATTCCTTTGTTTTCTTCTTTGATTCCCTTCATTTCTTCTCTGATTTCTTTGAGCATAAATACCATCATTTTCTTGAAATCTTGTCAGGCATTTCATCTAAAACAGTCTCATTGGTGGTCATTTCTGGTGGATTTATAGTTTTTGGTTGGACTGTACTGTCTTGATTCTTTGAGTTTCTTGTATTATATTGTAGTGACTTTTGCATCCTGAATTAATTTGGTGCTTGGATTTTCTACTTATCTGTATTGTTCCAATATGTAGCAATCCACCTCTATATACCCTCAGGATATGAGTTCAAGGTGCCAGGTGTAGCTCTTTTCCCCCAACCAAGCAACAGAAGTAATCCTAGATGTTGAGTTTGCTTGTTAAGCAAATATTCTAGTGGACTGGATGGAGTAATTTACTTGCTAATTCTAAACTTCAATCAAGTAACATACACAATCAATAAAAACCAGCACAAAGTGTATGATTGTGGGAATTAAAACAAACAAATAGTCATAGAAAGGCAAAATCCCTATGGGTATGTGTTGTTCTACACCCTTAATCTTGTCAGCTGGGAAGTAAAGATTTCTGTTCTAAATTGAGTTCCAGGTCAACATGGATCTGGATCAGACCCTGCACCCAATAATGACAGAAGCTAAAAACAAAGGCTGTATATATATATACACACACACACACACATATATAAAAGTACCAAAGGCAACAATATTCAACCCCCAAATACAGGTTATTTGAAAATGGTAAAGCCAACCAAGAATATATACCCCATAACCTGCCCTGACAAGGAAAGGAAAGAGAGATTAGCTCTTGCACAACTGTGTACTTATTTTTTTTTTTTTTGTCAGTCAGCCTCATTACCTTTTGGGGTGCCTTCCAATCTCACCAACGCTGAGAGCCCACCTCAGTTCCCCCGTGTTGTGCTGTGCAGCTGTGCCTCTGATCCGCTCTGCTGGCTGCACTGCCACTGGGGGCTGGATGATGGAAGTTCGAGGTTCTAATGGGGGGGATGGGAGAGTTCACACTTCTGGAGTTGCTCACACTTTTAGTAGCTCTTTAGTTGATCACAGCTGTCTTTCCTTCAATTTCTTAACTTTGCAAGAAGACTGATGGAGTTTAAAAATCTGTTGCTTGGTCTCTGCTGCTGCTGCAGCCTGACATGCCTCGCAGAAATGTGCAGGGCATGCAGATCCTCCTTTCTGGTCGATCTCGGTCTCTCTGACTTCTCTGCTGTGTCTAAGAATAACCTATACTCCTTCACTTTTCTGAAGAAAGTGTATTTTGCTGGGGTTTTGCTTAAATCCCTCCCTAGGCTGCTTTGGCATGGCTCCTAAGCCACCATCTTACCTGGAAGTCCTCATTTAGCAATTAATTTTTATGTTTTTTGGGATCACTGACAATTTTTATAGTAAATCTCTTGAATTCCCTGGCATCTTATTCACTTCAATATAATTAAAGTTGATTACAATGGAATTGTTCACTTTTGGTAGCATTACGTTTTTTATATTTCTATGTCAAGAACTATGCATCTATTGGGATGAATTTTCTTACACTTTGAAATGAAATTCTTTTTAGGGAGCAGCTTTTTATGGCAACATGTCCAGATGTATCAGGCTGTTGTGTATAGTTGCATTTAATCGAAGTGGACCTCCTGTAATTTTCCTGTCACTACTTTGGCTATAATATAGCTTATACTGTGCAAAAGCGTGAGGAACCCACTTTCCCAATAGAGGTTTGTATGAGTTGGGATCATCTGGAAGTAAAGCAAATATGTTGTACACAGCAGAACATATAGGGTGTGCCCTCTGTATTACCCCTTCAGCACTGTGGGGTCCGGAAGGGTGTGGCCCAGTCTAGTCTTGAACTTGGTATTCTCTGTCTTTTTCTCTTCAGCTAAGTCATTTTTAGCATATTCCACTATGGCCAGAGAGTTTCTGTTCTTCTTTTTTCTTATCTCTAAATTTACTTTTTTCTGCCATGGAATCCTGACTTTCTCAAAAATACATCATGGCTTCTGGGGAAAGAATAGGACTTTGTTTCTGGGTCTGAATAACCAATCTATAGCTTCAAACTAGTCTTTACTCTTTCTGAACTTCCTAGGATGGGGCTAGTGTGGATATTAAATTATGCAGAATATGAAAGAGCATTTACACTACAATCATTACCAGTTGGTCTGTCTTTGCCACTTAGCTCCCACAAATCTAAGTTATCTTATTTGGTACCAGGCCCAGTTAGTGATTAGAGGGTTTGTAGGTAGAGAGCTCCCTCTATTCTTGCCATCACCTGTCACGCAAATTTCTACTGAAAACATATAACAAGATAGTGTGCCTATAAATATAGGTGAACAGGAGAACAACCTTACATTTCTGAGTAACAGATATCATTCCTGATTCTTGTGTTGTTTAATTATTATCATTGCAGTCTTGACCCAACACTCACCTGAATTGCAAAAGCATGGGCAAAACTTTGTCAGTTTGAACACAATCCACAAAGAGCACAAGGGCACCCAAACTTTATCCAAGTGGGAGAAAAATCTGGACTGGATCTTTATCCCTCTTTTCAGTATCTTCAGCCATCTCAGACTGGTACAATAAAATCAAGTACTATGACTCCAATGCTAGGAAATGCAAAAAAGTCTGTGGCCATTGTACTCAGGTAAGGTCTTCACTACTACTAACTTTCTGTTTTTAACTGTAGTTAGTTAGTTAGTTATGTATTCAAGGAGAGAGAGGCAGAGGAGGAGAGAGAGAGAGGAGAGAATGGGCATGCTAAGGCCTTCAGCCGCTGCAAACTCCAGACGCTTGTTTCACCTTGTGCATCTGGCTTACGTGGGTCCTGGAGAATTGAACCTGCATCTTTTGGTTTTGCAGGCAAATACCTTAATCACTAAGACATCTCTCCAGTCCCCTAAGATGCCATTTTAAATACATGCTGTAAAGTTACTTAAAGTGGATATTCTAACCCTCCACTTTATCTTGCTTTTCTGTTGAAAATCCACTTTGCATTTTGGGCAATGATAGCTGGTGGGCAGAGTAAGGATAATAAATTGAAATGAATTATCTCCTCATAAAAAACATAATATTTCTTGACATATTATCAATACTCTATCTTCACTGGAGACAGACTGGATTTACGAAAGAATTTTGAAAGAGTAGCATGAAAGGTTTGTCAAATTATACATTTTGTTATGGACAGATCAGCTCTGAAATGCATATAGAACAGTTTGATTAAAATACCAGGGCAAGGGAGCTGACATTTGAGTTTGATAGTGCCAGGACTTCCTGCTAGATGGCACTACTCATTTTGTTGTGTTTTAGCCTTATTCTCCCATTAGCACTCCAACCTTCCTGAAATTGTTCTTCTTACACACCCACATAACCACTAGAAATGTGGCATGATTCACAATTTCTCTGGCAGATTTATACAGATGGCAGTGTTCCCACACTTTTCATAATGAGCCAGGTGGATACACAGTGAAAACTGAAGATAGGAGGGCTTGCCAGAGCGAGACATACCCACCTCCCTCCCCTGAGCATTCCCCTCATGCAATAATCTTGTTAGAAAGGTGTAGTCAGGGGCTGTAGAGACAGCTTATTGGTTAGGCGCTTGCCTGTGAAGCCTAACAACCCTGGTTGGAGGCTTGATTTGCCAGGACCCATGTTAGTCAGATGCAGAAGGTGGTGCAGGCATCTGGAGTTCATTAGCAGTGGCTGGAAGCCCTGATGCATCCATTCTATCTCTCTCTCTGCCTCTTTCTCTGTCAGTTGCTCTGAAATAAATAAATTAAAATAAACTCATTTAACAAAAGAAAAAAGAAAGGTGTAGTACGGGGCTGGAGATGGATCATTGGTTAAGTGCTTACCTGCAAAGATTAACGGCCTAAATTCTATTCCCCAGTACCCACATGAAACCAGATACATAAAGTGACCCATGCACGTAGAGTGTATATTCACTGGCAGAAGGACCTGGTCTGCACATTCTTTCTCTCTCTCTTTCTCCACTCTCTCTCTCCTTGCAAATAAATAAATACAAATATTTAAAAGTTTTAAAAAGAATGGTAGAGTCATTCTTGGTTCTGGAGAGCATACTCAAAAAGAGAGTGTCCTGAAGTCTCTTGCTTTGGGTATGTACTACCTCCCAGTATTACACGAATGAGCACAATTGGTTCCTGTAGAGGGAGCTTCACATTCATTGAGATGAACTTCCAAACCAGGCACAGTTATGGAGGAGGGGATATTTATTGAAGCTTACAGATCCAGGGGAAGTTCCATAATGGCAGAAGAAGCTGGTCTGCTTTCACAGGTCTAAGCAGAGAGAGAGAAAACCCAAAAACACAAAAGCCAAACAGCCACACTTCAGGAACTCCAGGTGGAACTAGGTTGGAATTTCAAACCCACCACCACATCTTAAGATCCACGCAGTGACATATCCTCCAGTGAGGTGGCTATAGATCCAAACTAATAAAACAATAAATATATTCAGGGCAATCTATTCAAACTATCACATTTTCCAATCCGACATGTATTAAAATAAAATAGAATTGTCATGGGAATAAAATTTTCCCTGTGCAAGGACAAAACCTGACACGAAACTGACAATAAATATATTTTTTTAATTAAAAATTTTTATTAACATTTTCCATGATATAAAATATATCCCATGGTAATTCCCTCCCTCCCCACCCCCACACTTTCCCATTTGAAATACCATTCTCCACCATATTACCTCCCCATTACAATCATTGTAATTACATATATACAATATCAACATATTAAGTATCCTCCTCCCTTCCTTTCTCTACCCTTTATGTCTCCTTTTTACCTTACTGGCCTATGCTACTAAGTATTTTCATTCTCACTCAGAAGCCCAATCATCTGTAGCTAGGATCCACATATGAGAGAGAACATGTGGCGCTTGGCTTTCTGGGCCTGGGTTACCTCACATAGTATAATACTTTCCAGGTCCATCCATTTTTCTGCAAATTTCATAACTTCATTTTTCTTTACCGCTGAGTAGAACTCCATTGTATAAATATGCCACATCTTCATTATCCACTCATCAGTTGAGGGACATCTAGGCTGGTTCCATTTCCCAGCTATTATAAATTGAGCAGCAATAAACATGGTTGAACATGTACTTCTAAGGAAATGAGATGAGTCCTTTGGATATATGCCTAGGAGTAATATAGCTAGGTCATATGGTAGATCAATATTTAGCTGTTTTAGGAACCTCCACTCTGTTTTCCACAATGGCTTGACCAGATTGCATTCCCATCAGCAGTGTAGAAGGGTTCCTTTTTTTCCACATCCCCGCCAACATTTATGATCCTTTGTTTTCATGATGGTGGCCAATCTGACAGGAGTGAGATGGAATCTCAATGTAGTTTTAATCTGCATTTCCCTGATGACTAGTGATATAGAATATTTTTTTAGATGCTTATATGCCATTCATATTTCTTCCTTTGAGAACTCTCTATTTAGCTCCATAGCCCATTTTTTGAATGGCTTGTTTGATTCCTTATTATTTAACTTTTTGAGTTCTTTGTATATCCTAGATATTAATCCTCTATCAGATTTATAGCTGGCGAAGAATTTTTCCCATTCTGTAGGTTGCCTCTTTGCTTTTTTCACTGTGTCCTTTGCAGTGCAAAATCTTTGTAATTTCATGAGGTCCCAGTGATTAATTTGTGGTTTTGTTGCCTGAGCAATTGGGGTTGTATTCAGAAAGTCTTTGCCAAGACCAATATGTTGAAGGGTTTCCCCTACTTTTTCCTCTAGCAGTTTCAGAGTTTCAGGTCTGATGTTAAGGTCTTTAATCCATTTGGACTTAATTCTTGTGCATGATGAGAGAGAAGAATCTATTTTCATCCTTCTGCAGATATATATCCAGTTTTCAAAACACCATTTGCTGAAGAGGCTGTCTTCTCCAATGAGTATTTTTGGCATTTTTATCGAATATCAGGTGGCTATAGCTACTTGGGCTTACATCTGGGTCCTCTATTCTGTTCCACTGATCTACATGTCTGTTTTTGTGCCAGTACCATGCTGTTTTTGTTACTATGGCTCTGTAGTATAGGTTAAAATCAGGTATGGTGATACCACCAGCCTCATTTTTGTTGCTCAGTATTATTTTAGATATTCGAGGTTTTTTGTGATTCCAAATGAATTTTTGGATTGTTTTTTCTATTTCCATGAAGAAAGCCTTTGGAATTTTGATAGGGATTGCATTAAATGTGTAGATTGCTTTAGGTAATATTGCCATTTTCACAATATTGATTCTTCCAATCAAGAAACAAGGGATGTTTCTCCACTTTCTAGTGTCTTCTGCAATTTCTTGCTTGAGTGTTTTAAAGTTCTCATTGTAGAGATTCTTTACTTCCTTGGTTAGGTTTATTCCAAGGTACTTTATTTTTTTTGATGCAATTGTGAACGGGAGTGATTCTCTGATTTCATCCTCTGTGTGTTTGTTGTTAGCATATATGAAGGCTACTGATTTCTGTGTGTTTATTTTGTATCCTGCTACATTGCTGTAGGTTTTGATCAGCTCTAACAGCTTGCTAGTAGAGTCTTTAGGGTCCTTTATGTATAGAATCATGTCATCTGCAAATAATAACTTGATCTCTTCCTTTGCAATTTGTATCCCTTTTGTGTGTGTCTTTTGCCTTATTGCTATGGCTAAGACTTCCAAAACTATATTAAATAAATTGGGGACAGTGGACACCCTTGTCTTGTTCCTGATTTTAGGGGAAAAGCTTCCATTTTTTCCCCATTTAGTAATACGTTGGCTGTAGGCTTGTCATAAATAGCCTTTATTATATTGAGATATGTTCCTTCTATTCCCAGTTTCTGTAGGTCTTTTATCATGAAGGGATGTTGGATTTTGTCAAATGTTTTTTCTGCATCTAATGAGATGATCATGTGATTTTTGTCCTTCAACCCGTTTATGTAATGTATTACATTTATAGATTTGCGTATGTTGAACTATCCCTGCATCTCTGGGATAAAGCCTACTTGGTTAGGGTGAATGATCTTTTTGATATATTCTTGTATTCATTTTGCCAATATTTTGTTGAGAATTTTGCATCTGTGTTCATGAGGGAGATTGGTCTGTAATTTCCTTTTTTTGTTCTATCTTTGCCTGGTTTTGGTATCAGGGTGATGCTGGCCTCATAGAAGGAGTTTGGTAGAATTCCTTCTTTTTCTATTTCCTGGAAAAGCTTAAGAAGCAATGGTGTTAGCTCTTCCTTAAAAGTCTGGTAAAATTCTGCAGTGAATCAATCCGGGCCTGGGCTTTTTTTAGTTGGGAGATTATTGATAACCGTTCGGATCTCCATGTTTGTTATAGGTCTATTTAAGTAATTAATCTCATTTTGATTTAATTTACATAGGTCATATACATCAAGGAAATTATCCATTTCTTTCAGATTTTCATACTTTGTGGAGTATATGCTTTTATAGTATGTCCCTATGATTTTTTGAATTTCTCTGGAATCTGTTGTGATGTTACCTTGTTCATCTCTGATTTTATTAATTTGTGTCTCTTCTCTCTTTCTTTTGGTCAGATTTGCTAAGCGGTTATCAATCTTGTTTATCCTTTCAAAGAACCAACTCTTTGTTTCATTAATTCTTTGGATTGTTCTTTTTGTTTCAATTTCATTAATTTCTGCCCTAATCTTTATTAACAATTTCTTTCCATGTACTGATTTTTGGTTTGCCTTGTTCTTTTTCCAAGGCTTTATGGTAAAGCATTAGGTCGTTTACTTGTGACCTTTCTAGTTTCTTAATATAGGCAATTAAGGCTATATAAAATTACCTCTTAGAACTGCCTTCATTGTGTCCCAGAGATTTTGGTATGTTGTGTTCTCATTATCGTTTGACTCTATAATTTTTTTGATTTCCTTCTTGATTTCTTCATAGACCCATTCATCATTTAATAGTGAATTGTTTAGTTTCCATGATTTTGTGTATGCTCTATAGCCTTTCTTGCTACTGATTTGTAGTGTAATTCCATTGTGGTCAGATAGAATGCAAGGAATTATTTCAATTTTCCTGAATTTGCTAAGATTTGCTTTGTGTCCTAATATATGGGCTACTTTAGAGAATGTTCCATGTGCTGCTGAAAAGAATGTATATTCTGCAGCATTTGGATGAAATGTCCTGTATATAGCTGTTAGGTGCATTCCTTCTATGACCTCATTTAGTCCAGATGCCTCTGTTTATTTTTTCTCGGGATGACCTGTCAATTGATGAGAGTGGGGTGTTAAAAGTCACCCACTACCACTGTGTTTGGTGTTATCTGTGACCTTAGTTCTAATAGTGTTTGTTTGACGAGTTTGGGAGCCCCCATGTTAGGTGCATATATGTTTAGGATTGTAATGTCCTCCTGTTGGAGTGTGTCCTTAATCAATATAAAGTGACCTTCCTTATCTTTTTTGACTAAGGTTGGACTGAAGTCTACCTTGTCAGATATTAGGAAAGCAACCCCTGCTTGTTTTCTAGGCCCATTTGCTTAAAACACCGTCTTCCAACCTTTCACCCTAAGATGATGTTCATCCTTTGTAGAAAGGTGAGTTTCTTAGAGACAACAAATTGTAGGATCCTGATTTTTAACCCAGTCTACAAACCTATGTCTTTTGGTTGGGCCTGAGGCCTTTGATATTAAGAGATATTATTGAAAGGTGTGTATCTATGTTTGCCATTTAGTTTTTTTGTGGTTCCGGTTTTACCTTTGTTCTCTTGTGTTAACTAGTATTTGAGTATTGCTTGTTTTTTCCAGGTTATTTATGTGTGCTTTTCCTTTTCTTCAGCATGGAGGATCTTATCAAGTATTTTCTGTAGAGCTGGTTTTGTCTTCAAATACTTTTTTAATCTGCTTTTGTCATGGAATGTCCTTATTTCTCCATCTATTTGAATGGATAGCTTTGCAGGATAAAGTAACCTTGGTTGGCATTTATTACCTTTCAGAACTTGGAATTCATCACTCCAAGCCCTTTTGCTTTTAAAGTTTGTGTTGAATAATCTGCTGTAATCCTGATGGGCTTGCTTTTGTAGGTAACTTGATTTTTCTCTCTAACTGCTTTCAATATTTTTTCTTTGGTGTGTGTGTTTGGAAGTTTGATTATAATATGGCGAGGAGAGGTTCTTTCCAGGTTTTGTCTGGCTGTGGTTCTAATGGCTTCCTGTATCTGCATTGGCACCTCTTTTCCAATTTGGGGGAAGTTTTCTTCTATGGTTTTGTTGAAGACGCCTACTATGCCTCTGGAGTGAAATTCTTCTCCTTCTACTATGCCCTGAATTCTTATGTTTGATCTTTTCATAGTGTCCCAAATATCTTGAAATTCCCACTCATACTTTTCTATAAGTTTGTCTTTCTCTTTGTTGGTCTATTAGATCTGCCATCTGGTCTTCTAGCTTAGATATTCTGTCCTCTCCTTCATCCATTCTACTGGTGAAATTTTCTACAGTTTTTTATTTCATCAACTGTGTTCTTCATTGCTAGTAATTCTGACTGGTTTTTCTTTATTTCTATTTCCTTATTTATTTTGTATTGCCTTCATTTCATGAAATTGGTGTCCTGTGTCTTCTTTGATTCCTTTGATTTCCTCTTTGAGTTCATCTTTGACTCCTTTGATTTGTTCTCTGACTTCTTTGAACATATTTATAATCATTCTTTGGATATCTTTTTCAGGCATTTCCTCTAACTAGTTCTCACTGGAGGTCATTTCTGATGCATTAATACTGTTAGATAGATTTGTATTGTCTTGCTTTTCAGTGTTTCTTGTGTTATAATATATATTTTTGCATATTGTATTAAGTTAATGCTTGGATTTTCTAGCTAGCTAGGTATTCTTAGCTGTATCAATTGATTTGATGTTATATATCATCAGGGTAAGACCTTAAGGTTTTAGGTGTGGCTCTTAAGACTCTCAAGAGTATCTACAATGTTGTTCCTATGGGTTGAGTTTCCCTGGTATGGGAGTATTCAAGTAGGCTGAGTGGAATAAAATACAGGTAGATTATAAAATTGAATTAAACACTATACACATTCAATCAAAATCAGCACCAAATATTTATGCAAGAGTAGTTATTATAACAACCAGATCCTCTGTCAACAATGAGGTTAAGATTTCTGGTCTATTGAGGGATCCAAGTCAGCTTGTTACCAAGTGAGACCCTTCCCTGGTGCAATCAATCCCAGTTACCTTTTTGGATGATTTTGTTCTTAGTCAAGTTGCTGCCTGGGTCGCTGGGCTGCTGTCCTGATTTCTGGAGCTGGGAATTCGCTTTTCCTGTGGGGCAAACCGAGGCTGGCAGCTGTGGCCTTGGAGATCAGCACCCCCGCTGCTGGAACCGCTATTGCTGCTGCTGGCTCCGCTGCTGCTGCCTCTGTAGCTGCCGCTGATGTCACTGAAGCTGCTGCTGCTGCTGGATCTGATGCTGCTGCCTTGGAAACTGCCGCTACTGGAATCCGCCACTGCTGGGGCCACTACTGCTGGTGCCAGAGCCGCTGATGTTGCTGCTCCTGCTTGGGTCCTGCGGTCGGCTCAAGTTGGCGTCTCTGGGTCCCAGGACCGCTGCTCTGTCTGCTTGAGCTGGGCTCAGGTGCCATGGGAGGGGAGGGAGCCGCAGCTACTCTAGTTCTCTCACTGTTCCACGTGTCCTTCTACCTCGTGGTCTGTCTCTCCGTTACTCACTGCCGCTCTCCCTTCATGTTTCTTGAGTTGCGGAGAGCTCCAGTGTGAGTGGAAGCTCCCCTCACCTGGCTTTTCCTGTGGCTAGAGCCGAGCCTGGTGGCTTTCTGGCACGCTGCCGCCATGGTTGGCAGACCTGCCGGGCCGCTTCTGCCAGCCTGTGTGGGCTCTGGAAGCTATGGATCTCTTCTACTTCTCCCCTGCCATTTCAATTTCCTATACACCTCACTTTTTAGTCAGTGTGTATTTTGCTGAGTTTTTTTGGTCTTTTTCCCCCCAAGCTGCTTTGGCGTGGTACCTAGGCCGTCATCTTAACCAGAAGAAGACTAAATTAAATATTTCTTAAAATGAAAATATCAGGCAGGAGAGATGGCTTAGCAGTTATATCAGAATGAGTATATGTTTAAGAGAAATTCATTCAATCTTTTATTCAGAGTAGCCTTTAAGATAAACCTTATCTTCTCATGGGTGTGAAGGGAAACCTCAGCCAGGCTGCTAGAGTCTATGAAACCTGGAAATTCCTCTGTGCCCATGTCTGGAACAAGCTGAACACTTGAGTGGCAAGGCCAGAATGGGGTGCTTGAAATGAATGTCGGGAGCACAGTCGTCCAAATGTCTTTATACTAACACCACACACACACACAAAATAATTGCTTTAGCTTTAATCTTAGGAGCTCCAGTTGAAGGAGGTTTCTGGGACATAAAACTCAGATTAAGGGTACAATGCAATAATGAAAACCTCTGGACTCTTCCTTAAGGCAATGACATGCTATTTGCAGATTGTGGTGAACTATATCACTTCCTTACTTCATGTCCTCTAGATTGTTCCTATCACCAATTCCCTATCTTATAACATTCAACTAATGCAGTTTTTTTTTTTTTTTTTTTTTTTGAGGTAGGGTCTCACTCTAGCTCAGGCTGACCTGGAATTCACTCTGCATTCTCAGGGTGGCCTCGAACTCAAGGTAATCCTCCTACCTCTGCCTCCTGAGTGCTGGGATTAAAGGCGTGCACCACCACGCCCGGCTTCTAATGCAGTTTTTTATGTAAATGTTAGCTTATTTGAAAGTATTCCATTTTTTTGTTCTAATACAATAGGGTATTTGAAGTATGTTGCAGTCAGGTTCGCATTGCTGGTAGAAATCACCCAACCAAGAGCAGCTTCTGGGAAAAAGAGGTTTATTTTGGCTTACAGCCTAGAGGGGAAGCTCCATGATAGCAGGGGAAAATGATGGCATGAGCAGAGGGTGGACATCACCCCCTGGCCAACATAAGGTGGACCACAGCAACAGGAGGGTGTGCCAAACACTGGCATGGGGAAACTGGCTATAAAGCCCACAAGCCCACCCCCAACAATACACTCCCTCTAGGAGGCAATAATTCCCAAATATCCATCAGCTGGGGACCTAGCATTCACAACACCTAAGTTTATGGGGGACACCTGAATCAAACCCCAAGTCAATGACATGTTATTTACAGATTGTGGTGAACTATATCACTTCCTTACTTCATGTCCTCTAGATTGTTCCTATCACCAATTCCCTATCTTATAACATTCAACTAATGTAGTTTTTTATGTAAATATTAGCTTATTTGAAAATATTCCATTTTTTGTTCTAATACAAAATAATAGGATATTTGTCACAAAATACTTAACAATGGGCTGGAGAGATGGCGTAGTGGTTAAGCGCTTGCCTGTGAAGCCTAAGGACCCCGGTTCGAGGCTCGGTTCCTCAGGTCCCACGTTAGCCAGATGCAGAAGGGGGCGCACGCGTCTGGAGTTTGTTTGCAGAGGCTGGAAGCCCTGGCGTGCCCATTCTCTCTCTCCCCCTCTACCTGTCTTTCTCTCTGTGTCTGTCGCTCTCAAGTAAATAAAATTTAAAAAAAATACTTAACAATAACCATACCACCTTTTATCATGAATTCTAATGATGTAATGGTTTTAGGATAAAAGATTATATTTAACAGATTCTATCTTCTGAAAAATTATGGCAAGCCATTAGAAGGTAAAAAAAAAAAAAAGTATTGTAGATACTGTTTATAGTTCAATTAGCACTAACCTGTTCTATAAAATGTGTGAACATTACAGTGATATATGACATGGTTTTAACTAGCAAATATTTAGCAAGGTGTGTGTGTGTGGGGGGGATATGAATTCATGGATGTGATTGCTAAGAAGTCAGGAAGGCAGCTTCATGGTAATCCAATGGACAAAGCCCACCCCAGGTACAATGACCCAGTTGTACCCATAAGCTCTCACTTGGTTCTTGATACCATCTCAGGCACACCATAATGGACAAAATGTCTATATGATAAAGCTTCAAGGAGACTAAATGAAGCTGTGGAATTCAAGCATTCAGTGCTGTGAATGTCAAAGTTTAAATAAAGCTCAGGGCAGGACTTTACATAAGTCAAAATGTCCTGTTGGTGACTTTAATAACATGCTGGAATGGATGGAGAGACTGCTGCCTCAACAAAACTGTATCATTCTTGTCAGTGAAGAACTTGTTTTCAGGAACATATTTTTGTAAATTATTCATCTTATTTCTAAAAACATATATTTTCAAATGCTCGTGGCTTATCTTTAATTTTGACTGTATTATCTATAAGTTATAAAAAATAAAATGATTTTCCATTTATAGTGGTAGTTTCCTTTATATAAAATTTATATACTAAGTTCATACAAAATCTTACAAATTCCAAGTTAACACAGTTATTAGCAGGTCTTGACCAACTTTTGCAAATAACTAAAATAAAACAAATTAAGCATATAGCTATAATATATATGTATTTTTGTAAAATGAGCTTCCCTTCTACCTAACTTTTAAATTCGGACTTTATAGTTAACCCATGAGACAATGTCACATGTATGTACATCAATCTTAATCTATTTCATTAATCATTATGGGAATTGTTATTGCATTTATGTTAAGAAACAGTATCTAAGAGGACACCCTATTTTTATTCCATAGGTTACTACTCTGCTGTATATCCTGGATGGCCCATATATTCAAGTAACAGATACACATCATTCATTCTCACTGTTAAATCAGTATTTCTATTGCTGTCTGTTATAATTACCCTGATGCCTAAGGACAAATATCCTAATTTAGTTCTTTTGGACTAAGACAATAGGGAAAGGAACAATTTAAACATATTTGGCTTTTTAAATAAATAAAACTAGCGATTTTGGGGGTTTCTTTTGGCTTAACAACTTTTATTTCTCATAGTTTTCAAAGCTAGACATCTACCAGTAAGGCCACCCAACATGCTCTGGTGCTGGTGAGAACTCTTCCTAGTCACTGACTTGTACTCTCACATGATGGCAGCTTGGCTAGACCTCCCTGGGGTCTCTTTTAGTAGGGTGCTAATCCCAGGCATGAGGGCTCAAATCGCATGAGTTGGTTTCTTCCCAGAGGCCTTCCCCTAATATCTTAATGGCATCACCTTCCTGTCTCATTATTTTTTAATTACTTTTTTTATTAACAACTTCCATGATTGTAAATACTCAGGAGCCATAGATTGTTACAACTGGGGATATTTTTAATTTCTATTTTAAAATATTCCAGAAAAATGTATGTTGCAATAAAGCTTTAGTCAAAAGAACTGCTTGGCTTCCTAACTCTGTAAGTTAACCACCCCCCTTTATTTTCCACATTTCTATAAACAAATATTGTTTATAAGCTTCCATAGCTGGACTCTCACTAAGTAACCTTTTCTGTATGCTTTAGTTTCCAAATCTGTAAGATGAGTGAGGTACGTACATCTAGGTGGTACTGAGTAATTCAAGTAGCAGTCATCAGTTCAAAGCACCATGATTCAGGCTAGCCATGGTGGTCCATCCATGCCTATAATCCCAGTACTTGAAGGTGGAAGCACTAGGTTCATATTCCAGTTAGCCAGAGCCACATAACAAAATGACCTCAAAAAACAGAAGATCGCCAGGTGTGGTGGTGCATGCCTTTAATCCCAGCACTTGGGAGGAGAGGTGGGAGGATCACTGAGAGTTCGAGGCCACCCTGAGACTACATAGTTAATTCCATGTCAGCCTGGACCAGAGTGAGACCCTACCTTGAAAAACCAAAAGAAAATCACAATTGTCCATGTTTTCAATCGCTTTTGCAACTTGCTGTCTTTCTGGATTGCCATTTCCCCAGACACAGAACAGAATAGCAACAACGGGATTTGATTCCAAAGGCTCAGGAGCTGTTGCATCTAGGAAGAAGGAAAGCACTGAAAATGTTGCAATGTTTTTTCACATGCTGGGCATGAACACAAAGACTATCCATTGGTGTCAAATGCTGGCTGTGGTAGACAGACAATAGTTCACAAAGACATACATATAGCATGTCCCAGCACACACTTTGTCAAGACACATGAAGATCAGTTATAATGAGTGCTGCTCTACGAACCGAAGACACTTGGGAAAAGAGATGACCAGTGTTATTGCTCACGTATACGGCATCTCATGGCTGGCTTTCTCACAACCCTCTACAAAAGGAGATATAAGTTTCACTTCAGGAAGGCTTCTCAGAGTTACTTTTTTCTCTTCTTTTTCTTCTCATCTGCTTCCATCTTCAGCTTCACTTCTTCAGCGGTGAGAGCTCCAAGTTTCTTTCCCTTTGCTTTCTTGACCTTCTCCTTGATGGCAGCCACATCGAGTTTACTCTCAGTAGAAGCTAGGAAAAATGTGAAAGAAAATACATGCACTCATTTGGACATAGAGAATACATCTGAAGCAAGAATTTCAGAGAGCTATTTTCAGCAACTAAAAGGTTATGTTATAAAATATAAATCACCTGTGAAATGTTAAAAATTTCTTCAAACTGAGGAAACAAATTACACATACTTTAAACACACATTAGTAAAAGTACACATGAAAATGACATGAAAACATGGCATTCGGTTGTAGTAAAGCTGTGTTTTTCCCTCAGATCTCACTTAAGTGACTAATAATATTTATTTGACAAGATTTTGGTAATTAGGATCATAATCTGAAAGTGTTTGTTGATCTCAACAGAGCCAAGCTATCTTATGAATGCCAAAAGGCTGAATAAAACACTGGCCACAGTGGAACAAAACAATACATCTTTTCCTTAGCATTCAAAGTACACTAGGGTGGGCTGGAGAGATGGCTTAGTGGTTAAGGTGTTTGCTTGCAAAGCCAAAGAATCCCGGTGTGATTCTTCAGGACCCACATAAACCAAATGCTCAAGGGGGCACATGCATCCGGAGTTTGTTTTTAGTGGGTGGAGGCCCTTGCATGCCCATTCTCTCTCTCACTTTCTGCCTCTTTCTGTCTCTCAAATAAATAAATAAATAAAACATTTTTAAAAAATGAGAGAGAGGGAAAAAAAAGTTTAAAGAAAAATGTGCAATAGGGCAAAGTGTGATGGCGCATGCCTTTAATCCCAGCACTTTGGAGGCAGAGTTAGGAGGATCACTGTGAGTTCGAGGCCACTCTGAGAAAACAGAGGAATTCCAGGTCATCCTGGGCTAGAGTAAAACCCTACCTTGAAAAACCAAAACTAATTAAATAAATAAATTTCTAAAAATTATAAAAATCATAAGATATCACCATAGAAAACAACCATGCTGGGACTGGAGAGATGGCTCAGTGGCTAAGGCACTTGCCTACAAAGCCTAAGGACCAGGTTCAATTCCCCAATACCCATATAAAGCCAGACACACTGGGTGGCACATGTATCTGGAGTTCATTTGCAGAAGCTGGAGGTCCTGTACACCTATTCTCTCTCTCAAACAAATAAATCGATAATATTTTTTTTTTTAAAAAAGAAAACAACCATGCTATTGGAGGAAGACAGACATTTAAGCTTTACGTACATAAAACAACTATATCCTTAACCATTATAGGATAGATTACTTAGCTTCCAAGTACCTCTGAAGTACTTAACTGACAGATGGTACAAACTGTAAATTATGTTTATGTCAACTGTAACTTTTATAACCAACCAACAGTGTTTGTACAATGTTTTCCCTGAATACACCACTACTGGCAATGAAGGACTACACCTCACAAAGTACAAGTGTTATAAGAGGGAAAGATAATGACATGGAGAGCATAAACCAGAATGAGGAGAGACATGGAGAAGAGAAGGCATGAGCGTTTTCCCTAGTGTCTTTTAATATTTCTCAACTACTTTTTTGTTATTATTGTCCATGTTTATTTCAAGGTGACAAGAAATTCATGTTAAAAACAGAAGTAAACTTTAGGCCACATATCAAATAAACAGGAAAACCCATTTCTGAAAAGTCCTTTTGGAAAGGTATGACAGCAGAGCGCAAGTATCTTAGCTCAGTTCATTTTCTTTTTACAGAAACGCACACATACTACTGTGGGTTTGTATCGTTCCCAGCAGAGGGCCTAAACCAAGCACAGGTCAGAGACCAGAGAAGGATGGCCATTCCAGGATATTCTGAAATGGGCACTAGCTGCTACTAAATCAGCTCATGAGTTAGTCAACAGTTATGACAACTGTTGAAAGATACAGTTAATTCTTAATGAACACAAGTGAGTCAAATTCACCAAGGGGTTACTTGCCATATGTAGCAGACATTCACATGAAGCAGTAAAAAGTAAGCATTACCTTCCTTAGGTTTCACAAGTGGCTTTTCTTTAGGTGGAATAAATGCTTTGTTTCTTTCCTCTTGTCTCTTACTAAGTGCTTCTGCCTGTTTAGCCTGCATCAGTAAAAAGCATATTAGTAAAATACAATTTATACCTTAGTAGGAATTCAAGATCTATGGACCTTACATAATGTCTTACCTTTATTGCTTCCATTTTCTGCCGTTTCTTCTGATTTGCCTTCAAAAAGTACTCACCACTAGCCAGTTCTTTATCAATCTGTTGGGACAATATTTATAATTACATCAGAAATAATACAGATAAGAAGTACTTGACTAAGACAGTCACTGTCCTTGGGGAAAACTGGGAAACTGGGGTTCAATATCCTCTGATTAACTCATTAGGTTGGCAACATTACCAGAAGGAACGGGAGCCAAAGGTAGTTCAATATGAAGGCAGGAGAGAAGCTACTGTGTTCATGAAATACAAAGCAGACCACTCAGGTAGGATGAAAGGTCAGTGTTTCAGAAAGCGTGAGAGGAAATCCAAAAGGTAAGTGAAGACTACCAAATGCTAGGCAAAGGAGGTGGATATGACTTAGAGATGACTGAAGGTGGACTGAAGAGATGGCTCAGTGGTTAAAGGCGCTGGCTTGCAAAGCCAGATGTCTTGGGTTTGATTTCCCAGTGCCCATGCAAAGCCAGACAAAATGGTATATGTGTCTGGAGTTTGTTTACAGTGGCAGGAGGCCCTGGTGGCCTGTTCCCTCCCCCTTCCAATCATCTCTCTCTCATAAATAAATAAATATTTTTGTAAAAAAGACATGGCTGAAAGATTCTGAGGAAATGACAGCTTCATTTTAAGACAAGACAAAGGAAACTATGGTGTGGTTGTGCATGCCCTAACTCTATCCCTCAGGGTGAGGTAAGAGGACCAAGTTTAAGGCCAGCCTGGGCTACAGGAGACCTCACCTCAAATCAAAATATAGCAAGATGAGGAAGCGGGAGAGGGAAGAGAAAGAAGAAAGAAGGAAGCACTGTTACATACTGAACCTTTACAGTAACAATTCCTTGAGACAGGTATTAACATTCCCCTCATTTTAGGCATGGGGAAACTGACACATGAATGGATCTAATAAAATCAAGTAATTTGCGTACAATGAACAAGACAACAAGTCAACTAAGACACCACTGTTCCATGAAGCTAATACAGAATATAGCTGAAAGTCTATGCCTAGCACTTACCTCATCTACACAGAACCACTGTAACAAGTGTATAGGTAAATATGAGGATCAATCATCAAAACATAGTTTTTTAAGAGTCAACATCTGGGACAACACCACAGAAAACAAGATACCCCAGCCTGGCTCCAGAGTCATGGGAGGGAAGCCCCCATCCCACCTCTGCAGAGAAAGTGCCAGCAAGCTCTTAAGACAGATGATGGTATCCTCACTACTGTAGTCTCACAGCCTGCAAGGGCTCACAGGCACATAGATAAGGAACCTGGAATCTGCACAGCAGCATGGCATTCACAAAGGACCTGACATCTGTCCCTGTGAACTCCCAATAGGCTATAGCCATAAGGAATCTAGTCTGAATGTGGGCTGTTCTAGGTGTCACAGACACTCTCCTGTTCTGGCTGGAATGGGGAGGCATAGCTGCCTGGTGAACTAACTTGACCCAACACAGTGACTATGACCAAAGCTGGCTGGGTGTCTGGTACTGGGAGGGACGGGTGCTGGGACAGAGGGAAAAAGCAAGTGTTCCTCAAGAACCAGGAAATTAAGGTACTTACCCTGTAAGACCACTGACATAGCCAAAAGTATAGACTCAAGCCAATGCCAGGATTGAAGGCAAGAATCCAGGTTCCTGCTGCCCTCAACCAAGAATATTAAACAAAGCAAGGAATATTGCTGGTTAAGTAGCTGAATTGTTTTTCACTACAGGACATTTAAATGACTGCCACAAACTACTCTGACATACTTTACTCACAATATGAATGCATGACTACCTAGATTCTCAGCTCACCTTCAGTTTCTTACATTTCCACACACATGCACATACACATGCCACCTAAACTACCCTCAGTAAAGTTCCTGAAAGAGTTTAAGATGGTTTCTCCTTGATATAAAATTCAACATTCATACTAACCTGACTTTCTGGCTGTGGTGGTGGGAACGGTGTATACTCCTTCTTAACAGTTTTCTTCTTTGGTTCCTTGCGTTTATTCACATTTTTATGTTTGAACTGTGGCAAAAATCTTTCCCAACTTTGTGTTCGTAATTCAGAATCCTTTGCTAACTCTCGTTTAATCATTAAGGTCTTTAATCACATACAAATAAAAATAATAATTTTAAAATTCATACATCTTAAACTAAGGTATTATAAATCTTCAGGGGAATTAACCAATTGGACCAATAAAAAGTATGTCATCTGAAACATATATAATTATCTAAACACTAGAAAATCATTAGACTAAATTAAAACACTATGTGTATTTAAAATATGAAAACAAAATTAAACTTTTCAATCATTTCATTAAAGCCTTCACAGTTCAACTTATCAACATCAATAAGGACTCTAAATTAGTAACTTCTATAAGCAAGAAGCTTTTGGTAGCAACTGAGATACACTAAAGCAGGAAAAATGAAATAAATGTTCTGATACTTAAAGAAAACTCAACTTTAATCTCATTTTTCCCACTGTATTTAAATTCCGTAACACTCAAACAGAAGAATGTCAACTATGCCTAACAACAGATAACCAGCTTTTTCTTTTATCCATAATGCTCCCGTATAACCAAACCCTGTTCAACCCATCTTTCAGATAAACCTTAACATATGTAAGTGGATTGTTCAATATGTACTCACCAAGCTCATTATACAATGGTTACACTTTCAAAGTTCAACCACAAACTTTCAGCACATGTTTCTCTCACAGGAAGCTAGAAAGTGAGTGTTAGGCTGCAGAGATAGCTTAGCGATTAAGGCACTTGCATGCAAAGACAAAGGACCCAGGTTCAATTCCCAAGGACCCACATAAGCATCTGCACAAGCTGGTGCAAACTTCTGGAGTTTGTTTACAGCAGCTGGAAGCCCTGGTGCAACCATTCTGTTTCTATCTGCCTCTCTCTCTCTCTTTCAAATAAATAAACAAAATATTTTTTAAAAAATAAAAGTGAGTGTTAAATTTCAAAGTAAATCTTAATATAACCCAAGCTATTCCAGGTTTTCTTTTATAAAAATAAGCAGAATACACCCAGGCATGGTGGTACAAGGCAGGTATGGTGGTGCACACCTTTAATCCCAGCACTTGGTTGGGAGGCAGAGGTAGGAGGATCACCGACTTTCAGGCCACCCTGAGCTTACATAGTAAATACTGAGTAGGCCTAGAGTGAGATGCTACCACAATAAACAAAAAGAAAAAAGAAATAACAAAATACTAAAAGATAACATCTTTCTATATGATCCATAGGCCAAACTGATAACATCTACAATAAACTCTGAAGGCTATTTTCATTATATACAATAAATTTATTTTTAAAATTGCTTTATTTATATGAGAGAGGAAGGGAGGGGGAGGAAGAGAGGAAAAGAGCTAGGGAAGGTGGAAAGGGCAGAATGGGCACACCAGGAACTCTAGCCACTGCAAATGACCTTCAGACTTATGTGCCACTGTTTTGTCTGGCATTATGTGGATACTGAGAAATTGAACCCAGGCCTTTAGGCTTTGCAGGCAAGCTCCTTAACTGCTGAGCCATCTCTCCAAGCCCAACACTTACTTTTTAGCCTCCTACGAGAGAGACTTTTGTGCTAGAAGTTTGTAGTTGAATCTTGCAAGTGTAACCATGGTATAATGAGCTTGGTGAGTATATGTTGAACAATTCAACTACATTTCAAGCACCAACTTTCTTTTAAGTTTTTTTTTTACACTGGTGTCATAAGTCTCAAAGACTAGAGTAGACCTGAGTGGGCTGAATTCTACCCCAGTATAACAACATATATTTACTTTATCTTTCTGTATAATATATTCAATTTTAGAGCTGGAGAGATGGCTCAGTGGTTAAGACACTTGCCTGCAAACCCTTAGGACTGGGATTCAATTCCCTAGTACCCACATAAACCCAGATGCAGAAAGTGGTGCATTCATCTAGAGTTTGCAGTGGTTAGAGGCCCTGGTGCGCCCATTGTCTGTCTGTCATGCTCCTTATAAATAAATAAATACATATCTTTTAAAACCACTCAATTTCAAAGCAGGTTCTGAAGTTATAAGCATTTTGACAATCTCTGTTTTATTAATATACATTTAACACTCACTTTAATGTTGTAAATGGGATGAATATTCTTCATGGTATCTAGGACTACTTTTCGAACCTGAAATTTACAACACAAATGAAAATAGTCATTTATAAAGATCTCAATAAGGGGTTGGACAGCTGGCTTACTGGTTAACACACTTACCTGTGAAGCCTAAGGACCCTGGTTCCATTCCCCAGGACCCACGTAAAGCCAGATGCACAAGGTGGCTCATGCATCTGAAGTTTGTTTTCACTGGCTGGATGCCCTCGTGTGCCAATTCTCTATCTGCTTCTTTCCCTCTCTCGCAAATAAATAAAATATTTTTAAAAGAATCTCAAGCCCAGAGAGAAGAGGAATAATATATTGTAAAACACCCTTGAATTAAGGAGTAATTATCATTTGAATATAACAATGCCTTCAATTGCTAAGGATCTTCTAGATCTTTCATAATAGTATTCTTAGAAACAACAGTTTTTCCTATTACGGTGTATGGTGGTCTGAATCGCCTATCCCCCTTAAACTCATGTGTTGTGAACACTCTGTTCCCAGTTAATGGCAATTTGAGAAGTGGAGCCTTGCTGGAGGTGGGTTAATGGGGAGGGCTTAGGGGTGTTATAGCCATTTCCCCCTTGTTAGAGTTGGGGTCACTGCCCTGCTGCTATTGTTCACCTGATGTTGGCAAGGAAATGATGTCCAGCTCATGCCATGCTTTACCCTGCCATTGTGGAGCGTTCCCTGGAGATTGTAAGCCAAAAAATCCCCTTTCCTCCCACCAGCTGCTTCTGGTTGGGTGCTTTATTCCAACAACGCAAAGTAGCTAGAGCAGATTGCAAATATGACACACCAGTTAAATAAAGCACATGAGAGCCAGTGACTTAGGAGTAAGAGGGCTAGATTCAGAGTCAAAAAATGAGGGCTCACAATCCGAGGCTTGAGCTTCACGGTAGAGGGCTTGTTTGGCATGTGTGAGATCCTAGGCTCGATTCTCAGCACTATGAATACCTAAATAAATAAATGCTGGAACTGGCACTTTAGCTAATTGTACTGTTTCAGCTTTTTCATTTGTAAAATGCAATTAAAAACTACACATCTCAGGTTCACTGTTAAGGATAAGATATTTAGGGGCTGAAGAAGTGGTGCAGCAGTAAAGGTGCTTGCCTGAAAAACCTAATGACCTGGGTTGGATTTTCCAGTACCCAGGCAAAGCCAGATGCACAATGTGGTGGAAGCATCTGGAGCTCATTTGCAGTGATGGAGGCCCTGGTGTGTCCATTCATTCTATCTGTCCTTCTCGTCTCTGCTTCCAAATAAACAAATATTTTAATTAAATACAAAGGGCTAGAGAGATGGCTCAGGGTTAAGGACCTTGCTTGCAAAGCCTCATGGGCTTTGTTTTATTGCTCATTACCCACATAAACCCATATGTACAAAGTGACACATGTCAGGAGCTCATTTGCAATAACACGAGTCCCTGGTGCACCCATTCTCTCCCTTCTTTTCCTTGCAAATAAATAAACTAACCTAAAAAAAAATAAGATATTTTTAAGAATTTTAAATTTTATAAGGCATTTTAAGTGTTGCCCTATTAAAAATGGGCAACTGCCGGGCATGGTAGCACACATTTTTAACCTAGCACTTAGGAGACAGAGGGAGAATTGCTGTGAGTTTGAGGCCACTCTGAAACTAAATAGTCAATTCCAGGACAGACTGGGCTAGAGCAGGACTCTACTTTGAAAAATTAAAAAATAAATAAAGGGAGGGGGTAATTATGAGAAAATACCACTATTGGTTTCCTAAGGAAGCAAAACTACCCAGCCTCATTGAGACAGAAACAGAATCATGAGGCACTAACAGAAACAGTATCTGCTTCAGTGATGGTCTCATAACACATTAGAGAAAATGGTCATGAAAACACAAAAATTCAGACAAAAGAAAATATACCCTAAAGGAAAAGTTTTGGGGATCTGACCTCTACTGGCTGTACCAATTACTGTAAATTTTCACATCTGCTATACACTAAAATCTGAAATATTCTTTGAAACGTTATAGGGGAAAGTGATGATTAGACAGACCTAATTAAGAAATGGTGTCTCCATAGTCCTTAAATATTGGCTAAAATATGCTAGGCCCAAGGGTGATGACTACCTTAAGCTAACAACATACAAAGTACATGCTAATGAGAAAACAAAACACGTTGCAGAAATACAAAATAGGGCTACAGAGATGGCTCAACAGTTACGTTGCTTGCTGACAGAGCCTAACAACCTAGGTTTGATTCCCCAGTACCCACAATGTAAAGCCAGATGCACAAAGTGGCAAATTCATCTGGAGTTCCTTTATACAGACAGAGACCCTGGATTGCCCATTCTCTCTCTCTCTATTTGAATACAAATACATAAATAAAAAATACAAAACAACACATCATCCAACAAACAATTACTAATAACCAAATTATCTGCTATCTCATGAAAATATTAGAAGTTCTCACCTCCTTTAGGCCATTAAAAGGTCCAATGGCTGAGACAGTATTTCCCTGAACCATAATGTAACAGTTTGTTAAGAGTTCCAATGCCTGCATCAAAACAGTTGAAATTTAATACAATGAAAAATGAATGATACAGATATTCAAGTTTTTCCACTGACAAAACATACCTTCAATGTAGATGCTTTGGGACCAATAAGCCGCTGTCTTCTCTTTACAAACCTTTCCTTATTCCTTACTAAAGAGCCTATTTTAATAATGTCACAGGCAACATCATCCTGAAGAATTCGTACTGCCTTAAAAAAAGTAACATGCATCAATATTCTTTACAATTATATTTCCTGTCCAGTCTAAGTACAAATGTGAAAATGCAATGAAGAGCAGGAGGCAGGGGGAGAAGGGGAGTTAGGGGGAGGGAAAGACACAGTGCTATAGGTTGTTTTCTATTGCTGCAAGCAAAGCAAAGTCTCTATGGATTCTAGACTTACCTGTTCAAATGCAACACTCCTTGCTAACAGCTTTATTAGGTCTCTGGCTCTAATGATGATGTATGGATCAAAAGTCTTCTTTGTGGTACAAACGGTCATGCTGCCCTCAATCAAATCCAGGGTTGCACTAACATGCTACACAAAGAAGGAAAGGCCTAATCATTGGCTCATTTTAGATAAGTATAGTCTATTCTAACAAAACTATTAATTTCCATGTCTTTAAGCTATCTTTCAAATTCTATCAACTCAATTTAGATGAGATAGTTAATACATAATCAATAATTGGCTAATTTTATACTTCACATAATATAAGAAGCTTTGCAATAGAAACCAAGAGTAAGAAGAGAATTTTCCTTTGAAATTTTTTTTTCTGGCTGGATAAAGGACTAAGTTATCAGAAGCTATGTGAGAAGAAATAATTAGGAAAAATAAGCATCAACTCCCAATAGCAAGAACCAGCCTTCAACAAAGCAAATAAAAATTCTGCTTTCTGAGCTGTGATAGAATCTGAAGAGTATCTCAAAATGGATACAGAGTAATGAGCATGGCTACATAAAGCTGATTTCTTGAGTTTTCAAGGAAAAAAAAACCTGAATCTCAGGTACAGTTAATGTCACAGAAGTCAAAAAACACCTATAAGCCTATAGCTTGCTGAGTGACCTTTTTTCCCAGTGAGTATAACCAATGCCAGACCAGTTAAACAGTGAGAAACCCAACTTCACACCACAACCTACTCCACATAAACACATGCATAGAGGCAAAAATGACAATTACCCTTACCATAGGTAACACTTGTTTTTGGTCTCATTATAGATGATGTTTCAATCTAATAATGTGAATCAATCCCCAGTCTAAATGATCAAAAACACTACTCTAGGAACATGTTCCCAGAAACAATTAAATAGAGGAAAGGTGGCCTTATCCACATTTACTTTAAAATAGAAGGTAAAGGCTGGAGAGATAGTTTAGTGGTTAAGGTACTTGACTGTAAAACCTAAGGACCCAGGTTGATTCCCCAGGAACCACGTAAGCCAGATATACAAGATGGTACATGTGTCTGGAGTACACTTGCAGTGGCTAAAGGCCCTGCCCATTCTCCATCTGCCTCTCACTATTAAAATAGCCATTCTAAAATTTGTAGTGCATAAGTGAGATTTAGACAGTTTATGTTTAAAACTTTAAAAAGGGATGTGAATATTTCATAGTACTTTTTATGTACAAAATTAAAAATGAATGAGCAATAAGCTTTTACCTCGCTTGTTTAAAGTACCAAAGGAGGAAAATAAACCATGTATGTAGGCACCTCTAAAAACAAAACTCATCAGCACACACAAAGTAACAAGAGGGCTAGAGAGGAGGCTCAGTGGTTAAAGGTATTTACTTGCAAAGACTGAAAACCTGATGCAATTCCCGAGGGTCCACATGAAGCCAGATGCACATGCACCTGCAGTTCATCTGCAGTGACCACAGGTGGTGGTGCGCTCATAATCTCTCTCTAAAATCAATCAATAAATATGTGTGTGTGTATGTAAATATATATAAAATTTTTATTTCTTTGAAAAACAGTAACAAAAGCAGGGGCTAGAGAGATGGCTCAGCAATTTACCTGCCAGCCCAGGTTCGCATGCTCAGTACATATGGAAAGACACATGTACAAATAGGCACACGTGACGTGTTCACTTGTAGCAGCAAGAGGCCTTGGTGCACATATGCACACACTGTCTGTCTCTTTCACTCTCACTGCTAACAAATAAGTATCTTTTTTCTAAGTAGCAAGAGCAAAATCTCAAAGAAATACAAGCATGCATACATGTTCATTCAAGGCTTTCTGCACCAAAGGCCAACATTCTTTCAGATAAGCTTCTCTGTATTTTGGAAACAAAGTTGCAAAACTGCTTTCTTCCAAGAGTCCTCTGGGATTATCATCTTTAGAGAACACCGGCTCCTTCCAACCATCAGGAACAGTGAGGAGTTCTGCTTCATCTATGGAAAGAAATATATTTACACATTACATTTCAATCATCTTTCAGATCCTTGATGAACATTTCATGCACACAATCGTAACCTTCCCAATAGCACCTTTGCATTTCCTCTCCCCTGTTTTTCACATTATTCAACAATTGAAGATCATGCCCCTGACATCATCACCTGCATGCTGTAAAAAATCATCTGGATGCATTGTAGCTGCCTCAGAAAAACTGGTACCTTAATTAAGCCCAGGGACATTCTTCCTTGTATCCACACTAAGGTTCACCTGGCAGAGAGTGGATATTCAAGAAACTCCTATTAGGGTACATTATGATGGAAATACCCTTTTGTTCATATCACAATTTTAATATTTACACCGTTCTGACTTCCCCAAAGTGGAACTTGGGTTTGTGTGTGTGTCTGTGGTCTAAAAGCTGATTCTGTTATGTAACGTCAGTAAATAATCACTGGAATAGATTTTCACATTTTCCAAAGCATTTTCAGTGTCCTATTTCTACATGAAAATGGCATTATGAGTGATAGGAGAAACAGTATTATTATTATTCTCATTAAAACAGACTGCTTGTGAAACGGAAGGAAAATAGATACTCAGCACAAAAAGATTTAAGTGACATGCCTAGAAGGCCATAAAGCTGACTCAGTCTAGGATTCCTTTTACTAAAAGAATATTCCTCTTGATGGGTGAAAGGACACCTGTAACTTGCTAACAGAAGGGAGGAGGAGGGAACTGGGAGGGATGGAGAACTGGGGATAGGAGGAAGGTATGAGAATAAACAAAAACAATAAGCGCTTGCCTGTGAAGCCTAAGGACCCCGGTACGAGGCTCGATTCTCCAAGACCCACGTTAGCCAGATGCACAAGGGGGCCCACGCGTCTGGAGTTCGTTGCAGTGGCTGGAGGCCCTGGCACGCCCATTCTCTCTCTCTCTCTCTGCCTCTTTCTTTCTCTGTCTGTCGCTCTCAAGCAAAGAAATAAAAATAACAACAACAAAAAAAGAAAATGCCAGAAGAAATGGCACCTAAATCTCACAGATTCAAAATTCAACTAACAAATATAAGTGCAAATCTGGAGCAAGGAGAACTGTCACCCACTGCCGGAGGAGGTGAAAACTAGCCCAACTTCTTTGGCAGGTGACAACATAGCTTATATAATGCTTCCAAACCTAAATACATAGAGAAACCCCAGATTACTAGCAGAAGACTTGCCCTAAGATGTTTGTAGTAGCAGACTATGGACACAACCCTAATGTCCACCAGTGGTAGAATGAATATAACATGTATGAATACACAAGGAAATACCATATAATAGTGAAAAAGGATAAAATCTAACTAAAGTATCTCTCTAATTGGATACCCAAAACAAAGTTAAGCCTTAAAAAGACAAAGAAGAATGCACACAATCCGCTTTCATTCCTCCAAGATTCAAAACGAGGGAAATTAAACCATTCTATTACATGAATAGTAAAGGCTGAAGAAAGGTATTAAAGTGCTCAACATGATTCACACTAGTTACTCTATGTACCAGGAATGATCTAACATGATCTAACTATTAGATCTAATAGATCTAATAAAATCTAAGATGGGCACACGGGGAACTTTTGGAATATGGTGAAGTCTAGTTAATAAGCTGAGTGCCAAATCCTCAAATATTAGCTTTATCTTTGAACTGTTCCTAAAGTCCCTGCTGTACCTTACAGATTATTTTTCAACACAACAACAAAAAAATATAGTATCTTCTCCATGTATCTAAAATACGAGTTTAAACTTCTTAGCACTTCCTGCACGACTCACTAGCAGGCCCTACCGGCTATTTCCCTAGGATCTCTTTACATCGTCATCATCATTACTTGGTTGTTGAGGTAGGGTCTCGCTCTAGCTCAGGCTAACCTGGCACTCACTCTCACTCCGCAGTCCTAGGCTAGCCTCGAACTCACAGTGATCCAACTCAGCATCCCAAGCGCTAGGTTTACGGACGTATGCTGCCAAACCAGGCTCTAGGGCTTCTCGGTCGTCCACCATGAAGGCGGGTACAATTCAAGAGAGCAACTCGGCCAGGAGCTGTGTCGTCTAATCGTCAACGATGATTCAAACCACACACACAGCCCCTCCGCACACTGCTCCGTCTGTCGGTCTCCTTCGCCATCGCGTTTACTACACAAGAAGTTACCCATCCCATGCATGCGACCCTGACCCCCACCCCGCCAACAACTGTCCTCGTCCGCGCGCTCAGGTCCCGGAGCGCGCCCGGAATGTCGCCAGGCCGGCCCTTGTCCCGGAGCCAGACCCGCAGCCTCGCGGGCCGGCATGCCGGTGCGGGCACGGCTCCCGCGCCCAGCGACACCGCCAGCACGCGCCGCGACACACGCACGGGCGGGCTGCCCGGCAGTAAACGCCTATCCAACGCCCACAAACTACACGCTTCGGTTCGCGCACAACCTCACCTCGGTTCTCGGGCTTAGACTTCTCATTGGGAAATTCACCTTTTCCAGCCGCCGGGACAGGAGCTCTCACCGAGGAGGACGCCATTTTCAAGCTGCTTCCGGTAGTACCGGAAGTGGACGGGTTCTTTAATCCACCGGCTAACGATTGCTGCCCTGAAAATGAGTTCCGCAGAATAGTCTCCGTGGGAGCTTATGCTGAAACTGCAGTATTTACACCGGCAACAGCGCTTCTTCTATGTGACCAATGGGGAGCCCAAGATTTTCTTCCCAGCATGCGCTGGAACCACGAAGTCTGACGGCTAGGAGGAGTAGTTTACCAGTGTGGGGAATATTGATGGCTTTCTGATGACGTTTGTTTGTTTAAGAGAGAGAAAATGAGAAAGAGGCAGTGAGAAAGAGAGAGGGAGGGAGATAGAATGGGCTTGTTTGGGCCTCTAGCCACTGCAAACGCTGTCCAGAGGTATGTAGCAGTTTGTGCAGCCGGCTTATGTGCCGGGAATTGAACCTGCGTCCTTTGGCTTTTCAGGCAAGCAATTTAACCACTAAGCCATTTCTCCAGCCACGTGATGGCCTCTTAATTCAAACTGGAATGTTAATAAGACTTTGTCACAGAGTGAGTGTTTGGTACAGTCTTTGACTAACTACTCATGGACGTATAAAAAAGAGAATAGCCCTCCATGGCAAAAAGTAACAGTAGCCACCTTTAATCCCAGCTGTGAGTTCTAGGCTAGCCTGGGACTACAGAGTGACTTCCAAATCATCCCAGGGCTAGAGTGAGAACCTACTGTAAGACCCCCCCAAAACGAGGACCCCACGCTCTGCCCGGATATGGTGACACCCCAAATCACTCACGAGAAGCGGTCTTTGCAAACTGCAAGAGGATTTTATTCCAAACGCGCTGGGGCCCACAGTCGTACACCTCACAGGGGTAGAGAACTGCAGAGCCCCGAATGCAGGAAAGGGACAGTTTTTATAGGGTTTCTAACAAAACCTGTGCATTAGACCAATCATTTTTTTTAATATCAGGAGCCCGCGGGGTACGAGCCAGTCAGTTTGTGCCATTCCATAGTTTCTAAGCCAATTAGTTTAATTTGTTCAAGCCCCTCCTGGACCAATCAGTCTCTTATGACCTTGGTGGTCAGCATTTGCGCAGGTCCTTGGGTGGGAGTAGCAGAGTGTGGTATCAGTCTCCTATGACCTTGGTGGTCTGAGGCAGGCTGCTACAGCTTATGGTGCAGGCTATTTACAGAAACCAAATAAGTGGTTTACTTTATTACTCATTTCCCATCCTTAAGGGCTATCTCATGCCCTTTTTACCTAGTTTTATATTAGGAGCGGGCTCTGATATAATGAGAAGAGGGATTCTTGCTTTCAACAGAGAATAAAGCCTGGAGTTTGAGGTATGCAGGGGCCCGCTTAAGCTCCCTTTGGAGCGTGATATTATTTCTGGGCTTCTGAATTCTTGGGCCTTTCACTAACTGGGGGGTGGGGGAGGAAACATGACAGTAGCCTTTGTTCTATAACAATCAGGTATAGACAGGAAGTATGCTAAAGCAATTTATCACAGTGATGCTTTCATGTCCTGCTTATTGTTGCTCTATTCAGAATACCAAGACGTGCAACCAGCCTAGATGTCCATCAGCAGGTGAATGAACACAATGTACGCATATGTACACAATGGAATTTGATTAAGCTGAAACCATGACATTTGCAAGGAAATAGATGAAATTGGAAATAAATCACATGAAGTAAAATATGTTCACATAACAGATTCCACGATACAAATGCCACATTTCTCTCATATGTGGAAACTAGATTTAAATGTGTTTGTGAGAGAGAGCTAATGTGGAGATTAAACTAATTACATGGAATAAGGATTATCTTTGCCTAGGCTAAGCCTGGGGACATCAAAAAGCAATGAACCTTGGTGGAGCTTCTTGAAGATGGGAAAACTCACAGCTTCTTCAAAGATTTCCTGATGAAATAAACCTAAACAAAAAACTTGTGGTCTGGTATGATGCAAACTTGTTATCTACTTTATGCTCTGACACCCCATTGCTTTGGCTATCTGAATCTAAACAAAAGCGACCAGTACAGTCAGTGGAGGAAGCACTCAAACTCATCTTCCTGACTAGCATTAAATCATATTTTACCTGTGCTGTGTTCATCTCGTGTTTATCCAAACACCACTGGATGGTGTGCAACAAGCTAAAAGAAGAAAGGGAGCCATGAGAGGGGAAGAGGAAAAAGGAGGGGTAAGAGGAGAGGGTTATTGAATATATGAGACATAAAAGCAAAAAGGGGGAACTAAGAACGATTTATGGGGACACCAGTAAGGGGTGGGGGAAACAAAGGAAAAATTAGAACAAAGTATAATGACACACATGCATAAAATACTATGACTTTGGTGACTTCATTAACAAAGAAAATAAATATTAGAAAAATAAAAGAAAATAGAAAATAAAACTTGCCTCAACTTATCATTTGTACCAAGTTCTTTCTTAACCATTTAAAGATTAGAAACAGTCTGGCAAGGTGTCATATCCTTCCTATGTGGAAAAATGAAGCAGGGGAATCACAAGTTGTAGGCAAGCCTAAATTACCTACTGAGTTTAAGTCAGGACTGCTAAAGAGACCCGTTCTCATACTGAATGACTTCAAGATGTGTGCAGAGGTTCATTACTGCTAGAAATCCAAAACTCCTCTGAATCAATAAAGACAAGCCTTTTCCCTACTGATCGTTGTTGCAGTTACATGTTCATTTCAGGAAACCTGAATGAAAGTAGCTGATGGGAGAAAAGGTGTGTGTGTTTTAATATTTTATTTACTTATGTATTTGAGGAGAGAGAGAAAAAAAAAACAGAAAGAGAATGGGCATGCTAGGTTGTCTAGCTACATCAAATGAATATTAATCCTTTAACCCAAGCACTGGGGAGGCAGAGGTAGGAGGAAATCTGAAAGTTCAAGGCCATCCTGAGACTGCAGAGTGAATTCCAGGTCAGCCTGAGGTACAGTGAGACCCTACCTCGAAAAAAGATCAATAAATAAAAAGAAGAGGAGAAGAGGAAAATGAGCCTTATATTAGCCAACAATTGTTACTTTTTCCTTCTTAATGCTCATGACTTAGTGAATGACCAAAATAACTTGCATAAGTGCATTAAAAATTCATAATAGGGTTGTTCAGTGGTTAAAGGTTATTTCTTGTGTAGCCTGACAGCATGGATTTAATTTCCTTTGTGTCAGATGCACAATGTGAGGCATGCATCTGGAATTCATTTGAAGTGGCAAAAAACCTAGCATGCCCATTTTTACATCCCCCCACACGCAAATAAACAATATTTAAAATCATTTTTTAAAACTTCAAAGTAGTAATTTAGCTAATAAATCAATCTCTCTTATTTCTCAGAGGAAATTATGCAAACCAGTGCCCTTACACATAAGTATAAAATGGTTCACTGTGTTTAGAAGGGGTGAAATGCATGGAAAATCTCTGTAGTAAGCAACAAAAAGAAAAATCACAATTAGAACATTGTATTTGAACAGTAATGCTTCCACAAATACATCATATTTTCGTATGTGACCACTTCTCTTTATAATTTATGAATATAATTCAATTGCTTTCATGTGATGATATAAATAATTTGTCATAATGTTATATACATTTAATCTTAGGCAATGCTTCTCCTTACTCATATGTTCTATCTCAAAGAAGACTGAAAATTATGTAACTGTGATCAAGTTTGCTATTGCACTTAAAAATAGCTACTGCCTGTTTAATTTTTATGTGTATTCACATCCATTCCTCATCTTTTACTAGGTATTATTAGATTAGTGATGTATAAGTAAACACTAATCAACATCAATATTAATTGTGATTAAAAGCTAACATGTTTCTCTTTCATCATTTTTTACAATTTTTATTTATTTGTCTGTGGATGCACATGTGCATGCATGCATGTGTGTGGGGTTGGGCATGCCAAACCCTCTTGACTCTGCAAAGAAATGGCGGAGTATGAAGCTAGTTTTTTGTACCTGGCTTACAAGGGTGGCTTGGAAATTTCTCTGTCGGCAAATTTAATGGGGTAAGAATATATCTAACTACATTCTTTCCTTTGACAAAGTCAATTTGGCCATGCTGTTTCCTTTATAAATGATTAGATTCTTACAAATACTTATAATTTTTAATTTGAATGTAGAATTATAACTGGCCTCTTTTCCTTCCTCATTTAACTTTCTTTTATCTTGACTTCAAGGCAATAGTAGCTGCAAGAGAAGCTGGCAGTTGGGAGCATTACTTATTTTACTATTTCAGTTGTAGTTGTGCACATTTCTATTTTGTTCTTTTTATATATTTTTTCTTTATTATTTTTTTATTAACAACTTCCTTGATTGTAAACAATATGCCATGGCATGCCCTCCCTCCCCCCCCCCACTTTTCCTTTGAAACTCCATTCTCCATCGTATCCCCTCCCCCTCTCAATCAGTTTCTCTTTTATTTTGATGTCATGATCTTTTCCACCTACTATGATGGTCTTGTGTAGGTAGTGTCAGACACTGTAAGGTCATGGATTTCCAGGCCATGTTATGTCTGGGGGAGCATGTTGTAAAGAGTCCTACACTTCCTTTGGCTCTTACATTCTTTTTGCCACCACTTCTGCAATGGACCCTGAGTCTTGGAAGTTGTGATAGAGATATTGCAGTGCTAAGCACTCTGGTCACTTCTTTCCAGCACCATGATGCCTTCTGAGTCATCCCAAGGTCACTGCCATCTGAAAAGAGAAGGTTTTCTACCAAAAGTGAAAGTAGCATTGATATATAGGTATGAACCTTAAGAGAATTGCTTACTGGGCAGTTTGATGAGCATAGTATATACATTTATCCAGACAGCAGCAGACATTACACCCCTAGGACTCATGACTACCCTGTTTTAAGTTTTCAGTATCAAGGTTGTATTCTCTCCCATGGAGCAGACCTCCAGTCCAATTCAAGGGCAGTTGGTTTCCACCATGACAGACGTGCCACTATTGCACCCATTGGCTCATTCATTTTGTTCATTTTTTAATATTTGGAAGATATTCTCTATAGAGCTCTGGTATATAATGTTTTAGTGACTGTTGCAGTCAGGTTCACATTGCTGGTAGAAATCACCCAATCTAGTGCAGCTTGTGAGAAAAAGTGTCTTATTTTGGCTTATAGGCTCAAGGGGAAGCTTGATGATGGCAGGGCAAAATGATGGCATGAGCAGAGGGTGGACATTACTCCTGGCCCACATAAGGTGGACAATAGCAACAGGAGAGCATGCCAAACACTGGCAAAAACTGGCTATAACATCTGTAACCCCACCCCCAACAATACACTGCCTCCAGGAGGCATTAATTCCCAAATCTCCAGCAGCTGGGAACCAAGCATTCAGAACACCTAAGTTTTTAATATATTTTTTTAAAATTATTTATTTATTTATTTGAGAGCGACAGACACAGAGAGAAAGACAGATAGAGGGAGAGAGAGAGAATGGGCGCGCCAGGGCTTCCAGCCTCTGCAAACGAACTCCAGACGCGTGTGCCCCCTTGTGCATCTGGCTAACGTGGGACCTGGGGAACCGAGCCTCGAACTGGGGTCCTTAGGCTTCACAGGCAAGCGCTTAACCGCTAAGCCATCTCTCCAGCCCTAGAACACCTACGTTTATGGGGGACACCTGAATCAAACCACCATAGTGACTTTAATTTATTTAACAGTTTAGTATCCTTAATAATTATGTGCCATTCAGATTTGGGGAAGGCTTTAACAAATTCTCTTACATGTTTATTGCTGCTTTATTTGTAATTTTGTTCCATCTAAGTTCTATGACTTTAAGTTTGTGTTCTTTTCATTTTGTTGATCAGTCATTAATAAAAGCCAACTTTTCATTTGATTGAGTTCTATTTTTAAGAGACAGGACATATAGCATGATACTTAAATATTTAGGTGAAAAGCTTAACTGACCTGGTGATTAACAGAATTAAAAATGGTGTGGTGCGGGCATGGTTGCACATGCCTTTTTCACGTGTGATATGCATGAGTATATGCAATTTTGTATGTGAATGGATATGCATGCATGTGTGTGTATGTGTACATGTGCATGTGTGTACAGAAGGCAGAATCAATTCCGTACATCCTTGATCACTCTTCATCTTTTTGCTTGTGATAGTGTTTCTTCCTGAAACTAGAGCTCACTTATTTTACTAGACTACTTAGCCAATGAACCTCAGAGATTGCCAAGGAGTACAGACATGCACCTGTAAAAATGTCTAGCATGGCACTTGCTTGCAAAGTTTAACAACCAGAGTTCTATTCCCCAGTGGCCATATAAAGCCAGATGCACAAGGTTGCGCAAGTTCATTTGTAGCAGCCAGTGGCACAGTTGTGTCCATTCTGTCCCTCTCCCCCCCCACCTCTCTCTCTCTATTTGCAAACACATAAGGAAATATTAGAAAAAAAACCCACATGGCTTTAGGAGGGACTCTGATTCAAATGACCACAATCTTACTGCTTGCCCCTTCTAAAAGTTGGATTCCTTTGTGTTCATGAAATGGAGGATATTTTCTGAAATTCACAGTGTGCCCTTTAAAAATTTAAATCTTGAGCCGGGCGTGGTGGCGCACGCCTTTAATCCCAGCACTCGGGAGGCAGAGGTAAGAGGATTGCCATAAGTTCAAGGCCACCCTGAGATGACAGAGTTAATTCCAGGTCAGCCTGGATCAGAGTGAGACCCTACCTTGAAAAAAAAAAACCAAAAAAAAAAAAAATTTAAATCTTCAAGTATGAAACATATGTTTACTTGTATATGATCCCAAGTCATATGAATATGTTAAAATTTTTCTTTTATCCTATGTGCTTCCTAAATAGCAGGAATTTCATTCTATATTTCTAATTTACTACTAATCCCCCTCCCACCTTGATAATGATAAGACCTTCCTTGGAACAAAAACAAGTGAAAATTATAAACTGAAATTATAAAGTTCACACAAAGCCTATGAAGAATTATCATTATCACTAAAAAGAGGCAAGTCAGTTTTGTTGTTGTTGTTGTTGTTTTTCAAGGTAGGTTCTCATTCTAGTCCAGACTGACTTGGAATTCACTATGTAGCCTCAGTTCATTTGTAGTGGCTGGAGGCCCAGGTGTGCCCATTCTGTCTCTCTTTCTCTCCTCTCTCTCTGAAAATATACAAATAAATATTAGAAAAAACACATAGTTTCAGGAGGGACTCTGATTTAAATGACCACAATCTTACTGCTTGCCCCCTTTAAAAGTTGGGTCCCTTTGTGTTCATGAAATGGAGGATATTTTTCTGAAATTCACACACATTCAAATTCACAGCAATCTTCCTACCTCAGTCACCCATGCCTGGCATAGAGATAGACTGAGAATAGGCATATTAGGGCCTCTAGCTACTGCAAACAAACTCCAGATGTATGTGCCACTTTGTGCATCTGGCTTTATATGGGCACTGGGAAATCAAATTTGGGTTGTTAACCCTTTGCTGGCAAGCACCTTAACCACAGAGATATCTCTTCAGTCTGGCACATCAGTCTTTAAGTCCAGCAGTTGGACCCATTAGCAGCTTTCACAAGGCTACTACTGTATAACAAACCGCACATGTATCAGAAGGGGGGCTGGTGGGGCAGGCTGGGAGTGCAGAGAGATGAGCTTGGCTTGAAGTCTGCATTGTCTAAGTAACTCTTTATTTTACTACAAACTTCTCTACAGAGCCTTTTATTTTCACTTTTGCATATATATTTTCAATTTTATTACCTTATCACAATATTATTATTTGAGGAGGTTTAGATAAAATGTGTCATGATACTAGTTTAATGCTGGGAGTTATGATAAATGAAAATAAGGTATGAGATTGAAGCTTTTCTTCAATGTGTATATATAATACACACACACACACACATATATATATACATACACACACATATGTACATACACATATATGCACACATATATACAGTGTTTCTAAGGTTTATAATGGCCTCTAATGCTTAATGACTCACTTGCTGACTTTCCATACTGTGGCTTTAAAAGAGTGGATAGTACTTTACACATACTGAGTCAAAATTAAAACTCACAAGTCAAATGACAGCAGTGTTTTGAATAATTTCTTAGACAATGTTTTAAACAATTTTGAAGTAACAATTCATATATACAAACCGTAATGTAATGTGTGGGATAAATAAATTCTGAAATTTATTTGACTCAGGAATTAAACATATTTGTGAAACATATGACAAAGACCATATTTGAATGGCTATGCCCTTCTAAAACCACTAAGCGATAGTCTTTATCCATAGGAACTGTTTGTTCTAGGTTCCTTTCTTTAGACAAAGGCAAATAATCTCATTTCAACTTCTTCCAGTTGTTTTCCTAGTTGAAAGAGCAAACTAAATTTAAATAAATACTTAATCTCCTAAGGTCAAATTGTAAGAGTAGCAACTCAAAAGTAATTATCAAATCAGGCATAAGGAAACATGCCTTTAATCCCAGCACTCAGGTGGCAGAAATGATTTCCATGATTACAGTAAAATTTTCATCTATGGGTGGGAGAGATGGCTTAGCATTTAAGAGCTTGCTTGTGAAGCCTAAGGACCCTGGTTCGAGTGTTGATTCCTCAGGATCCACAGAAGCCAGAGGCACAAGGTGGTGCATGCATCTGGAGTTCGTTTGCAGTGGCTGGAGGCCCTAGCATGCTCTCTCTCTTTCTCTCTCTCTCTCTCTCTCTCCCTCTTTGTCTGTCTGTCACTCTCAAATAAATAAATAAAAATTAAGCTGGGCGTGGTGGCACACGCCTTTAATCCCAGCACTGGGGAGGCAGAGGTAGGAGGATCGCTGTGAGTTCAAGGCCACCCTGAGACTACAGAGTTAATTCCAGGTCAGCCTGGACCAGAGTGAGACCCTACCTCGAAAAACAAAACAAAAAAAAATTTAAAAAATAATTTTTTTTTCATCTAAATTTTAGTGACTCTAGGACTCACTGGTTTTAAAATATTTTAATCAATAATTTAAAATGTTTTCAGATAAGGTGGCCTGTCATCCTAGCACTTGGAAGGCAGAAACAAATCACCTCAATTTCAAGGCCAGCCTGCCTCTAGTGAGTCCCAAGGCAGCTTGAGCTACCAAGTGAGACAACACAGTCTTGAAAATAAACAGCTAAAAAAGTTTATATGATGAGAAATGGTATAAGAAAAGGAAAGGGGCCAGGAGTGGGTGCATGCCTTTAATCTTAGCACTCAGGAGGCAGAGGTAGGAAGATCAGCATGAGTTTGAGGCCAACCTGAGTCTACACAGTGAATTTCAGGTCAGCTTAGGGTAAAGTGAGACCCTACCTTGAGAAACCAAAATAAATAAATAATTATAAAATAAAATTAAAATTAAAAAGAGCTATCTAATCTAAAATGTTGATAGTACCAATATTAAGAGACATGGGTTTGTATTTCTGTGATTCTGAATTTCTATGATTCTACCTCAAAGGGCCAGTAAGTGTTTTAGTCTTATTAAGAATTCCATGAAATTGAAGTCATTGTTAATTCCTTGTACCGATGTCAGGAAGAACTTCCCTAAAGACTAAGCTCTCAGGTGGCTTTTAGTCTGCTGAGCTCCTTGATGAGAATTCCTGGTCCATTTTTCAGTTCTGCTTCTTTATCATTCTTGAATTCTGCTGTCTCTTTGCCAAATTGATGAGATTCACATAGACAGTTGATAACTGGTGTCTAAAATACTAGTTTCTGCTTTAATGGTAGTCTCTCTAGGCTCCACACCAATAAAGATATTCATATTTCATGGGGAATCTAATCTACCCTCTCCCACTGTTTTCAGAGCAATCTTCCCATTTCTCTTCAGTATTGTTCTCATTGATAAGCAACAGCTTTGATTTAATTTTCAGTTACCAAGTTCTTTCCCCTAAAGGAAAGCTGCAACACATTCCATACTACTAGATTATACCATAGAAACAGAATGTTTTTTAATGCATGCATGCATATTAAAGATTTAATCAGTGACATATGAAATATATCGATATTACTGAGAATTATTGTTTCATGCAAATAGAACAAAATACAGTATTTCATATCTATACATTACACAAGAGGGATATTTGAGCTTCTGGAAAGCAGATCTCTAGTCATTTGTTAAATTTTTATGCCTCTCCAAGCCTTTAGATAACATAATGTCAGATGGCTGGCAATGAAATGAAATTTTTGCATAGTGTATTTTAAATATATTTTTGATTTTATATTTGAGCAAGTCACTTTATGATGTTGGTAGACAGGCCACTTGTTTGTTCTGACTCTCTTAAAAATCTAGCTCATGATCAATGTGAGAATTCAAGCTTTTATCATTATACTTTATTACCCCATGGGGATTTTAAACTGCTTTGGTTTACCAATCTTTTTATTGATGCTATAAAAATCTCTAGAACTCTCCCTTCAGAAAGACACATATACTGAATACACATGAGAATATTATTTCATAAGACCCTCGTGAATCAGACTATCATCTTTAGGGGCTTGGCCTTAAAACAATGTGGGAAGAGTGTCTTGGGAGAATGGGTCTGATCTTATGAACACTAAGTTCTTCGAGATTTGAGCTCACCAAGAAAGGCAGAGGGACTATGACAGAAAGCAACTCATAAAAAGAAATTCAACTTAAAGTAATTAAGTAAACAAGAGGCTCTTTTGTTCTATAAACATAGGTACTGGATCTAGGAGCCACAAGGTCATAAAGAAATTCTTATTTTCTTACCCTTTCTCCTTCCCTCGCCCTCTTCTTTTCCCACCTCTCTTTCTCCACCCATTTTGGGAAAGGCAGCTGTCATGCTGGTGAGCAACCCTATGCCATGGGAGGAACCAAAACCTCCTGACAGCAGCCCTATGCAAGAGGTGGCCTGTAAACTCTATGGTCCAGGTGAGCCTTCTGATGGCTGCATCCCTAACTACTCTTTGATGGCACCTATGAGAAACTTTCTGCATAAAGCTCTCAACTAAGCTGCTCATAAATTCCTCACCCTCAGAAACTGTATGAAGGTTTGCTTTTTAAATATATTTTAGTCACATATTTATTAGAGAGACAGAGAGAGAGAGAGAATGGGCACGTCAAGGGCCTCTAGCCACTGCAAATGAACCCCAGACACATGTGCCATCTCGTGCATCTGGCTTATATGAATACTGGGGAATTGAACCTGAGTCCTTAGACTTCTCAGGCAAGTGCCTTGTGGTAGTTTCTAAAGTTGTACTGAATACATTATATTTTATATCATGTATGCTTATCAGTTTATGGGGGCCAGGAGCAGAATGGGTGGTTTGATTCAGGTGATCCCCCAAAAGTTAGGCATTCTGAATGCTAGGTTCTCAGCATTTGGAGATTTGGGAATTAATGCCTCCAGGAGACAGTGTGTATTTGGGGGCAGGCTTTATGGGTGTTATAGCCAGTTTCCCCTTGCCAGTGTTTGGCACACTCTCCTGTAGCTGTGGTTCATCTGCTGTTGGCCAGGGGGTGATGACTACCCTCTGCTCATGCCAGTGTTTTCCCCTGCCATCATACAGCTTCCTCTTGAGTCTGTAAGCCAAAATAAACCCTTTTATTTCCCAAAAGTTGCTCTTGGTTGGGTGATTTCTGCCAGCAATGTGAACATGACTGCAAAATGGCTTAACCACTAAGCCACCTTTCCAGCCCTGAATCCTTGCTTTTTAAGCAGCTTTTTAAAATTTTTCCATAAGCATAATACATCATATTGAAGTAAATCTAAGCACTCATCAAAACATTTCTGGGTTTTTTTTTGTTTTGTTTTGTTTTTTGTTTTTTGAGGTAGGGTCTCACTCTAGTCCAGGATGGCCTGGAATTCACTATGTAGTCTCAGGCTGGCCTTGAACTCATGCAGAATCTCCTATCTCTACCTCCTCAGTGCTGGGATTAATGGTGTGCACCACCACTCCTGGCCATTTCTGGAATTTTGATGTGTGGGTGGACAGGAAACTTTTTCTCAGAGTATATGTCTCTAGTTCTTGCCACTAGAGGGCAAGTGGGCACAAAGATGGTCTTTAAAAAATTGAAAGGCTTTTCTATAGCCATGGAACTGCACAGCTCAGATGCAAAAATATGAAAAATAACAATAAACTAGACATCACCTGGTCTAGCTCTGTTAAATTCCATATGACAATGTAAACATCAGAGACACCAGTTTACACAGCCAGGTCTGCATGTCCAAACTCAGCAACATTTAACACAGAAATCACCTATTAGTCACTCCTGCTGTTTTTTTCTTTTTTAATGTTTTTTATTTTTATTTATTTATTTTTGTTTTTTCGAGGTAGGGTCTTATACTAGTCCAGGCTGACCTGGAATTCATGCTGTCGACTCAGGGTGGCCTTGAACTCACGGCAATCCTACCTCTGCCTCCCGAGTGCTGGGATTAAAGGTGTGCGCCATCACGCCCGGCACTCCTGCTGTTTTTGAAAATGGCTAGGTACAAAATAAAGAGCAAAGCATTTAAAAAAAAAAACATTTCTAGCCTTCAATTAACATGTAAGCATTTCTGAGGCCATATAACTTATGATAAAAACTATTCCCATTAATTGGGTGTCAGTTATGAGCCATGTTTTTTTTTTCATATAACCTATATGTTGTAGTTACCTTCTCATTGCTGGGAAAAAGCACCCGATTAGAAGCGTCTTCTAGGAGGAAGGGGGTTATTTTAGGCTTATAATTTCCACGGAAACCAGTGGAGTTAGGTCTTTGTTTTAGTTACAATTGTTTGAGACATTACCACCATTGAATTGGGTAGCTGTTCTGCATTAGGACAGAAGAAGGAATGCTGGCTTTTTTTCAAAGTAGGGAACCAGAACATTGAAGGAGTTATCCTGTTCTTCAAAGTCAGCTTTATTTCCCTCCATAAAACAAATTTGGTACTATGTTCTTGTACTATGGGAGTATAACAAATTCAGAAAACCATGGGCAATTGAGCCACACATGGTAGTGCATGCCTTTAATCCCAGCACTAGGGAGGCAGAGGTAGGAGGATCACCTTGAGTTCAAGGCCACCCTAAGACTACATAGTGAATTCTAGGTCAGCCTGAAACAGAGTGAGACCCTACCTCAAAAAAAAAAAAAAAAGAAAAGGATTTGTACCATAGTTATTTGAAGATGGCTCCTAGGTAATGTGAAACAGGGTTGTAGTCCTTGTAAAGAGGCCATGGCAGCCATGACAGTCATGGCATGGATGACCCATAGATTGCAGTAGAGACCCAGGAATTTTTGGAGGTACAAGGACTGTAGGACAGCTGTCAAGGGGAGCTGATGGCTTGCGGTGAAGTTTCCACCAGGCTGTGAAAAGTCTCACAGTTAAGAGACCTTGGACTATGGGGATGTTTGAACAGTTTTGGGATTGTGAGATGGTTGTGAGTCTATGGGGCCAGGGGCCGAATATTGTGGTTTGAATGTAAATGTCCCCATAGCCTCAGGTGTTTGTGGTGGAGCTTTCTGCTTCGTTTCCACAGAGTGGAGTCTTTGGGAGGTAGAGCCCTGTTGAAAGAAGTGTATCACCAGGAGCTAACCTTGGGGTCTGGTCCAGCCCTGTGCATTCACAGCCATTTGGCATTGTTGTTCTGTCTGCTGTGGATGTATACTGAAGTGAACCAGCTTCTTCTGCCATGAGAAAGCATCCCCTGCAAACTGTAAGACTGAAATAAACCTTTCCCTTATGGTCAGGTGTTTGGTCCCAGCAACAAGAAGGTAAGTACAACACTATACAACACACTTTCCACACTTTTGCGCATGGTGCACAAGAGTCAGTATTTTATCCAAATACATATAGCTGAAAAGAAGTAAAACAAATTTGATTTTATTGTAGCATTTTTTTTTTTTCAGAAGACAGGCCATCATTTAAATTATACTGGATGTTTCTTGCTTCTGAATATATTTTGGTATGTTAAGAAATTTTAAATGGCTTCCATGTAGCATTAGAAGGGAAAAGACAACATAATTTTGATAACTACCCTTCCTTTTTGCAGAGATGTCACTATGTGATCATGGTCAAACTTGCTACTGCTTCATTTTGTTGCCCTTCTTCATCTTTATTTATTTATTGTTTGTTTGTTTGTTTGTTTTTGTTCTAGCCCAAGCTAACCTGGAATTCACTATGTAGTCTCAGAGTGGCCTTGAACTCACAGTGATCCTCCTACCTCTGCCTCCCGAGTGCTGGAACTAAAGGCATGGCCACCACAGGCAGCTTCTTCTTCACCTTTAAAATGAGATACCCCTTTACCTCCTTTGAGCTCTCAACAGTGATGTTATGAGAACTAATGAAGATGTCTCCAAGAATCCCTTTTGATTGCATGACGGGCAATGTTTAATAAAGCTGAAGGATCACGGCAATGCTGATGAGCATTGTTTTAGGATAGGTGAGTGGGTGACTGGCAGCAGTAGCGTGTGGGAGAATTTGCTTCATCAAAGCAGTGAAGGAATGCCAGCCTGTCAGCAGCATCAGGACATGTGCAGGGAGGATGCAATTTCACCTTGGTCACACGCTGCTTTTCTCTCAGTTCTTGCTGTGATGTACTGGCACATAGTCACAGTACTCTCAAGGAGGACAGGCAGGTACCCTGAGAAGATGCACCTCATGATCCTAGTATAAAATCTTCAGACAAACCATCAATGACATTCCTCTTCATGCACACCCCTTACCAGTTACTCCTGAAACTGTGTGTATTTGTTCTCTGTTTGCATTTTGCCAGGCTGTGTAACTTGCTTAGACCAATTGGATGCCATAGACATGACTCTACTAATTTCCGGTCAAGACTTTAGGAGGACTGGAAGCTTCTGCTTGGACAGCTTCACCGTGTGTTCAACTGCTCCAAGCTTTCCTCCTTGTGAGGAAGACCAAGCTAGCTTTCTGGAAAAAGAAACACAAATATCACTGATGAGATGCCAGACATAAGTGAATCAAGGAGCAGTCTGAAAATTTAAACAGTTTAACTTTTATAGATTCCACATGGAATTACCCTGCTCACATAGCAAAGACAGGCTATTAATAAGGACTTGTGTTCTGAGGCTGGGGAGATGGCTTAGCAGTTAAGCGCTTGCCTGTGAAGCCTAAGGAGCCCAGTTTAAGGCTCGATTCCCCAGGACCCACATAAGCCAGATGCACAAGGTGGTGCTTGCTTCTGGAGTTCGTTTGCAGTGGCTAGAGGCCCTGATTCACCCATTCTCTCTCTCTGCCTCTTTCTCTCTCTATCACTCTCAAATAAATAAATAAAAATAAATAAATGAAAATCTCTTTAATAAAAAGAAAAAGAATTTGTGGTCTGGTGAGAGAGTTCAGTCAATAAGGTGTCTCACATACATGAGGACTTGAGTTTGAGTCCCAAAACTGATATTAACAAAAGCCAGGCATGGTGGTGACCTTGAAATCCTAGAACTGGGGAAGCAGACACAAGAGAATGTATGGGACTTGCTGGTCAACAAGTATGGCCTATTTGGTGAGCTCCAGAGCAAGAAGAGTCACCCATCTAAAAAATTATATGTATGTGTGTGTGTATGTGTATGGATTGTGACTGGAGAAGGATACCTCAGGTCATCCTCTGGTCTCCACAGACACAAACAAACACAAATATACACATGTACCCTCTCACACACAAACATGCACACATACATGCATATACATATGCAAACACATATGCATGAAAATAAAATAATTTGTAATGGGATATTGGAAATAATAGGAAAGGAAGCTTGTTGTTAGCACAAAACACTCAACCAAAAGAAGCTCATGGAATGAAAGGGTTTGCTTTGGCTTACAGACTGAAAGGGAAGCTCCACGATGGCAGGGAAACATGGCATGAGCAGAGGCTAGACATCACCTTCTGGCCACGATCAGGTGGACAATAGCAGCAGGAAATTGTGTCAAACACTAGCAAGGGGAAGCTGTCTATAACACTCAAAAGTCTGCCTCCAACAGTACAACCCCAGATGCTCAAATTCCCAAGTTGGCACCAACTAGGGACAGAGCATTCAGAACACATTAGATTATGGGAGCCACATCATTCAGATCACCACATTCTGCCCCTGGTCCCCATAAACTCATGACTATCTATGATATAAAATGCAATGCATTCAATCCAACTTCAAAAGTCCTCATAGTTTTTGTCAATCCCAATCATGGTCAAATGTTCACTTATCTGTTAGTTGTATCCCCTCCCTCACAAAATACCCCATAATAGCACAGAATAAACATTCACACTGCAAAAGATGGCATTGGACATAGCAAAAAAATATTGAACCAATCCAAGGTCTAAAACAAACAGAGCAAGCATCAAGTTCCATAGCTCTAACTCTGACATCTCTAACCAGCAAGTCTCTTGAGTTCCAAATCTACCCCTCCATCTAAGCTGCTCACAGTTTGGAGAATAGTCATTAACAGCCAGCAGCTCTCCTTGCCAGCTGTTCCATAGTCCTGATATCTCCATTAGGTTTTCACTGCAACCTATGGTCCATCCTCATGGTTCTATCCAATCTCTATACAGGGACTTCCAACAACCCTGCTTCACATTACCTATGGCCATTTCTCAATAAGAAAACTATGTTGCAAATCCAATGACTCTCTCTTTCTCACATTTGTTATACTCAGTAGTACCAGGTGGGCTACCAACTTGTTAATCCAGGGGACAATAAATCTGAAATTGAAGAGTAGAACACTTTTTTAGCATTCAGGCTCCTTTCTTTCTTTTTTCTCCTTCTTTCCTTCTTTTTCTTTTTCTTTTTTTTTTTTTTTTTTTTGAGGTAGAGTCTTGCTTTACTTCAGGTTGACCTGTAGTTCACTCTGTAGCCTTGGGATGTCCTTGAACTCATGGTGATCCTCCTACCTCTGCCTCCCAAATGCTGGGATTAGAGGTGTGTGCCACCACACCCGGCTTAGGCCCCCACTTTCAAAAGAGTCAATGTGCTTTCTGCTGTCCCAATGCAGAATAGTATGCCCCATCTCAGTAGTTGTAATCTCTCAAACAAGTGCAGCTGAAATGAGCTGTTGGTTTTAGCCTGAAGGTTTCATTTCTCTCTGTACTATATCCATCAGCTTACACCAGTCCATTTCTATACAACACACCTCAGCACAAGTTCTCAGGACATGGACAACATAACAGCAAGCCTCTCACTCAAACTGCTTGTAGCCCAGTCTCTACAAAGCTCTTTCTTCCCCTCATAAGCCAAACCTCACAGTCCATAGTTCTTATAGCATTCAGATCTATTCAACTTTGGCCAGAATGGTCCGTTATACTCTTGCCTTAAGCACTGCAAGGTGTCTCTTAGACTAAAGTTTCATATCTTTCCATGTTCCTCCCACAGATTGATTCCAAATTACTAAAGCTACACAGTCAGGTTTCTTGTAGCAATAACGTCACTCCACTGGTACCAATCTTCTTTTGCAGTTACCTTCATTTTACTGGCACAAAGCTCATAATCAAAAGCAGTTTGGGGCTGGAGAGATGGCTTAGCAGTTAAGCGCTTGCCTGTGAAGCCTAAGGACCCTGGTTCGAGGCTCCATTCCCCAGGACCCACATTAGCCAGATGCACAAGGGGGCGCACGCATCTGGAGTTCATTTGCAGTGGCTGGAAGCCCTGGCGAGCCCATTCTCTGTCTGTCTCTATCTGCCTCTTTCTCTCTCTGTCACTCTTAAATAAATAAATAAACAAAAAAATTTTTAAATAAAGCAGTTTGTAGGAGGAAAAGGTTTATTTTGGCTTCCAGACTGGAGGGGAAGCTCATGATGGCAGGGGAAAACTTGACAATGCCTCCTGGCCAGCATTTGATGGACAATTGCGGAAGGAGAGTTTGTCAAACACTGGCAAGGGGAAACTGGCTATAATACCCATAAGCTTGCCCCCAAAACACACATTTCCAGTAGGCTCCAATTCCAAAAATGCTGCCAGCTGGGGACCCAGCATTCAGAACATATGAGTTTATAGGGGACACCTGAATCAAACTACCACAGAGGCCCAGGAAGGCCATTGATTGGAACTATGAAGATGAATCGTAATTTGCAGCATAGACCCAAAGATGTTTTGGATATACCAGGACTGTGGAATGGCTGCCATAGAGAGATGCTACCTTGAGATGGAATTTTCCCTGGGCTGTGAGCAAAGATTTCATCACTGGTGGTGGATGTTGGACTGCAGATATTTGATGTTTACTTACTGGTTATTGATTTTACATTGGTCCACTTCCTTCTTGTTATGGCTTGTTGCAATGGAAATGTTTACTCGATACCATGATGTGTTGTAAGTCTGTGACTTGTGTTTTGGTTTTATAGGGTTCATAGTTAAGAGATAGTCTTGAATTCAGATGAGACTTTGAACTTTTTTTTTTTTTTTTTTTTTTTTTTACGAGGGCCAGATGCTCATGTTTAGTGACTAAAGCTACCCAGGTGTCAAGGCGAGTCTGGGGGACACCACCTGCCTGCCTGCGGTTCCCCACAGGGATGGCCTTCTGCAGTCTTCAAACCCTGCAGGGACTTCGGAAGTCCAAAGGTTCCCTTGAGTGGTTGGTCATTTTTATTTTATGTGGCCATGTATGTGCGTGTTCGTGTGTGAGGGAAGGCAGGCATGTGTGGAGGTCAGGGACAGCTCTCAGGTTGGTCATTAAGGCTGGGTTTCTCATTCATTTGCTATTCTTTGCAAGGCCTGTCACGAGCTCTCCTATCTCTGCTTCCCATCTCACCAATGACATTAGCACGCTGGGATTACAGAAGCCTACTACGGCTTTTGGCTTTTTTTCTTTCTTTTTCTTTTTTGTTTTGTTTTGTTTTGGGAGGTAGGGTCTTACTCTGGCCCAGGCTGATCTGGAATTCACTGAGTAGTATCAGGTGGCCTGGAATTTAAGGGATCCTCCTACCTCTGTGTGCTGGGATTAAAGGCGTGCGCCACCACGCCCGGCTCACTTTTTGCACGGGTTCTGGGATCAAACTTGGACACTCCAGAGCTCGATCAGCTAGAGCTTTATCTAGAGTCATCTCCAGAGACCCACAGCAGCTGCTCATTCAAAGCTCAGTTGTTCTCGACTGACAGCCCTTTGGAGGGACTGTCGCATTGGATAACTAGGCTGGTCTTACTAAGGACAGTCCACTCTCCTGACTCAGGTCAGCAAGTCACCCAGAGTAGAGGGTGGGGGAGCGTGGATAGGGAGCAGTGACAGTGAGGCTCAGCTGGCTTCTCAGTCAGCTCTCCAGCAAATAAACATCAACTACCCTGGTGTCCAAAGGCTGCTGACTCTAGTTGGGATCTACATGAAGCCTTCCAAGAAGAGAAGGCCAGGCCTATCTCCCCATAGGCTGGATTTGAGAATCTTTAATAAGGCTCTTACTCTCATCCTCTTTTTTTTGTTTGTTTGTTTGTTTGCTTTTCAAGGTAGGGTCTTGCTCTAGCCCAGGCTGACCTGGAAATAGTCTCAGGCTGGCCTCGAACTCACGGTGATCCTCCTAACTCTGCCTCCCATGTGCTGGGATTAAAGGCATGCGTCACTATGTCTGGCTGTCATCACTTTTAAAGTAGGGAAGAAGTGATGTATTTAAGGCTGTAATTTGAGGTGAAGGATGTTCTATTTATCATGACAAGTCATCTCTAAGTGGTTCCAATAGGCCACTTACTTCATCCAGGAGCCAAGAGGCTAAGAAACACACCCATGCATGCACATGGGGTACACACACGCAGACACATGGACACACAAACACACATTGGGCCCAGGAGTGGCCAGGAACTCAGGCCTTGAGCCTGTCTCAGTCTGGAAGGGATACCAAGTCCCTAGGTCCAGCCATGGCGGCTCTCCACCCACCAAGTGTGGGAGCCAAGAGGTGTCAACTGCTTGCCGGTCACAGGTGGCGGGCTGCTTCCCAGAGGATCTGCAGAGCCATGGAGGCACAAGGGAGCTGGGCCAGGGTATAGGCCACGGGGCGGATGGGCGCCCGCAGCTTGCCCAGATAGGCCACGGTGTGTACCATACGGCCTACGATAAAGATGAGGAAATGCATCCAGGCAACGAAAGGGTGAGGTCCCAGGAAAGAGTAGACGAGGCCCAGGAAGAGGAAGGGGTAGATGGTCTCCATGTCATTCCGGTGCACTAGGAGGCACCGCTCCACATCCGGGTCACTCTGGCAGTACTGGGGCCCTCCGTGTCTGAGGGCATCTTCAGGGTTCGTGAAAGCCTTTTTCCGAAGCCTCACTTGGCCCGTGATGACAGCCACCACGTGCATCTTGATGACCAGCAGCGTGCTGCAAAGCAGGAAGGCGGGGAGCACCTGGCCACTGGCCAAACCCAAGCCTGGCGGAGCTCCAGCTCCGGGACAACCAGACTGTGGGTGTGACCCTCTGACACAGAGGAGACTTTGAACTTTTGAACAGTGTTACACTTGGTAAAGACTATGGGAACTTATGAAGTTAGACTGAGAGCATTTTTCATGGAAAGATAATCATGAGTCTGTGGGGGTCAGGGGTGGAATATGTTGGTTTGAATGTAATTATATGTTCCCCCATATACTGGGGTATTTTTGTTTAGATTAAACTTCCTACTTAAATCTCCTGTAGGTAGAGCCCTGCTGAAGAAGGTGTGTCACTGGGGGTGGATCTTGAGTCCAGACACACTAGGAATGTACGGAGCCATTTTGAGCTCTGGCTGTTTGTTCTAATGCTTGCTTCTTCCTCTCTTCTATGTATGTATGGAAGTGAGCCAGCTTCACCACCATGCTGGGGCTTCCTTGCAATAAACTCTTTCCTCCTATAAGTGTCTTCTGGTTGGAGGTTTGTTCCAGCAATGCAGTGGTAACTATAACAATGGTGATGAAAGACACCTAAGGCTATCCTCTGGCCTCCACAGACACAAATACACATATGCACAAGCACCCTCCCACATGCAAACATACATGTATATGCATATAACATACATATACATGTATAAGCACATAAAGACACAATCCATGCAAAAAAAGAATTTGTAATAGGATATTTAATATATAGTAATGAATGTTTGAAACATCTGCCAATATCCACAATAAGGTTACATTACCCTTGCCCTTTTCTGTTTGCTAAGCAAAATGGACTATTCTTTGAAAGAAGTGAAATGAGAAAAAAGTTAACAGCCTGGTAATTTGGAGGGCTTTGATTCTATTTTAGGAGACATAAATCTTAGCTTCAGAAAAGCTCTGTTAAAACAGTCAAAGCTGTGAAGATGGCTCAGGGGTTAAAGGCGCTGCTTTCAAACCTGCCACTGGAAGTTAGATTCCTCAGCACCTACATGATAATAGTTACTTGGGAGATGGAAGCAAAAGGGATGACTTGAACCCAAGGGTTTAGAACAAGCATACACAACTCAGTAAGACCCCCTTCCCTTAAAAAAAAAAAAAAAGACAAAAGAAAACAAAACAAACGATGAACTCTACTTTCATGTATATAGCTTGGTTCTCATACATCCTGTGAATATTCTGTGATGGTCTTTTCATACTGGATTTTGTTTGTCTGTTTTGCTTTGTTTTTGGCAAGTCTCACTATGTAACCCAGCCTGGACTTGAGCTTATGATTCTCTTGCTTCAGACTCCTGAACACTGGAATTATAATATGCACTACCATAGCTAGCTCCTTCCATATACCTTATTTATTTATTTTGATTTTCTTTTTTTCTCAATTTTTATTAATATTCTGTTGCAGTCTGATTCGCATTGCTGGTAGAAATCACCCAACCAAGAGCAGCTTTTGGGAAAAGATATTTATTTTGGCTTACAGGCTCGAGGGGAAGCACCACAATGGCAGGGAAAAATGATGGCATGAGCAGAGGGTGGACATCACCCCGTGGCCAACATAAGGTGGACCACAGCAACAGGAGGGTGTGCCAAACACTGGCATGGGGAAATTGGCTATAAAGTCCAAAAGCCCGCCCCAACAATACACTCCCTCCAGAAGGCATTAATTCCCAAATATCCATCAGCTGGGGATCTAGCATTCACAACACCTAAGTTTAGGGGGGACGTGGGAAGCCATGCTGGCTTCGTCAGGCTTTGCCATGTCAGCTTGTTTACTGCTTTTGTATCCTAATTGTCTGTGCATGAGCACATGATGTTATTCTAATATGGTTGCTCACCCATCCCGATTGGGTGATGCAAAATCATCTGATGAGACTTAAGCCAATCAGACGACGCTATACAATCACATGACCATAAGTATATAAGCTTGGCGCTCCGTAGGGTCGGGGTCCTTCTCTCTTTCAGTTTGGAGCTCCCAATAAAGTGTGCTTGAGAAGAATCCTGTTGTTGTCGTTCTTCCTGCTGGCAGGAGGGGCGCAACAAGTGGTGCCGAAACCCGGGACTTGTCAACAAATGGCCAGTTGAGAGGACCCCTGAGGATACTTCCGAGGGAGGATTCAGAACTCAACACACGGAGCGGCGGTACCGGTAAGTCCCCTGGTACTATATGATAAGTTTTTGCCTGTAACTGATCTATAAGTAACGTATATAAGGTTACAAAATGGGACAACACCACTCTACCTTTTTGGAGCCACTTCAGGAAGTATTAAAACAACGTAAACTTAAGATTTCAGATAAAACTCTTAAAGGGTTTTTGGAAGAAGTGGATATGATAGCGCCTTGGTTTGAGCTGACTGGGGGTTTAAATTTGACCTGCTGGGATAAGTTAGGCAGAGACATCGACCGTGAGTCAGAAATGCGAAAGTTGCGCGCAGGTACACAGCCCTTATGGCGCTTGGTGCGATCATGTTTGGAGGAAAAACGTTGTGAAGAAGTGATCAGGGAAGGCCAACGCATATTAGCACATCATCAAGATAGTATGTCAGAGTCTGAAGAAAGTAAAAGGGGACAACAAAAAAAGGTTAAAATGAAAAGTGAACCTAGGTTTCAGACAGAACAGAATAAATGTGCACAGAATAAAAGTAAATCACAAAAGGAAGGGCCACAGTCAGGTCCGAAGCTATATCCAGATTTAACGGAACTTGCAAATTTATATATAGAAAGTTCTAGTGAATCTGAGGGAGAAGAGTTAACTCCAGAGGAAGAACAGGATTTTGAGGAAGTAGAGACCAAGTATGTTCGGGAATGTTCTAGACCCAGACAAGATGGCGTCTTTACTCCTCCTCCAGCTTATGCCTCTACAAGTAAAAAATGTAAACAACAAGATGGCCGACTTCCGTTCGGGGCGTGTCCTTCATCCGGATGTAGTTTGATAAAACCAGAGACTTGGAGAAAGTTGGCTAGTGCTTATCCAGTTTTTGAGGACCCTAATACCAATACTAGATATCATGAAGCTATAGGATATAAGGAACTCAAGGATCTTGCAGAAGCCGCTAGAACTTATGGGATAAATGCTTCTTTTACTATGGCACTGTTAGAACGACTTACCAATAGAGCTTTGACCCCAGCAGATTGGTTTGGAGTCTCTACAACTTGGCTGTGTTTCCCAGTATCAACATTTGTGTATTACTCCTTTGCAATTTAATTTTACTGCTTCTTTTAATCAGAGTTGCAAGCTAGCTGAATTTTTGGCAGGAAACTGGACACTTGAAGGAGAGCAGCTATCTCGGAAGTTATTGTTCCAGATTGTACAGCTGAATGGAACTCATCTGGAGCCAATCTCTTTGGGAGATTTTACTTCTTGGCTATCTTCTGCATTTTCTTTCTTTAAGGAATGGGTGGGGGGTGGCTATGTCCGGAGCAGCCCTTCTGTGTGGTATGGTGTTCTGTCTCTGGCTTATCTGTCGAATCAGACGACAACGTCAGCAGGATAACATAAAGATTGTTCAGGCACTTATGGCTTTGGATCAAGGAGCATCTCCACAAGTATGGCTGGCTAGCCTGCGTAATGGTTAGTTCCACCCTGTCTTATGTAAGGCCTTTGTACACCAAGTGACCTTGTTGTCATTGCACCTTGGAAGGCTTACATCCCTGCATGAGCAGCCTTTGCACCCCGAAGGGATTTTTCTCATTGCACTCGGGAAGGTGCTTAAGCAAGTTTTTGGTCTTAGGCTCTACCCTCGATCGGACTGGCCATCATGAGGGTTGGTCCTTGATCAGGTATCCTGAGGTTCAAAACAATTTTTTAAAGGGGGAACTGTGGGAAGCCATGCTGGCTTCATCAGGCTTTGCCATGTCAGCTTGTTTACTGCTTTTGTATCCTAATTGTCTGCGCATGAGTACATGATGTTATTCTAATATGGTTGCTCACCCATCCCGATTGGGTGATGCAAAATCATCTGATGAGACTTAAGCCAATCAGACGACGCTATACAATCACATGACCATAAGTATATAAGCTTGGCGCTCCGTAGGGTCGGGGTCCTTCTCTCTTTCAGTTTGGAGCTCCCAATAAAGTGTGCTTGAGAAGAATCCTGTTGTTGTCGTTCTTCCTGCTGGCGGGAGGGGCGCAACAGGGGGACACCTGAATCAAACCACCACACATTCCATGATTATAAAAAATATCCCATGGTCATAACCTTCCTTCCCCCCAATTTCCCCTTTGCAATTCCATTCTCCATCATATCCCCTCCCCATCTCAATCAGTTTCTCTTTTATTTTGATGTCATGATCTTTTCCTCCTCTTATGATGGTTTTGTGTAGGTAGTGTCAGGCACTATGACGTCAGGCACTATGAGGTCATGGATATCCAGGCCATTTTGTGTCTGGAGGAGCACATTGTAAGGAGTCCTACCCTTCCTTTGGCTCTTACATTCTTTCTGCTACCTCTTCTGCATTAGGCCCTGAGCCTTGGAAGGTGTGATTGAGATGTTACTCGGTACTCCAGTCACTTCTTTCCAGCACTACGATACCTTCTGAGTCATCCCAAGGTCCCTGTCATCTGAAAAGAGAAGATTCTCTACCCAAAGTGAGAGTAGTGTTAATATAAGGGTATAAATATTAAGAGAAGTGCTTATTGGCCAGTTTGATAAGCATAGTATATACATTTATTAAGTCATCAGCAGATGTTACACCCCTAGGGCTCATGACTACCCCTGTTTTAAGTTCTCAGTATCAGGGATGTATTTCCTCAGTACCATGGGTGCCTTCTGAGTCATCCCAAGGTCACTGCCATCTGAAAAGAGAAGGTTCTCTAACCAAGAGTGAGAGTAACATTAGTATATGGGTATGAACATTAAGAGAAGTGCTTACTATATGTACATATTTTGATCTGCTTTTGGTTACTATACCATAATATTAGAGGCTAGTTATTTTATATAAAAATTACTTAATTTACAGTTTTAGAAGACTAGAGTTAAAGTTCATGTAGCCCCACTGGTTTAGTCTCTAGGGAGCACACCCTGAGTTGGATCACAGTACGGAGGATGGTATCACAGTGGAGCACAGGCAGGAAGGGTGACACATGGTGACAGGAAGCCAGAGAATAGGGAAAGCCAGTCCTGGTCTCTTTATAGCAATTTACTTTTTGTAGAAACTAAGTGGGGTCCCTGGAGAATGTCATTAATCCTTTCAGAAATTGGTGTCTGCTCTGATCTAACCAACTTCCATAAAGTTTCACCTATACAAGGTTTAACCACCTGTCAACTTTGCTTCTGATGCATGAATCCTGTGAAAACAAACAGCATTCAAAACATTACTGTGTGTGTGTAGGCATACTTGTACATCCCACATCTATGGTGCATTTACATATTACATGTACGTATCTGTAACAGCACCTGAATGAAAATGAAATTAACAAAATGTAGTTATTTCTTCATCAAAGTTATCTGTCTTCAGATAAATCTGGGGAAAGCAAAGATCACAGTGCTAGAATATAATTTGGATATGTTTTCATTTTGATGTTACTTTCTAAAATCTCTGTGTGTGTGTGCATATGCATGTGTGTGTGTGCATACTTGTGCTTATGCATGCATGGGCACGTGTGTGTGTGCATGTGGGTGTGTATGTGTATGTTTGTAAATGTGGCCATGAGCATGCCATAACATGTGTGTGGAAGTCAGAGGCAACCTGGGCTGTTGGTATTCACCTTTAACCTTTCCTTTTAGGAAGGATCTTGTTTACCACTGCATCTGCTAGGCCAGCTGGCCCATGAGATTCCAGAGATTGTCCTGTCTTCACCACCCATTTTGCCATAAGCGAGCTGAGATTACTGGTGCTTCAATGCTGTGACTGGATTTATGTGGGTTCCAGGGATCTAGAATTCAGGTCATCATTCGTGTGAAGCAGACACTTTCACCCAATGAGACAGTCCCTGAGCCAACAGATTCTATTTTAAAAAAATGTATTTATTTATTTGAGAGAGACAGAGTAAGAGACAGAGAGAATGGGCACACCAGGGGCTCCAGTTGCTGCCAATGAACTTCAGATGTATTTGCCACCTTGTGCATCTGGCTTACGTGGGATCTGGGGAATCAAACCTGGGTCCTTTCGCTTTGCAGGCAATTGTCTTAACCATTAAGCCAACGCTCCAACCCTCTACTTATTTTTTTTATAAAACAAATTTTATATTTGGCCAACATTTATTGACAATGGCTAGACATTTTGGACACTTCACAGTACTTTCTAGTATTCCCTTTTCTAATTTAAAAATAATGCAGAGGTTGACATTTTTAGAGAAAAAGAAGTAGATAGAAGAAATATCAAATGAGCTTATTTTACAACCTGTAGATATATTGTCAAAAAAGTTAATCTTGCAATATCTGTTGTGAAAAACTCATTGAAAAAAAGTCTCATGACAAGCAAATGATGTGTTCTTGCTTGAAACAACCCCAGAAAAAAAAAAAATTGAAGGTGGGGGGAGTGCTTTTCAATGAAAGATAACAGGGTAGAGTCAAAAAGAAGTACAAATGAGTAAGTCGTTATTTATGTTTATCATATACTTGTGAACTAAGTAGATGAAGAATCACCGGTGTTATGATTTTTCTATTTTTATTTTATTTATTTATTTATTTTTATTTTTTTGAGGTAAGGTCTCACTCTAGCACAAGCTGACCTGGAATTCACTATGTAGTCTCAGGGTGGCTTTGAACTCACAGCAATCCTCCTACCTCTGCCTCCCGAGTGCTGGGATTAAAGGCGTGTGCCACCATGCCGGGCTCTTGGTTTTAAGATTTTTAGAACATAAAGTGACTTAGATAGACAGATGATTTGACCAGATTGGACACATAGTTTGTGGAGGCCGACTGGTGGTTTAACATGCAAATGAGGCAATACTATTGCTATGACAGTCATCTCTTAAGATGATTTTAATCAATATCTTAATCTTACTGCAGCTTAAGATATATTTATTTAGACTGTAATTCAAGAGGAAGCAAAATGATAATATTTAGTTAATAGTTTAAGGGTAAAAATACAGTCTAAGAGGGAAAATTCAGACATGCTCTTTTTAACCACTAGGGGGCGCGCTTCGTGCTCTAAAGAGACTAAAATAACTATCTCGTCTTTGAAAACCACAGTCCTGACTTTGTAGCGTCTCACCCGGCAGTGAACAGGAGGGTTTATAAATAAACTTCGAAACAGCAACATGCGATTCCTCTGTCTTAAGTGCATTCTTACCTTGTGTAACAAACTACTGCCTGACGTCTGTCCACCTCCTCACATGCCTTTCTGACTAGGCAATTGTCTGAGGGCATTCTCCAGCTTCCTGGATCCTAAACACCATCTATATCTGAGGTGAAATCAGAAAATTAGCTCTGTAACCTTAAAATCACTGATAACATCCGCCCAGAAGTAAGACACTGAAAGTATAAGATCGTAGACTCCAAAGATATGGCAAAAATAGAGTCCCTCCCCAGATCCTTAGAGGTGAAGTGCATGCAGACAAGCTATACATCTCATACCACCTCAAAGAGCTCAGTGACAATTCCTTAGGAATTACAACAGACACTGTTATGATCTTTAGTTCTCTCTCTAAAGTACCTGACTGGTTCAATCCCCACCCCAAATTTCTGGATTTATACCATTGCCAGATAAACAATACCTCCCCAGATAATGGATCATGTTACTAAAAGTGTTTCCATTTCCCTTCATTCACAGATTCACTAACAGGATGGGCCCAGATGCTCTTAGAGTATGGGAAAGTGGATGACAAGAGGGTCGGAAATGGTGCAGATAAGAAAATATTCTCTAGGAGGCTGGAGAAATGGCTGAGTGGTTAAGGTGCTTGCCTGTGAAGCCTAAGGACCCAGGTTTGATTCCCCAGTACCCATGTAAACCAGATACACAAAGTGGCCCAAGGGTCTGGAGTTCATTTGCAGCTGCTAGAGGCCCTGGCATGCTCATTCTCTCTCTCTCGCTCTCGCTCTCACTCTTGGTCTGTCTGCTTCTCTCTTGCTCTCAAATAATAAATAAAATATTTAAGAGAAAATATTTCCCTAATCTAATACAGTATTGGCTCTTCACCCAGTTTTTCCTGATGACCTGAGTAGCAGTAACCTTCAACATGCTGGTGATTTTGGAAAAAATCCAGGGTCTATCCAGTGCTGGTAAATATCTTTTGAATCAAGTATTTTCCCACTTATTCATTCTGTGAATGTGAATCTAATGATAACTTTAATTCCTAAAAGACATTGGGCTCTAGAATTATTCCATTTAATGAGCCAGACTTAGTTCCTTCCTGCATGTGAGTTTGCAGTGTAGAAGAGAAGGGACAGAGTTCTAAGCTAATTTTGAAAACGGCAAGGTGAAACATCCGTAATCAAGTGTTGCATATGCAAACACACGGTGCTACGGAAATGCACTGTCAGGGTGTTCCTACTTCTTCTAGCTCACGGAGAAGAAACAGACCATAGAGTGATCTTTGGCTTGATATCCTGGGATAAGTGATTAAATTTCCCAAATAAAAATAAAATAAAAATAAAACCAAGAAGGCTTGAATTAGGTGCTTCTGAGGTTCTTTCCAGTGATATGGTGCTGGGATCCCATTTAAACCTCCTGTGTTAGTTTTTCATGCTGACATATGCCTGACAGAAAGAAATTAAAGATAAGCATTGTTTATTTGGGCTCACGGTTCAGAGATTTCAGTCATTCATGGTAGCGAAGACTTGGAATGGCAGAGCAGAGTGCTCATTTCAAGAGAGCCAGAGAGCATAGCAAGGAAACCGAGGAGAGGACCAGGGCAAGACACACACCCCACAGACACGCATCCTAGTGTTAGCCTTGCTCTAGCTAGGACCTCACTCCTAGATTTTCACAACTCTAGGATACTCCTTTTACAACATGTTAAAAGAGCTCTCTTATTCTCTAAAGTTTATGGAGAAAAGCTCAACTTCATTAGTGATGAATACATGCAATTAAAACAGGATACTCTTGTGCTGAGAAAACTGGGTATCTACATGTAGAAGAATGAAACTAGACTCTTTTCTCTCACCCTGCACTAAAATCAACTCCAGAGTCTGAGCTAGAGTGAAACCCTACCTCGAAAAACAAACAAAATAATAATAATAAAATAAAATAAAATCAACTCTAAATGGATCAAGGACCTTAGGAGAGAGAGAGGAGGGGGGAGAAAGGGAATCTAGTTGGACAGAAAAAGGAATTAAATGGAAGGGATGGGCAAAGACAGAACAAAAGAAGATATTAGAATGCTATTATGATCCAATTACATTATGCTCATGTATGAAAATCATTAAACAAGTAAAAAATTCCCAGGATATTATTTTTAAGTGTTAGAACTCTAACCTTTAAAAGGAGTCAATTGTTCAACACGTGAGCCTAGGGAGGATGCAACATTTCATATTTAAACCATAACACCTTCCTAATCCTAATGGCATAGTTAAGGTCTCTCTCTCTCTCTGTAGGAAGATGGTTAGGACTTCTTGGGGACAATGTAGAGACAATGGTTAAGGCTATGATCGTTCTTAAGGTGCCAATAGTGAAGCCCAACTTTGGAATTCTAAGATGTTCACCTCTGTTGGAAATGCCCTGACAAGACCATGGGATATCTCACAGGAGATATACCTTAAGTTCTGTCTCCCAAAACCCTACTCAGGATAAAATAGCTCTCAGATATTTAAGCCCTTTGATAATATTAGAGATTCTTTGTTTCATATTAATTTACTGAAGGCTCTAGGGTAAGATATTTGATCAAATCTTTGTTTAACCAATTGGCAATGTGATTTTGGACACATTTATTTGGGACTTCAGAAGTGCTCAGTTTCCTCATGTCTATTGCAGATTGCCACAACAAAATACACAAGACCCACTAACTTTGTAAGGAAAATATATTTATTTATCTCATAATTTCAGAGGTTCAAGTTCAAGGTGCCAGCTATCACTGGCTCAGTTCTGGTGATGGCGTTTGTTGCAGTCCGGTTCGCATTGCTGGTAGAAATCACCCAACCAAGAGTAGCTTCTGGGAAAAAAAGGTTTATTTTGGCTCACAGGCTTGAGGGGAAGCTTCACGATGGCAGGGGAAAACGATGGCATGAGCAGAGGGTGGACATCACCCCCTGGCCAACGTAAGGTGGAACACAGCAACAGGAGGGTGTGCCAAACACTGGCAAGGGGAAACTGGCTTTAATACCCATAAGCCGGCCCCCAACAATACACTCCCTCCAGGAGGCATTAATTCCCCAAATATCCATCAGCTGGGGAGCTAGCATTCAGAACACCTAAGTTTATGGGGGACACCTGAATCAAACCACCACATTCCGCCCCTGGCCCCCATAAACTGATATCCATACATGATGTAAAATACAGTGCTTTCAGTCTGACTTTAAAAGTCCCCATAGTTTTTATCAATCTCAATGATGTTCATACATCCCCATAGTTCAAGATCTTTTAACTGAGCCATAATACCAAAATATAACCTCAAAAAACCCAGAATGGCACAGAATAAATATTCACACTGCAATAGATGGCATTGGGCATAGCAAAGAAACATTCAACCAATACAAGATTTAAAACAACCAGGGCAAACATCAAACTCTGTAGCTTCAAGTCCAGCAACTCTAGCCAGTGACAAATCTTTAAGTCTGATAATTCTAACCAGCAACAAGTCTCTGGCATTCCAATTCCGCCCCTCCAGCTAGGCTACTCACAGTCCTGGGAAACTTCACCGGGGCTGGCAGCTCCTCGGCAGCCATCTCATGGTCCCGGCATCTCCACTGGGTCTCCACTGCAAGCCACGGTTCATCTTCATGGCCCCATGGGGTCTCTATGCAGGCAACCAGCAAACCTGCTTCACAATGCCCATGGCCATTTCCAAAACACAAGACCGTGTTGCAAACTCAATGACCCTCTTTCCAGCATTTCTTATACTCCACAATACCAGGTAGGGTGCCAATTTGTTAATCCAGGGGGGATTAAAGCAGACTTTGAAGAACAGGACACTCCTTGAGCACTCAGACCCCTTCAAAAGAGTTGACATTCTTCTTGTTGCCCCAGCGCAGGTCAGCTAGACCAGTCTCAAAGGTTGTAATCTCTCAGTTGCAGCTGAATGGGCAGCAGTTCACCCAAAGATTTTTCTTTCTGTGCCATATCCCTCTGCACACACCAGTTCATTTCTACGCTAAGCAACCCTGCACAACTTCTCAGGACACGGGCACAAGAGCAAGCTTCTCACACAAACTGCTAGCCCAGTCCAGGCACAGCTGTTTCTCACCCTCATAAGCCAAACCTCACAGTCCATAGCTCTTACTGCATTCAGGTCTTGGAGCTCAGACCAGAATAGTCCTTTAAGCTGTACTTACAGCACTGCAAGGCATCTCTTAGGCCAAGGTTTCAACTCCTTCCACATTCCCCTTGAAAATCAGCTCCAAAAGGCCGAAGCCACATAGTCAGGTGTCTATCAGCAATCCCACTCCTCGATACCACTTTACTGTTGCAGTCGGTTCGCATTGCTGGTAGAAATCACCCAACCAAGAGTAGCTTCTGGGAAAAAAAGGTTTATTTTGGCTCACAGGCTTGAGGGGAAGCTTCACGATGGCAGGGGAAAACGATGGCATGAGCAGAGGGTGGACATCACCCCCTGGCCAACGTAAGGTGGAACACAGCAACAGGAGGGTGTGCCAAACACTGGCAAGGGGAAACTGGCTTTAATACCCATAAGCCGGCCCCCAACAATACACTCCCTCCAGGAGGCATTAATTCCCCAAATATCCATCAGCTGGGGAGCTAGCATTCAGAACACCTAAGTTTATGGGGGACACCTGAATCAAACCACCACAGCGTTCTTGCTGGCAGAGACCTGAAGTAGTACATGGGATGACATGTCTGTACTGGTCTGTCCATTTTCATATAAAACCAATAACATTCAATCACAAGGGTCCGTGCTAATGGCATTACTCCTGCCTGTAACCAACATTGTTAAATTAAGCTTCCACTCTCTAAATACCAGATGTAAGAGCTATTTTCAGAGCACAGAACCCTCATGTGTCTTTGTATACTAACTTCTTTTTTTTTTAAATTTAATTTATTAGTTTCTTTTCAGTAAATACAGGCAGTTTGGTACCATTGTTTAGGCTCATCTGTGATCTACCCCCTCCCATTGGACCCTCCTTGTTGATGAAAATGGGTCTTGCATTGTGGAGTTAGCCCCCAGTTATTGGTATGATAAATGTCTCTGCAAATCATGACCCAACATGTGACTCTGACATTCTTTCCGCCCCCTCTTCCGCAAAATTTCCCTGAGCCATGTTGGGTTCATTTTTGGTCTGCTTCAGTGATGAGGTGTTGGGGGCCTCTGAGGCTCTGGCTCTCTGATTTGGTAGGCATTGATTCTTCTCTGTGTTGGTCTCCTTCCCCCTTGTGCTGGTATCCAGTTCACAGGAAAACATCACCCTTGCTTGTTTCACCAGTTGTCCTTAGTTTCAGTTGGGCCCCTTTTGAGGTATGTGGGGGCAGCTCTCTTCTTAGGATCTGCATCTTTCTGGAAAAGAGAAGCAGATTCTCCAACGGAGAGTAAGTTAGCACCCGGAAAATTGAGATAACACTTACTTTTTTGATAGACAGTATGATAGGTGTAGGCCCTCTTATACCCCGTGATTGATGGTAGCTTGATATTGTAGAGTGGGCTTGTGTTTGGTTATGGTTCTGACTTGTTTCCCAGCTCCAGCTATGGGTCTAGTGCCACTGAGTGGATCAGTTAGCCAAATCAAGAGTAGTTGGTTCCTCACCATGGCTGTGTACCACTATTGCACTTGTGTGGGCATCACATCCGGTTATTTGTTGCTAATTAAGTTAAACAATGCGTTGCTTGGACAGATCTTGGTCATTTCCCCCAGTCGCCCATGTAGCGCCTTCTGGCACTAGACACGCTGACTGTCTGGGGACTGACTCTCTTATCTACACAATGGAATTCTATACAGCAGTAAGAAAAAACGACATAAAGAAATTTGAGGAAAAATGGTTGAACCTGGAACAGATCATTCTCAGCGAACTTACCCAATCACAGAAAAAAAATCGACACATAGTCTCACTCATCTACAACACCTAACCTGAATCTACCCAAGATACCTTACATACCTAGCAAGCACCTCATGGACTAGATAATAGGATGGATGGGAGGGCGGGGAGGGCATCAAAGGGTGGAAAACAGTAATCCGGACCCAAACAGCAATGGTACCATAAAATTCTACTTCCTAAAAGTCAGACCAAATGGCTGAACCTTCACTAGACCCGTACAGTAAACACCTGAACTACAAGACACTGGAGAGGGTAGGATCAAGACTGACTTAAATCTCCTACAGTCTCCCTCCCTTCCTCTCCCCCTCTCCCCTCTATCTCTCTCCTCTCTAACTCTTGTATATTAGTTATGTTTTTCCTCAATTTCTTAGTGGACACTGACCTGTAACCCCTACTTCCAGCTTGGGCCTACCATCCACAATGAGCTTTTGATCAGAGAAACCTACAAGGTTTCCCAAAACAATGACAGACTTCTGTCAGAGTACTTGATGACCCACCAAAGGCCAGTGGTAAGACCCTATTGCTGAAGATTCCGTACGCAGCTGACGCGTAAAATGGTATACTAACTTCTGAACTCCTGGATTCTCTTTATGTCTACAGCATTATTTTCATGTAAAAGCCCCTCAAATTTGCTGAATTTTTTTCTTATTAGATTTTTTTTGTTCAAGTGGGGTAGCAGCGTTAAGGTAGTAAAATTAAACCACCAAATTATTTATTAAGATTCACATTTTTTAGGTAGGCATGGTGGTATACACCTTTAATCCCAGATTTTCTGTGACTTTGATGCCAACCTGAGACTACATAGTGAATTCCAGGTCAGCCTGGGCTAGAGTGAGACCCTACCTCATAAAAGCAAAAATATGGGCTGGGGAAATGGATTAGCAGTTAAGGCATTCACCTGTGAAGCCTAAGGATCCCAGTTTGATTCTCCAGGACATACATACGTTAGATGCACAAGGGAGCACATGTGTCTGGAGTTTGTAGTGGCTGGAGGCCCTGGTATTCCCAGTCTCTCTTTCTCTTTATTTGCCTCTTTATCCCTCAAATAAATAAATAAAATATTTTTAAAAATCATATTTTTTCAAGCAAGGAAAATAATAACCAGAAAAAGAAACAAATTTCAGTAGGTCCCAAGATACTAGTTTTGTGTTTTTGGTAACTCCACAAATAGAACCTAAGTTAGTAATAGATACTTTCATCTTCCAAAAATATATGTTTGTCAAAACCAAGCTATACTTAAAACTTTTGCCTATAGTTGACTGACCTACATTGTCTATACACACAGCCCATAGTTACAGATGTAAATTAACCAGAGATATGTGCCCAATGGGTATCCCTAATTCCCTAAGTACTCTTGGTACTAACCACAAACACTTGCAAACAGAGACAATAGAGAATAGTTCTGCTGTTACAATCAGGCCCAATAATGAAATTCCTGATGATTCTTCAGGTGACATGAGCCCATTTGATGTCTGAGAGTTTTATTTGGTTATGCGTCTGTTTTCTTTTCAGTCTCCCACTTCATTCTGTCTCTACTTCTTCTACTCCCTATTACATGCACAAAACGTGTTTATTTTAAATTGTCTTTCAAATTATGTTTTTAATATTTTTTTTATTTGAGATAAATAGAAAGAAGGAGAGAGAGAGAGATAGGGAGGGAGAAAATAGGTGTGTCAAGGCCTCCTGCCACTGCAAAGGAACACTAGACACATATGCCATTTTGTGCATCTGGTTTTATGTGAATACTGGGGAATCAAACCTGGGCCGTCAGGCTTTGCAAGCAAGAACTTTTAACCACTGAGTCATTGCCCCAGACTCCTCAAATTATTTTAATAGAATGAGATGTTACCTCATAAAACCAAAAATGAAATTATTTTAATAGGCAAGTGCTTATAGTGTGTTCATGCTATTAGTGGAAAATACATGCATGAGTGTATACTATATATACATTTACATACACTTACATTTAGTCTATTGGTTCTGGTACCCTAGAAAACACTGACTAAAACATCATCCTTTTTTTTTTTGAGGTAGGGTTCCACTCTAGCCCAAGCCAACCTCGAATTCACTCTGTATTCTCAGGATGGCCTCGAACTCATAACCATACTCCTACCTCTGCCTCTTGAGTGCTGGGATTACAGGTGTGCACCACCATGCCCAGCAACATCAACCATTTATTACAAGAAAGTTCCACATTAGACTGGTGGGCATCATTTAGAGAATGAGGAGGTTTGGTTATTTCTTAAATACAAGAGTTAAAGTACATGCAACAGTCTCTTGTTCGGCCTTTTGTATTACTGTGATGCAACCAACTTAGATGACTTTTATAAGCATGCATATTCTCCACCATGTGCTTAGTTGATGTCTGTATCCAGATGCTTGGATGTTTAAGTCTTGGTCTTGCAGCTAAGAAAGGCTTAAATAATTTTTTCATCAATAAATCTATCTGAGAGGTTCTTTATATAGCAACAATAGATATATTAATGGTACATCACAAACTCTATTCACCTTATGATGATATCTGCAACATAAGTATTAGGTCCTAAGAGAGAATTTAATTAAATGAATAAGATGCTTCTAGTATGTGATTATTCTGCAAGAGAATAAAGAGATTTGGCTGAATATCATTTGTAAATAAAAGACACAAAAATTCTTTCCAGCTTTCAATAAAACTATTTTTCTAATTAAATAAAACTATTGGTACACTTTTAAAATTCTAATTTTTCTAATTGTCTACTGTTGTTAAGATTTCCAAAAATGCTGATATAATTTTATTCTCTGAAATCCTTTCAAGTTTTTAAATCATAAACGTCCTCATAACAGTCATTGTGGGAAACGAGAATAAGACCTGATCCTCCATAAAAGATCACCCTCACCAGACATAAACATGTAAAAAATAAGTGACTGTCAAGCTGAGCATGGTGGTGCACATCTTTAGTCCCAGCACTGTGGAGGCAGAGGTAGGCAGATCATGATAAGTTTGAGGCCTCCCTGAGACTACATAATGAATTCCAGCTCAGCCTGAACTAGAGTGAGACCCTACCTCAGCTAAAACAAAACAAAACAAAACAAAAAAAACTGTCAAATACATGATTAGGAGCCATGGACTCTTAGAGGAGAAAGACCTCACCTGTGCCTGGACGGTATAAAGGACATATCCGTGGGAAACTTTCTCTGACACTATTTTTGAGCTCTATTTTCAAAGGCTAGTATATGCAGAACTGGAAAAATTTGGTTCCACACATCTTGACATATAATGAGGGAGGGGAAAGAGAAATAGGTCTGACCCTGCTCATGGTGAGATTTGTAGCCCATGCATAATGAGTACCAGGCCAGCTTAGTAAGACACTACCACAAAACAAAACAAACAAACAAAAAAAAACAAAAAAACAAAACAAAACAAAAACAACCCTTCACACTTTATTCCAGAGAGGATGGAAAGGCACTGAAAAGTCTTAAGCAAGGGAGTAATGTGGTCCAGTTTCATTATTGAAGATGAAGCATTAGAAGGCTGAATCTAGAGCCACAGATACGAGTGAGGACGTTATTTTAGGCAAGCATGTTTGCAGCCCACTGAAAGGGCTGGATAGCAGCGCAGATGAAGGTCAAGGTGATGGAGCTAAGAAGTATTTGGAAGTCAAATCATGAGGGATTGAAGACAGATAGGTTTCAGTCAAGAAAGATGAGGGAAAAGGAGTCTAGCAGGAGTGCAAGGCGTTTGTCTTCAGCGACAGGAGGGAGACAGGTGTCGCTAACAAAGACTCAGAGACGGGAAAAGCAGCTGTTGGGGAAACTAATGATTTTAAGCGCATGGGGGAATCCATATGAAAATGATGCTCAGGTGAAAAGGCTGAGCCGTAGAGGATAATTTTGCATAATTCATATAAATATCATGGCGTAGAATGACAAGGGGCTTCTCTGAGGAGAGCGTGCACAGAAGTGCGCAGGGAGCTCAGTGACAGCGTCAGCGTTGGACTTGACGAGGTGGAAAGGAACTGTCAAAAGTGAAAGGAGCGTTCAATATGTAAAAAGTGCGGAATTTCAGGAAAATGTGTGGAGTGGTGTGTGTATGTGTGTATTTCTAACGCTAGTCTAATTTAGATACCACAAAGAATTCAATCCACCATCTCCAACTTTCACAAGAAATTGACACTTTTTCATCTAGGGATGCAGGTATTAGATAGCAAACAAAATTGTGAAATTATTAGGTGCATATGATTCTATAAAAGAATGAGGGTATCATTCCAAAACCTGTTCTCCCATCAGGCAGTAGGATGCCACCATTATTGCTAACAGTCATTGTTAATTGAAGAGTTAAGAAGCTCTTTAGATGAGAAAGATATCCTTTTGCCCTTAAAGTAATGAATGAAAAACAAAATCCTTGCTATTATACAAATTGAAAACCAGGAGACAAATTTTAATTAAAAATATTTATAGCAAGTAGAATAGCAGCTGCCAGTTTCTCTCACCACTCCTGAATGCATTTTGCAGCTGGCCATAATTCTCCATTCCAATCAGCTTACCCGATAATAACAGCTGTTCATTAGTCAGGGGCATTTTACTAGCACCCATGTGGTATGTAATACATATCAGTAAAGAAATCTGTAATACAAACTATTTTTAAGAGAACCAGTCTGCAACCTTAATGGATGATTCTCTGAAAGTCTTTTGTTTTTCTTAAAAATGATTCCATTCCCTGTAAAGCTCAAATATTTCCACGATCCCCTAAGTTATTCCTTTAAAACCATAAGAACATTTCATTCTACATTAAACAAAACCAAGAAAAATATAACAGGAAAGGGAAATGGGAGGGGTTAGAGATCCACAGGATGAATTTCTAAAGGAACCATGTTCTTAAACATGATTAGCCATCTCCTTTCTGAATACAAAACATCCCTGAGTCAGCCACTGCTTGCAGCTTTTTGTTTATTTGGAGATTGTTGTTTATTTACTAAGTGGCCAGTGTTTCTGTGTCTTTTAAGACATTCTGTTCTAATTGATTAAAAAAAATCAGAAAAGTCAGAAAAGCATTCAGTGAGATGAATGGAAGTTGCTGAAATAAATGACACACATTATGACAAAATGTTGCCAAATTTGGGATGTGTGCTCAGTGAGAAAGCTGATGACTCACTGTCAGGGATTCATAGTGGACTCTGCTGCTCAGAGTGTGCTGGGGGGTGGCATTGCTCCATGAGGCCCTCACATAGAATTAAACATACCGACCAGCACAGCCAGAGAAGGAAAAAGTGTTTTCTCACAGCATTTTGGCCTATGTCTATAATCCTAGAACTCAGAAGGTAGAGACAGGAGTGTTACAAACTCAAGGTTATACAGTGAGATTGTCTCAAACAAACACTGAGATATTACTTTTGAGAAAATGATAGGCAATGAAAGCAAATCTTAACAAAATTATATCTTAGCTAGGTGGATCACTGTGAATTTGAGGCCAGCCTGAGACCCTACCTTGGGAAAAATAAATGTGTCTTGTTGACTGGTGCAAAAAAAATTAAATTTTATCCTTAAACATTCCCAAGATTCAAAGGTACTCATATGATCATTATTTCAGAATTTTTGGTACAATCTTTCTAAATGTATTCTCAGATTAAACTTCTTAGAAATTATTTTTTCTGAAATTCAACTAGATACCAAAGTTAACTAAATTCTTAGTTTTCCCTCAAATGTCTTATGAATTAAACTTTTTATTTAAGCATTGATTGACTTGTGGATTTTTAAAGCCTTAGATAGTTTTCAGTAAAAAAAGAAATAGTAAAGAATATTTCAAGAGAAATTTCTTCCTCTTTCATCTCTTTTTTTAAGCCTGAGTAATCCCTTTTAAACCAAAAGTGAAATGGAATCTGACACTATTTGTGAAGACCAGTACAAGCAAGCTAGGCTATGCATGAGCCTGAGACACCCTTGAATCTAAGTCAAAACCACATATTTCATAAGGCTAATTTTACTGTGAGACCCAACTCTATAACTGATTAACTTTGTAGCCCTGGGTCTTCTTCAACCAGACTCTTTGAATGAGGACAAAATTACATGACTTCATTTTTATGCTCTCAAGTACAGGAAAGAGACGATATTCACGTCACAAGGCCTTTTTTCCTGGTCTGATTTTCTTCTCAAACTTTGAGTTCCTACATTTGAGTTGCAGTACTAAATTTACATGGCAGACATAGAAATAGACTAGAAGCCAAATTTATATCTTAAGTGGACCAGAAGCAATTTATTTTAAAATAGAAGAAAGTTGGTAGAAAATAGGAATGAAGCCAGAGCAACTCATAAGGTAGAGGAGCAACTGATTTTTCTAAAGGTACATGTGGAAAGCCAAAATTGAATAGGATATGACAGAGGGAGAACATGTGACTATGGGCAGTTTTAATTATTTCACTTACATGTTTAGAGTAACTGACTTTTGTGAAATAATTGCATTTAATCTATTCTTATAATTTTGTTTATTTGTAAGCAGATAGAGATAGAAGAGAGACAGAGGGAGAGAATGAGTGAACCAGGACCTCTAGCCACTACAAACTCCAGAAGCATGTGTCACTTTGTGCATCTGGCTTTACATGGGTACTGGGAAATCAAACTCAGGGTTTTAGGCTTTGCAGGCAAGCACCTTAACCATTGAGCTATCTCTCCAGCCCCTTTAATCTATGTTTGTGCGAAATTAAAACTATGAATATGGGATTTGGGGAAGGAAAATTTAACAGAAGAAATAACAGAATCTTTCATTCTTTCTATTGCATCCCACTGGGCAGCCCCACAAAGATCATTTAAGGCTGCTGTGTACTTCTCATGTTTAAGAAGAAATACTGCCTGGCATGATGGTGTACACATTTAATCCCACTTGGGATGTTGAAGTAGGAGAATTGCAGTGAATTTGAGGCCACCCTGGTGTTACAAAGTGAGGTCCAGGTCAGCCTGGGCTACAGTGAGAACCTGTCTTGAAAAAGACATGACGGGGGGGGGGGGGCGGGGGGGGCGGAACAAGCTCATGGCTTTCTAATCTAAGACAAAGTAATTAATGACTGAGAATTATAGGCAGTCATCTCATCTCTTCTTCCATAAACATCATGAGGCTTTCCAAGATGTCCTTTTAGTCTGCTATGAGAAAAATTTGCATGTTGGAAGCCAGTTGAGTTTTGATTATACTAGCTTCCCTGTTTCCTATACATTCTTACATAATTATGTTTCATGCTTGGAAAAACATTTAGAAATGTAATCCATATCTATCTTGATTCATGAAGCTGTGAGCAAACCATATAATATGAGAGGGAGAGAGATGTGGTTCAACCATATCACCAAACAGCACCTATTAGAGTTATACAACATATCAGATTATTTTTATATAAATATACTTAATTTAATTTCATTTATCTTAGAGAAAGAGGGGGAGAGAGAAAGAGAAATCTAATTTACATGAGTCCTGGGGAGTTGAGCCTGGGTCCTTTGGCTTTGTAGGCAAGTGCCTTAGCTACTAAGCCATTTCTCCAGCCCAAGATTAATTTTCTAATATTTTATTTATTTATTTTGAGAAAGAAGGAGAAAGAGAGAGGGGGGGGGAGAATATGGGTGTGCCAGGGCCTCTAACCACTGCAAACAAACTCCAGATGCATGTGCCCCCTTGTGCATCTGGTTTACATGGGTACTAGGGAATTGAACCAGGGTCCTTGGGCTTTGAAGGCAAATGCCTTAACTGTTAAGTCATCTCCAGCCTATAAGATTAATTTTTATTCTCTTCATGTGTTTATTTTCTTTTAAACTAACTTGGAGCTATGTGACTCAGGGACTAACTTAGTTCTATTGCATTTATCCTTAAACTGAACTGTTTGAGAAGAAGGAGATCATCCTTTTTCTCTAACTTATGAAAGGATTATCTTGTATCTTCATAGAAATAAAGGAAGGAAAGGGAAAAAAAATAAATAAGAGAGCAGTTGGAAAGAAAATTGCAAATCATTCTTTTATTTTACTTAATTCTGTCTCCTCCTTCTGCATCTTTCAAGTATGGCAACGAGGAGAGAGGCTGTAAGCATAAAGAACTCAAAGTAACCTAAGATGAAAAAAAAAATTAAAGTTTGTAAAGTAAGTCATCTCACAAGGAAGAGACATAATCTAACACAAGTTGAACATTCACTAGCTCTCTTGCTTCCTCTTCAGTATTATTACTATAAGGAATTGTGAAAAAAAATCTGGATTTTTTTTTTTTTTTTAGTTTTTTGAAGTAGGGTCTCTGGCCCAGGCTGACCTGAAATTCACTATGCAGTCTCAGGGTGGCCTCGAACTCACAGCGATCCTCCAACCTCTGCCTCCCGAGTGCTGGGATTAAAGGCATGCGCCACCACGCCCAGCTTCAAATCTGAAATTTCTATTGTGTTCTGTTTACTACAGATATATTCCTTTACTCATCAAACCAAAACTAAATTCTGCATAAATTATATGTGTCCAATTACTTACAAAGAAAGACAGCTAACTAGACACAAAATTACAAAGTCAAACTTGTTCTTAGATTTATTTTTCCTGTAATTCATTCTTTGTAAGTGCTTATATAATCAGGAGATATAATTTACTCTTTGGAGGGAAAAATACCTAACTTCATGTATTATCATCAGGTTTTAACAACCTTGTGTTGTTTATTTACATAACTATTTTGTATTAAATGGAAAAAAACAGTTACTTCTGAAATATTACACTGCCAGACTAAAACTTTCAAGTCTATTGTAAAAAATTTTAAAGAGAAAATAGTTGAAGGGAAGGTGCTATTTTAAAGACCAGACACTAAAGATTCTGACATTTACTGTGTCTGTTGTTTGCCTAGAAGAACAGTGCACACTGGGTAGTAGAGAAAGAGTTACAGAAAGTTGAAACTGTCTGGGAGCCGTAGTAAGATAAATATACTTACAATGACTGGCTGAAAACCCAGTGCACCAATAAAACATACCATAAATAAAGACTTTGGTAGTTAAAATCCAGAGCAAGTCCTATCGTCTTGAGGAAAGGAGGCATGATCATGCATGGAAAAGTCACCACTGGTTTTGTATATAGGAAATGGAGAGGATGACATGTTAAAATTTTATTTTTAATTGACAATTTTTATACATGTATACAATGTATTTTGATCATAGTCTCCTCCCATTACCTTCTTTTGTTCTCCCTCCCTTCCACCTCTTCTTCTTCTTTGCAACTAGTACCAGGGGCTAAACCACTGTGGAAGATGGAGGATGGCATTGTTTGTTAATAAAAGAGAAAGTGAAGAACATGACTGAATCAAGGATGACAAGGGCTTGATTTGCCTGGAGTCGGGCATGTTGGGAGCTATGAACCAAACCTCGGCCATGTTGACAGAAACTGCCATATAGCAAGTTAAGTTTCTATTTCCTCATCTAATGATCTATTACCAGAAATGGGTGATAGCCTCTCCTGGTGCTGCCGGTAATTGATGAAGAAACAAAGAAATTGCATTTAGCCAGTAACCATGTGATCTCTGGCCTGATTATGACTCCTTCCCCCTACAACCCTATAAAACCTATGTGTAAAAAATAAACTTCGAGACCTTGACAAATACCTAGCTTGATCTTCTTCTTGTGTCTGTTTGCCTCCCCCCATTCAGGTTGGCTTCTCCCCGAGTCCTTGTTCAACTCCCCGCTGGCCAGGACAGAAGCAGAGAAGGAAGAGGGAGGCACACGGAGATTGTGGAGGACTTTGAAAGTTAGGTACAGCAGTCTAGTGGGAATGAAGCTCACAACCTGTTTAGTTTCACTTGTTTGTTGTGGCAATGGGCAATTGCTGAGAAGATTGGGGATTCTGAAAATATCAGATCATTGAATTAGAGGAAATTAGAGGTAAAGTACTCCAGAGACTTTGGTCTGCATTTCTTTCCTTGCACATGTTGAGATTCTCCAGTAACCACTTTATTTGGATTTATGTGATCAACAAATGTTAATGGACACCAAAATAAATTAATATGTGTTGAACATCTCTCAGTCCCATAAAGTCCTCACAATTTGTCACATATTAGTGTGAGGGAGTAACCTAAGAAATAATAAGGTACACCCTAATTGTGCCTATGAGACACTTTCAAAGGACAATCTACCAAGAGGAAAGACATACCCTGAATCTTGGCAGCACTCAGTAGGGAGGGTTCCCAATGGCATTAAAGAGGAAGAAGGAGGAAGCCTGCCAGCGTAAGCAGATGCTCCTGACTTCCTGGAGGCCAGGAGTGGGTGCCCCCCACCCGGATCTCAAGCTCCCACCACCATGACATTGTCTGCCTCAGCTCATGCCCAAAGCAACATATCCAGTCCAAGTTGATCTTGGATTGGCAACTCGGAAACCATGCCAAGATAAATCTTTACTCCTTTAAACTACTTCACTTAGGAATGTGTCACAATGATGAAAACTTAGTAGCACACTAGGTGATATTAAATTTACAGATGCTAACTATAATTGCTGCCACTGTGGTCACGACACAATCATGAGTTCTCCTTCTAAATACAAATCCCATTATTTTCCCATCACGTTACTTGTCTCCATTCTGAAGAAGCATGGATTCTTTTAAAGGCAGCATTAGTGCAGTTACATGTTAAATGTTTTTACTTTAAAACTTCTCGGGCTGGAGAGAAGGCTTAGCGGTTAAGCGCTTGCCTGTGAAGCCTAAGGACCCCGGTTCCAGGCTCGGTTCCCCAGGCCCCACGTTAGCCAGATGCACAAGGGGGCGCACACGTCTGGAGTTCGTTTGCAGAGGCTGGAAGCCCTGGCGTGCCCATTCTCTCTCTCTCCCTACCTGTCTTTCTCTCTCAAATAAATAAATAAAAATTTAAAAAAAAATAAAATAAAATAAAACTTCTCCATATAACTGGAGGAAAGCAGTAATAAATTTTGGAGTTTTAGTAGTTTTCCCTAAATCAAGAGTAGATAAACTTATAAGAAAATGGGAAAAAAAGGCTTGATCACTTAAGAACCTATGTGACATGTTTTATAGAAATTATATTTTCACTAAACATAAAGTTTGCTATCTATGCATTTTTACATTTATGTAGCAATCATAATAATCAATGTTTTTATTTGTCTTGTTCTTCAGAGAAGATTCTTCATGGTATCAAAAAAAAAACAAAAACAAAAACAAAAACAAAAACAAAAACAGAGCATAATGATTTTGTTTGTTTTTGTTGTGTTTGTTTGAGGTAGGATCTCACTCTGAACTCCCAGGCTGACCTCAAACTCACAGGGGTTTTCCTATCTGCCTCCCAAGTGCCCAAGTGTGGGGATTAAAGGCATGCGCCACTACACACAGCAGAATGTTTTTGTTTTTGTTTTTGTTTTTTTTGTGTGTGTGTATGTGTGTGTGTTCTACAAAAATGAGAGACAGGTGTGGTGGTACACACCTTTAATCCAAGCACTTGGGAGGCAGAGGTAGGAGGAGGATCACCATGAGTTTGAAGACACTCTGAAACAACATACTGAATTCCAGGTCATCCTGGCCTACAGGGAGACTCTACCTCAAAAAGCCAATATAATAATAATAATAATAATAATAATAATAATAATAATAATAAAGGACCTGAGAAATCAAATCAAATCTGATCTGTGGATGCTCTTCATGTTGAAAGCATAAGGTACAAGTAACAAATGGGCAAGTCTCAGCCTATCACAGTAGCTGAGTTTCATTTCATTGCAGCAGCCCACTGATCAAACTGCATCTAAATAAAGTAAAAATAGAATAGAGTGGCAGCTAATCAGCTGTCTTCATATCTCTCTCTGTTATATACCTCATTTCTGCCACCTATAAATTCTTCCAACCTGCTTTGCAGCCCCAGAGCCCTGTGAAGCTGTTTTTAAGAATTGCCCCACTCTAGCATCACAAATAAAAGCCAGTTAGCAAATCTTTAGACTAAATGTGTGGTATATTGTCCTTTAACGAGTGTTCTATGTATGAATTAATTAGAATAAAATTACGTGTGGGATATATTATACTCTCCTCAACAAATATTTATTAAGTGCTAAATACATGTGAGGTTGGACTCTGAACAAACTATTATGATTATTCTTAATTCTCAACTTGGTAGGATTCAGGATCCCTGTGGGAACAAATGTCTGGGCATGTCTGAGGGATTTTCTAGATTAGGTTACTTGAGGTGGGAGCAGTACCAGTCCATGGGGTCCCAGACTAAATAAAAACAAGAAAGGAGACTGAACACCAGCACTCACCTCTCTCTGCTCCCTGACTGTGGATTGAATGTGGCCAGCCATCCTCCCATTCCCACTGCGTGCCTTCTTCACCATGATGGGCTGCATGCACCACTAGAATCATAATCCAAAGTAGACCCTTTCCTTCCTTAAATTGCTTCTTATCATGTATTTGGTTAAACTGGTCAACTAACTAAGATAATAATCTTTTAAAATTTTGGAGAGCTAGGCATGGATTAAAGGGCACACATCTTTAATCTCAGCACTTGGCAGGCAGAGGTAGGAAGATCTTTGTGAGTGTGAAGGCCAGTTTGGGACTATATAGTGAATTACAGGTCAGTCTTAGCTAGAGAGAGTCTCTACCTTATAAAAGGGGGTGGGGCTGGAGAGATGGCATAGTGGTTAAGGTGCTTGCCTGCAAAGCCACATGATGCAGGTTTGATTCCCCAGTACCCATATAAGTCAGATGCACAAGGTGGCACATGTGCATGGAATTCCTTTGCAGTAGGTGGACGCCCTGGCATGCCCATTCTTTCTCTTTCTCTATCTCTCTCAAATAAATAAATAAATAAATATATTAAAATAAAGAATTCAGAGAGCTGGGCCTGGTCACATGCATCTATAAACCAGCACTTAGGAGACTGAAGTACAAGTATCTTGAATTTAACACCTATCTGAGCTACACAGTAAGATTCTACCTCAAAAATATTAAATTATATTACAATTAAAAGATAAAGAAAAGAGAAAAAATTGAAATGATTTCCTAGAAAGCAAATCAATTGTGTCAGGACTCAGATAATACTAATAAAGGAGATAGATGCAAGAATGTGGGGAGTAGATCACATCTGATTAGACACACACACATATTTAATTTGAAAGTATTTCAAAGTATCCATTGCAAGTTAATGGTTAATTCATTTGCCCAAGCAATTTTGCATATTCAGATTAGCCTGGGATAGTTGTAGGCTGGTGTTTGTTAGTTGTCTTTTTTTGGGATGAAGTCTAGGAAGGCATTTTGTTCTGTCCAGCAATTGCTGTGAGTGGAGCACTGAAGGGATGTGCAGAAAAAGCCACTTGTGTCATTACAACAGCCAGGAGGAGATTGCGCAACACACAATTACACAGCACTTGTGCTGTACATTCACGTGAAACACACACCACTCACCTCAAGAACACAAACAACAGCCAAGTGTAGCCAAACAAGGAGATGAATGTTAAGTCCTTATCAATCACGTCTTATACTTTATCTGATAGCATATTTGTCTTTTTAAATTTTTTTTTGGTCTTTTGAGGTAGAGTCTGGCTTTAGCCCAGGCTGACCTAGAACTAGAACTCACTCTGTAGCCTTAGGCTAGCCTCACATTCACAGCGATCTTCCTACTCTGGCCTCCCAAGTACTAGGATTGAAGGTATGCACCACCAAGCCTGGCTGACTGCATATTCTTTCTGTTGTTTTTTTTTTTTTTAATTTACTTTTTTTGTTGTCTTTGTGCAAGATTTTATTAAAGTGTTTTTACAGAGCAATATCCAGCCTCCAGATGCAGCTGCCAACGAGACCCTGTTATGCTGTAGGGACTGGCTGAGGCACGGCAGGTGGCTCTGGCTTCCCACTGTTCTGTTCTGACTGGGTTTCTTTTTTTTTTAATTTTAATTTTAATTTTTTTATTATTATTTTTTTAATTTTTATTAACATTTTCCATGATTATAAAAAAATATCCCATGGTAATACCCTCCCTCCCCCCACACTTTCCCCTTTAAAATTCCATCCTCTCTCATATTACCTCCCCATCTCAATCATTGTACTTACATATATATAATACCAACTTATTAAGTACCCTCCTCCCTTCCTTTCTCTTCCCTTTATGTCTCCTTTTTAACTTACTGGCCTCTGCTACTAAGTATTTTCCTTCTCACACAGAAGCCCAATCATCTGTAGCTAGGATCCACATATGAGGGAGAGCATGTGGCTCTTGGCTTTCTGGGCCTGGGTTACCTCACTTAGTATAATCCTTTCCAGATCCATCCATTTTTCTGCAAATTTCATAACTTCATTTTTCTTTACCACTGAGTAGAACTTCATTGAATAAATGTGCCACATCTTCATTATCCACTCATCAGCTGAGGGACATCTAGGCTGGTTCCATTTCCCAGCTATTCTGAACTGAGCAGCAATAAACATGGTTGAGCATGTACTTCTAAGGAAATGAGATGATTCCTTTGGATATATGCCTAGGGTGCTATAGCTGGGTCATATGGTAGATCAATCTTTAGCTGTTTTAGGACCCTTCACACTGATTTCCACAATGGCTGGACCAGATTGCATTCCCACCAGCAGTGTAGAAGGGTTCCTCTTTTTTCAAATCCCCGCCAACATTTATGATCATTTGTTTTCATGATGGTAGCCAATCTGACAGGAGTGAGATGGAATCTCAATGTAGTTTTAATCTGCATTTCCCTGATGACTAGTGACGTGGAACATGTTTTTTAGATGCTTATATGCCATTCATATTTCTTCCTTTGCGAATGCTCTATTTAGCTCCATAGCCATTTTTTTGATTGGCTTGTTTGATTCCTTATTATTTAACTTTTTGAGTTCTTTGTATATCCTAGATATTAATCCTCTATCAGATATATAGCTGGCGAAGATTTTTTCCCATTCTGTAGGTTGCCTCTTTGCTTTTTTCACTGTATCCTTTGCAGTGCAAAATATTTGTAATTTCATGAGGTCCTGACTGGGTTTCTTGATGCTCATTTGGTCAAGCAGGGGCTTCTTTATTTCTTTATTTTCTTTTTTGGTTTTTCAAGGTAGGGTCTTGCTCTAGCTCAGGCTGCCTTGGAATTCACTGTGAAGTCTCAGGGTGGCCTTGAACTCATGGCTGTCTTCCTACCTCTGCCACCCAAGTGCTGGGATTAAAGGCGTGTGCCACCATGCTTGGCTAGATTGCTTATCTTTTTAAATATTTTATGTATTTAAGAAAGAGAGAGATAGAGAGATTGGGCATATCAGGGCTTCCAGCCACTGCAAACAAACTCCAGATGCATGCGCCACCTTGTGCATCTGGCTTACATGGGTCCTGGAGAATCAAACCGGGATCCTATGGCTTTGTAGGCAAACACCTTAACTGCCAAGCCATCTCTCTGGCCCTAGATTGCTTTTTTTTTTTTTTTTTTTTAACATCCTTACTGTCTCAGAAGTACTAAAGTAGAACTTACAAGCTAGTGGGAGCTGAGTTCAGTACACAACTGGAAGACCAGGAAAAAGAAAATAGGTATAACAGACCAAAGGTACATATAGTCTAGGCAAACAGAAACTTCTAACCTAGATGAGTCATGTATGTATATAGTGGATAAACTCATTATTAAGACTTATTGAGAATTTATTAATGATTGGAGGCCAGAAAGTACTGCTCAATTTCTTCTCTCTCTCTCCTTCTCTACCCCCATGTCTTTCTCTCTTCCTCTCCTTCCCTCTTGCTCTGGGTAGACCTGGGGATTGAGACTAGGGCTTCATTCGTTCCAGGCAAGGACCCCATCACAGAACCATACATGCACATACAATGCACATGAATCACCTTAAGAAAGACAAACTGTGATAAAGTAATGAAGTGATGAGAGGGTTCTCTTCTCTTTAACTTTGTAGCCCAGGCTGACTTTGAACTCACTCTGCAGTCCAGGCAGGACTTGACCTTGTCATCTCCTGTCTCAGCCTCCTGAGCAGCTAGGATTACCAGCCTATGTTACCAGGCCCTGGCCTACTTGCTTAATTTCTTTTTTATTCTTCACGGTAAGAATTTTATTAAGTTATATATTATTGTCTACTTCAAAAAATCAGGCATAGAAGGAAGAATTTTTGTCAGTGTGCAGGCAGAGTTTATCTCTAATTTTGTTTGATTACAAAGTTATGCTTAAAAACAAAAACTGGGCTGGAGAGATGGCTTAGAGGTTAAGGTGCTTGCCTGCAAAGCTGAAGAACCCCTGTTCAATTCCCTAGGACTCACGTAAGCCAGATGCACAAGGTGGCTCATGCATCTGGAGTTTGTTTGCAGCAGATGGAGGCCCTGATGTTCCCATTATCTTTCTCCTTCTCTCTCTCTCTCTCTCTCTCTCTTCCTCTTTCTTCCTCTCTCAAATAAATACATAAAATCAAAATATTTAAAAAACAAAAATAGGGCTAGAGAGATGGCTTAGTGGTTAAGCACTTGCCTGTGAGGCCTAAGGACCCCAGTTCGAGGCTCGATTCCCCAGGACCCACGTTAGCCAGATGCACAAGGGGCGCACATGTCTGGAGTTCATTTGCAGTGGCTGGAGGCCCTGGTGTGCCCATTCTCTCTCTCTATCTGTCTCTTTCTCTTTCGGTGTCTGTCACTGTCAAATCAATAAATAAAAATAAACAAAAAAGTATATATATATAATATATATATATATATATTATATATATATACACATACATATATATAAAAAGAAACATTTCTTAAAAAAACATATGTTGCTAACACCTCTTTATGAGAGGTCTTACAGATCCCAAAGCTAATTTTAAAAGGCTTAGCCCGTGGATTTAATCCTCTATTAAGAAAGTTTGTGAGTGAGCCATTTTCGGGGCACAGGCTTGTATATTACAGCTACTTGGGTGGCTGACACAGGAGGACACTAGTTTCAGTCTAGTCTGGGAAACTTAGTGAGACCCTGACTCAAAATAAAACAGAAAGAGCACTGGGGCTATAGCTCAATGGGAGAGTGTTTGCCTAAAATGCATGGGACCTCATGTTCAATGTCCAAAGTCACACAAAAACGGTCTAACTTAGTAAATATTATGTAAAACAAATACATTAGAAAGATTGAAACACCCTGACTTAGACCCTCTTGTAGCTCAGTTCTAGGAATAAATGCATGTGCAAACTCCTCAGATTACTGCCTTGTTTACTTTCCATGTCCTTATATTCATCTGGGACTTCCAGTTTTTGAAGAAACAAGTGCAATTTGTTAAGACTAAATGCTTTTTAGCCATTTTCTAGATTTCTAACAGTCTTTCTGGGAAGAGTGGGCTCAGTTCCCCCTCTGCTTGTCGGAATGATTAATTAGGTCTAATTTCCGGCTGACGTCTCTGTTGTCCTTTCCCTACCCCCAATGACTAATAACGCTCCCACAAAGTCCAAACAAATGGCTAGAGAGTATCTAGCTTTTATTTTTGGAAGTCTTCCCCAGCCAGAATGCATAGAACCTTTTCACAGACAGCAGCTTACAAATTCCTGGCTAGGATTTCTGTCCTGAACAGCTATACTTGATATGGCTAGATGGCCCATTGACTGACACCCGGGGTGGCATCACGCCAGCACAAAAGTTGTCAGGCTATTTGAATCAAGAATAGGCACTGGGCAGTGATAAATACAGATGGGCAGCATGCTCAGCAGCTCTTCAGGGGCCATATCTTCTTCCGGAAGTACCTTTGTGCCAGCACTAAGGCATTAATGCCACATGTCTTTCTCTACACTTGACATCTGTGGACACTTAAGAGTGTGTGACAAAAGGAGGAAGAGAATGAGAGTGAGAAGGAAGACCAGAGGGTTTATAGGTTCAGCTAGAAAAGCAGAGAGATGAATTGCAGCTGGAGCTCCAAGTCCACTAGGGACAGGGCCTGTTTGGCTTTTTAGCATGTGATGCGCGTACTAATCTATGCCTCATTTCAAGGCCAGAACTTGGCAAAACTGGAGGAAGAGGTCAAAATGGACCCGTCAAACTTCTCTACCTACTTGGGGCAGAGCCTACCCACTTCCACACACAAAGAAGTATCCATTAGTCAATACTCATGTGATTACTAAGTAAAAATTAGAATGGGAAATAGCCCCTTGCCAAGAACGGAGTTTAACTGTGTCATGAACTTAGATTGCTGGCAAGCTAAGTGGGCAGGGGTGGGGTGGGGTGGCGGAATCACAGCTGTTCAGACAGCTCCAGACATCCAGACAAGCTTGGCATAGCTGTAGTAAATTTGTCAATGAAATGAAGATGTCTAGTGTTCTAAATATGTGAGCATAAGGGACTTTGCATTCAGGATTTGTGGGATTGTAAATCGGCCCTGTGGCTAATTTAAGGCTCAAAAAGGTTAACAGCTGGCCTAGTATCATGTTACATGTGACCACCAATTTCCTCACCTGTAACCTGAGAATTGGATTAAAATGTGCCTCATACTGTTGTTATCAGCTTCAACCGGTGAACTGTATGGAGAAACTGAGGCTCGGAAGGTTTGAAGGTCTACTTAACTGATGTTTGGGCAACTTGACAAGATCACATAGCAAGTCAGTATCAATCATGAAGAAATACACTAAGAACCCAGAATCACTTTTTAGAGAATAAAATAGTATAGTTATTGTAAAGACAAGTGCTGACTATGTGTTCTTAGTGTCTACTCACATGTACATATGGCATCATCAGTGTTAGGTGAGTTTCAGACTTTGGACCTACTTCCCATCTTGAACATCCACTCCACATTGACTCTATTACTTATTTACATGCCAAAATGAATACCATGCAACTCAATGTGACTTCTCCATCCAGGCAATAAAACTGAACAATTATGTTTCCACTAAAACTTCATTTTTCACCTTTTTGTGGTTACTTTTGCTTTTGTTTTGAATTGCTTTTCTTTTTGAAATAGAAATAGGCAATGTCTCCCAGGTTGGATTTGAAGTCAAAATCATACTGCTTCTGTGAGATTAAGGAGTCTTTTTAAAAGCTTTAAAGCTGGCATATTGCTTTCAACCTGGCCTCTCTCTCTCTCTCTCTTTTCCTCTCTCTCTCTCTCTCTCTCTCTCTCTGTGTGTGTGTTTGTGTGTGTTTGTGTGTGTGTGTGTGAATTTCCAATTTGCACACTATGAGGACCTTGGTGGAGCAGGCATCCCTGCTGCTTCCTCTCTAACATGGTGCCGGTATGTAGTAATGAGTGTTGAAATATGATTGAGAATTGCATGAATAGATGCAGAAAACCCAAATTGTGAAACAGGGTAAATAAACAGAAAGAAGCTGTGGCATGCTAACGCATATCGAGCTGTTTTTCATGCCTTCTACCTCAGATAGTCAGGGACGACCAGAGGACCTGAGCTGAGGGCACTGCTTGAGGACTCTTGCTGTTAATAGAATTATTTTTAGTCTTTCTGTTTAGTGGAATGCATTCCTTTGTGGGGAATTTAAAGTGCTTAATTCACATGTCTGTTTAATTGTCACAATTCCAGGAGCTGTGTAGGGACAGGATTAGCACCTTATTTCATGAATAGGGAAGCTGCAGAAGTTTGACTCATTCAAAGCCACTCAGGTAGCTTTTAGGGAAGAGCAGATTAGAAATGCTTTCTCATTCTTGATGTGAGGAACTGCCACTGATGTTAGCCCCAGGGTAATGAAAGCTTGATTCCTGCTGAGAGACCCAGACATTCCAAGCCCTGGGTTTGTGGCTACTCAGAGCTGCTGCAATCAAGAGCTTCCCAGGTCAGGTTTGTTTTACCTCCCAGCCTGTGGGGCCTCATGCTCAGTTACTATGAATTTCTTTCTCAGAAACTGCTGTATAATTTGCAGAGCTCCATGCAAAGGAAACCTGCTGGCATCTTTCAAATGTATGAACTTCAAACTTCATAAGTTCAAAACCAAATGCAGAGCATTTCTGAGGCCACTTCTCAGGAAAGTAGCTTTTTCCCTCACTCCTCCCTGTTCTCAGAAGGAGGAGGCTCAGAAGGTTCAAGATGTTTGGACAACTTGACCAATTAACGCATCCGTATCAAACCATGAAGTATGAAATAGTGAGCCTAGAATGACTTTTCAGAAAACCCAACCAATATAATAGTCTTCCAAACAAACGATGAATGTGTATATGTAACATGTACATACATGTACATATAGCATGATCAGATTTTCATCATTGTACTTCACTATTATTCCTAACATTTGTCTTTTTAAAACTGTTTCTGATAATATCTTGTTCAGTATATCTTCTACACTGGTATTAGGAGAAAATTTCCTCATAGCAGGCCACCGAAAATGGACTTGGAGGTAAAGGACCTTTTTTTATTTGCTAATCTACACGACAAGATCAAATTAAATAAATAGCTAGTTAGCTAATTAATTAAAGATTAAATGAAATTTCCTAGACTTATCTTTTTGTTATCTATTGCTGCATAATAAACCCATCCCAAAGTCATCACTTTAAACTCACCACAACGGATTTGCTCCTAATGCTAGGTTTAGGAGTTGAAGAAGGGATCAGCTGGGAAAACGACAAGGGGCCGGGTATTATGAGTGCACTTCTGTATTTTGTGATCAGACAGTAGTTCAGCTAGGGACTCCCAGACCTCAGACAGCAGTTCACAGGAGCTTGTAGCTGGAGTGTCTCAGTTCCCTTCCATCTGGAGCATTAGGCCGACTGGAATCTTCTCCTAAGGCATTTGGATTCTAAGGGAATAAAAGTGAAGGCCAGAAATGCTTTTTGAGGTTTCAATGCACAATGTCCCCACTGCCACTGTTTGTCAAAACAAGACATAAGCCAGTGCAGACTGCAGGCGTTGGAGTAGAGTCCACCACCTGCCTGGGTGGGTGGGGGTGGGGCGCTGCGGCATTACCTTGCAAAGGGGCATGAGACAGGAGAGGGAGGAATGAACTCTCCTGCATCTCCCACTCTGCTGTGCATTCTTTATGACCTCCACTTGCTGCCTTCTCCTTCCTTGAGACTCACTGCTGTCCGGACACAGCATTCTAGCCTTGATAATGATGCCGATGAGGTCATGGGCTGCTTCCTTTGCATCATGTGCTACAGCTGGTGCTGAGCTATATTTGCATGGCTCTACTATCCTCATTTTAGAGACGAGGAAACAGAATTCAGGAGCTTAAGTATGTCTCATGAAAGAATGAATTGGCATCATTCAAACTCAGTTCCAACATCCATTAACTCTCTGTGATGTCACACAGTCATCCCAGTGTTTGTCTTATGTATAGTGTACTCATCTCTCCTTGTGACTTTCATGTGCTTTTGTGACGGGTATGCCTCTATGTATCTCTTTTTTTCCTTTGTTCTTTCACCTCATACTACACACACAATGTAGAACATACACAACTCTTCCTGAAAACTTTTCTAATTCATCCGAGGAGAGTTGAATTACTCAATATAATATCCCAATCAATTCTTTGGTTTTCTTTTAATTTTTGAGCATTTGCTCTTGGAGGTTACATCTTGTCTTATTTTTATTTCCAACTGTCAAGTTTTGTTTAGTGCAGTGTTTGGCCTATAATTATCATAATTATAATTTAAAAATAGATTGTATTTGAGTGTGTTAATAACTTTCACTAATATAATCAATTAAAGTTTTTTTTTTTTTTTTTTCGGTTTTGTTTTCAAGGTAGGGTCTCACTCTAGCCCAGGCGGACCTGAAATTCACTATGTAGTTTCAGAGTGGCATTGAATTTACAGTGATCCTCCTACTTTTGCCTCCCAAGTGCTGGGATTAAAGGCATACACCACCATGCCCAGCCACAAAGTATTTTAAATACCCAAAGCTATTGTCCATGTAAAATCTCAGAAAATATTTTTCATGTGCCAGTTGAGTTAAGCCATTTACTCATTCATTCATTCATTCATATTCCATTAGTCAGTCTTCTACAGAACACTGATACATTTACAAGGTGTTCATTCACTCAATCAGAACTCAGTCTTACATTTAAATTTCACTGGATTGTCTGCTTTATTTATTTATTTATTCATTGTGTATGTGGTTATTGCACATGTCCTTTACAGCACCCCATACAATAGCCTGTGGTTGTGATGGATGGTGGGAGAGTGTTCCCTTGTGGTGACTGGAACAGAATGCCTGGTGTTTTGCTCCATTACTTTTCCACCTATTGTCATTATAAGCCAGATTCTCTTTTTAAAAATTTTTAAATTATTTTATTAACAACTTCCATGATTATAAAAAATACCCCATAGTGATACCCTCCCTCCCCCCAATTATGCCTTTGAAACTCCACTCCCCATCTCAATCAGTCTCTCTTTTACTTTTGTTGTCTTGATCTTTTCCTTCTCATATGATGGTCTTATGCAGGTAGTGTCAGGCACTGTGAGGCCATGGATATCCAGGCCATTTTGTGTCTGGAGGGAGCATGTTGTATGGAGTCCTGCCTTTCCTTTGGCTCTTACATTCTTTCCACCACCTCTTCCACATTAGACCCTGAGCCTTGGAAGTTGTGATACAGATATTGCAGTACTGAGCACTGTGGTCATTTCTTTCCATCACCATGATACCTTCTAAGTTGTCCCAAGGTCACTGCCATCTGAAAAGAGAAGATTCTCAACCAAAAGTGAGAGTGGCATTAATATAAGGGTGTGAACATTAACAGAAGTGCTTACTGGGCAATTTGATAAGCATAGTATATACATTTAGCCAGACAGCAGCAGACGTTACACCCCTAGGGCTCATGACTACCCCTGTTTTAAGTTTTCAGTATCAAGGATGTATTCCCTCCCATGGAGCAGGCCTCTGGTCCAATTAGAGGGCTGTTGGTTTCCCCATAGCAGACGTACCACTATTGCACCCTTTGGCTCATTTGGCTTGGCTGGCCAAATATAAGGCTTGCAGTGTCCACTGATGAGTATCTTCACTGGTGATTTCTCTTTCTCCCATTGAACTGCATGCAGAATGGCTTCTTTCAGCTTTCTGTCAGCTGGTCTACATGGAGGAAGTTATCAGCTCAGTTCCAGCAAGATTTCTCAATGGCTTTGCAGCCCAAGTATATGGAGTCTTACTTTTTTAAAATTTATTTGAGAGAGGGAAAGGGGGAGAGAGAGAGAGAGAGAGAGAGAGAGAGAGAGAGAGAGAGAGAGAGAGAGAGACAGAGAGGGCACACCAGGGCTTCTAGCCACTGCAAATGAACTCCAAATGCATGTGCCACCTTGTACATCTGGCTCATGTGGATCCTGGGGAATCGAACTGAGGTCCTTTGGCTTTGCAGGCAAGTGCCTTAAGCACTAAGTCATCCCTCCAGCCTGAGTCTCTTATTTTAAAAATATTATTAATTAATTTATTTGAGAGACAGAAAGAGGGTCAGATGGATGGAGAATTGCCACACCAGGGCATCTAGCTACACAAATGAACTCCAGAGACATGTGGCACCTTGTGCATCTGGCTTACATGGGTACTGGGGAACTGAACCGGGGTTCTTAGGCTTCTCAGGCAAGTTGTTTGGCCAACTGCTAAGCTATCTCTTCAGCCCTAAGAGTCTCTTATTGATACCAGACCTTGCTGGTCTTCATAAGCCTGGAAGATTCCCTGGTCTCTGTTCCCCTTTTCAGGACAGACCTTACAGGTGTGTGTGTGTGTCCATGTCCAGCTGTTTATATGGAGCCTGGAGATTTGAACTCAGGCAGTTTCAGGTCCCCTCAAACTCTCAGGCTTGCTTGTACAGGAAGAAAATTTATAATCTCCTTTATTTTATTTTTATAATCAATATGATACATACCATGGTTGTGCTAACAGTAACCATTCCCAATTCTGTTCAATCACTAGTGGGGTTGTAAATACCATATACTGACTTTCTTAGGCTCCATTGAAGATATCAGCAGTCACGTGGCACAGTTTTGGCCAACAAACCATTAAAAAGTATGCTAGTGGGCTGGAGATATGGCTTAGCAGTTAAGGTGCTTGCCTGCAAAGCCTAAGGTCCCAGGTTCGATTTTCCAGGACCTACGTAAGCCAGATGCTCATGGTGATGAATGCATCTGGAGTTGTTTACAGTGGCTATCGGCCCTAGCATGCCCATTGTCTCTCTCTCTCTAATAAATAAATAAACAAAAATAAACCTTTACTTAAAAAAAGTATGATATTGTCCCCTTTATTTTTTTCTCTTTAGGGGACATAAGAAGCAAGTGATTCTTTTTCTGTATCTCTTTTCCTTTTGTAAACTTTTGTTTTGTTTAAAAATAGTTTTATAAAAGGGCTTTTGTAACCCCCCTCCCAAAAGTATGCTAGTGCAGTTTGTGTGTGTGTGTGTTTGAAAGAGAGAGAGAAAATTTTGTTTTCTTCTTTAAATAGACAGTAGACAGGACTTGATTCTCATAGTCCCTTCTTCCTGCTGTGCATACAGACACAATTCCAGAAGCTACAGCAAGCTATTCTAAGTATGAGAAACAAATGTTACATTAAGCCTGGTGAAATGTTAAGAGAAAAGGACTCTAAGTCCTCCATGGTACAGTTGAGTTGCTGCACAAACCTCCAGGCATCTTTGTACAGATTTTATGCCAGGTTCAAAATGAGAACCATATTTTCTGAAGCCATGGTTGGTCAAATATTTTCTTATTTGTAACCATAGTGTACTCCTACCTAATAAATACACAGTTTGAAAGCATATTGTGTAGATTACTAAAAGAGTATGTGTGTGATCAGGAGAGAAGTGTTTTATGTGCATTACAATACTGTAACATAAGTCCACAAGGACAGATTCACTGTAGTGACCCTTGAACTTGATGCCATGATTGGCAGGTAGGAGGCACACATAAGTATTTGCTGAGAGTATGAATAATGCCGCTTATGAACAGTAACCTCCTGAAGCGTGCGCCCAGAGTCCCGTCTGCAAGATGCACTTTTAGCTCTACACTTTAATAGGTCTCAGAACCCTGAAATCAGCAAATGTATCTTACAGTCAAAGTTTTATGGAGCCTCAAGAAAAGTTGAAAAAGCAAATCACATAAGCCCCCTAAATTTCCTGAAACCCTATGCCTTTTTGATTATAATGTCACAGAAGCCAGTTTTAGAGGACATCAGCTAAAGGTTGGGAACTCTCTAAGAGTTACCTACATGGAGATTCATCTATTGCATGACTCTGGGTGCCTAAATTAATCTCTCTCTCTCTCTCTGGATGTAGTCTAATACAGGTGTACTGAGTACCAGAATGTTATCCTGAATAGCTGTGTGTCTCTTCTCCACATTTATTATCTGGAGATGATGGGGGCTCATGAGGCATACAAGTATCACTTGTTAAACTTCAGGCTTTACAGATGTATACTCAGGTATTTTGTTCTTTCACATCCCCCATTTCTGGATATTCTAGAAGCATCCAATGACATTTTGATGAACTTCACATGTGAAAAATTCAACAAGACAGCATCCCTCCATATAACTCGTAGAGATAGTACGGCCACCCAGGTTTTTAAATAAAATATTTTATTTATTTGATAGCGAGAGAGAGAGAGGGAGGGAGGAAGGGAGAAAGAGAATGGGCACATCAGAGCCGTCAGCCACTGCAAACAAACTCCAGATGCATGTGCCAACTTGTGTATCTGTCTTACGTGGATACTAGGGAATTGAGCCTCAAACCAGGGTCCTTAGGCTTCGCAGACAAGCACTTGACCACTAAGCACTCTCTCCAGCCCCTAGAGATAGTTTTTTAAATAACAATTCTTCTTTGTTCTACTCCAACAAAAACATCTTTTTCTTTCTTTTTTTTTTTTTTTTTTTTTTTTTTGAGGTAGGGTTTCACTCCGGTCCGGATTGACCTCGACTTCACTATGTAGTCTCAGGGTGGCCTTGAACTCACAGTGATCCTCCTACCTCAGCCACCTGAGTACTGGGACTAAAGGCATGCACCACCATGCCTGGCTTAACAGAAACATCTCACTTTAATTTCCACATTCAAAATGACTTTGAAGCATATACTTGTTGTATGCATTCATAAGCTGTTAGTGTGAGGGAACAATGCTAATGGTAATACAAATATGTAGAAATGAAGTGCACTATATTGTTAACACTTAATTAGTCATACTTTGAAAAAAAATTATTATCACAATTACCACTATTACTGTTCTTTTTAGAGGGTTTTTTTTTCTTGGTTTTATGAGGTAGGGTCTCACTTTAGCCCAGGCTGACCTGGAATTCTCTATGTAGTCTCAGGGTGGCCTCGAACTCACGGCGATCCTCCTACCTCTGCCTCCTGAGTGCTGGGATTTAGAGTTTTTAAAAAAATATTTTTATTTATTTGTGAGGAGAGAGAGAGAGAGAATGGAAGAGGGGTATGTATGGATAAACCAGGTCCTATTGCTGCTACTAATGAACTCCAGATACATGCACCTCTTTATGCATCTAGCATTATGTGGGTACTACAGAATTGAACCCAGACCATTAGGCTTTGCATGCAAGTGCCTTTAACTGTTGAGCCATCTCCCCAGTCCCCTTTTAATTTCAAAGTTTCATCCTGACTCCTTAAAACCTGTCCTTTGTCAATTTTTATGACTGCCTTGCATTTATAGAAAACAAATACTACATGACTTCCAATGGTTTTTGTGCCAAAATAGCCCTGGCTACAATGTCTAATGCAGGGAAATGATTCTCTTGAGCATAGACTAAACCAGTCCAACAGTTTGCTTGAAGGAAGCCTGAGGTAACAGCCTGTCCTCACTTCACTTTTAAATAAAAACATATGTGGTAGTATGAGGTCAATTTCCATGGATGTACTGTATATATGCTGGCAAGAAAACACAAAGTCCTTAGTTTCCCCCCCCCCCCACAAGAGTTTACCCAATAGAAAGAAGACTTCTTAATTTTCCATTTTCCTTTGAAGCTGATTAGTTCTAATATGTGCATGGGCAAACATTGACATTTGCCAAACTTGTGCCAGACTTTAAAATACATATATTTAGAAGTTGTTTGTCTCATTTTATCTTTCCTTTCCCTTCCATTCAGGATATCCTCCATCTGGGGACAATTCCATTTACCTAAATTTATAGCATTTGCACTGGATTTTCTACTTCATGAAAGTAACTGGATTGTTCTGATGATTTCTGATCCTTGCTCTAACTCAGCCATAACCCTCTGTCCGGCCCAAGAGAGATCTGAGCTTTATTTAGAAAGGAAAGAGCAAGAAGTCAACCGACAGGCCAGAGACAAGCAGTAATGAAAGATGGGGATCAGGTGGCTGCAGCTTTATCTCCTTTCACAGGACACTGAACAACGATGAAGGCTCAAGGGCACCAGTCAGAGAAGCAGAGGTGAGCGTTGTGAGGAGCTCCGCTCGCCCAAAGCTCTCGTCCGCTGTCTCACAGAAACACTCCCACAGCCGAGAAGTCCACTGGCTTATGGAAGGAGGGAACCATTTGTGGCAGAGGTGTGCTGGGCTGAAAACTTTTATCACCTCGAAGGACTTTAGATGTAATGTATGAGGCAATGAAAATATGAATGCTTCACAGATTATCTTCTAACTGACCTCCGCCCCGGACTTTGCCTTTTAGAAGTGTGTGGTTTATGCTCCCTTGAGCCTGGAGCCTGGAGGGATCACTATTTTGGGAACTGACAACAGGAACAGTCCGTTTGGCTGTGTTCATGCTCTAGAGTGTATTGAAGCAGCCATAAACATTTGGCTTCTTAATATGAAATGACACCTGATATGAGACTGTCCCTTAAGGAGGTGTTCCCTAAGGAGGTGTCAAACACACAAGTCCACCAGGGAACAGGAAGCTCAAGTCCAGCTGAGTATGCACATGGGCCAAAAGCTTATTTATATGTAGCAGTGAGGAACAGCCACAAATGAACTTTAATAAATTTTAACTAGCACCTTACATGTTTTGTTAGAAGAATCACTGGAGGTTTGGCTAGAGGACAAATCTTTCTAGAGGCTGCATCAAAAAATTTCAAAAAGTATTTAAGAAAGTGTCCAGTATTTTGGGGGGGCGGAAGAGCTAAAATTGATAAAAAAATTTTCAAGCATCATATCATAAATTCATAACTATTTTTTTTCAGAAGAAGGCACTATTATGTTCCTCATGTTACAGTCAAGGAAACATGTTCAGAAAGGCTAAGTAATGAATAGTTAGTCTGTCTGCCTATAGTGGCCCCAAATCTTAACTGATTGGTCATATTGAAAATTTACACATAATATGATGGTACTGATCTATAATTCCAACTACTCAAAAGGCTAAAGCTGTAATATTATACGTTTAAGGCTTTCTTGGACCCCAGAGTGAATTCAAGGACATTCTGAACAATTTAGTGACCTATCTCAAAATTAAAAGTAAAAAGAGGGCTGAGCCTAGAGCTCAATGGGAGAGTGCTTGCCACAAATTCCTGGGTTCAGTCTTCAGTGCAAAAGAAAGTTCACTCATAGCTTCAAACACACATCACATCAATAAAATGAAGACACAATAATGTGGCAAATGGGGAACTCAATGAAATCTGAATGTTTGCTTCACGTAGCGAGTAATTTCAGAGCTGCTAGCTTGTTCAGATGACTACGCTTCTCTTGGAATGTTAATTTAAAAATACAGGGTTGGAGAGATGGCTTAGCAGTTAAGGCACTTGCCTGTGAAGCCTAGGGACTTAGGTTCACTTCCCCAGTACCCAGGTAAGCCAGATGTACAAGGCGACACTTGTGTCTGGAGTTCGTTTGCATGACTAGAGGCCCTGGCGTGCCCATTCTCTCTTTTTGCTTTCATCTCACTCTCTCTCTCCACCCTCTCTAATAAATAAATAACAATAAAATATTAAAAAATACAGGCTCTGTTCCCTTTCTACCTTTTGCTGAAGGGGCCTGGGCCACATTACAGCCCCTGATTCATTTGCTGGGTAGTTTCTATGGCCTAAGAGTATTGGGTACATACTTATGCTCTCTGAAATTGTCATATAAGAAATTCTTTAGCTCATATGGTTAATAGGGTCGAAATCTCCTTAGGAAAAGAAGAGTGCTAGCAGCTGAGTGCTTATTTTGCCCACTAGAGGGCAGTGCTTGGAAGAACAAGTCCTTACCTCTGAGGTCAGGCAGTACCAAGTATTAGAACAATTGTGCCATTGTTACTTTCCTAACCCACGTGCAGAGCACATAAAGATTTTATTTCTTTGGAGAAAAGAGAAATAAATATGTTTGCTCTAACTTGAGGCAGAAATCAATGCGGATGCTGTCTCAACTTGCTGAGCCCAGGGAAAGAGAAATGCCAGCAATCTTTAATATTCAGAATTACTGAAAAATAAATGAAAGAAGGCATCTTTATAAATATAAATGAAATACTTTAATAAGGAACTTAAAAAGAGGATACTTGTTAAAATTGTGACTCTGAAAGTAATCTGTTTCTTTGGTGTCATCATCATAATTTGCTCTGTTGACTAGCTTAGAATAATTCCTTTTCTTTCAGTATAATAGTCACACTTGTTGTATGGTACAATATCCAAAAAAGAAGTATTCAACATTATGAAAGAGTTAAGGTTTACCCTTTGAAGATAAAGGTGTTTTTGAAGACAGATTTAAAGGCTATAAATCCCCTTGTGGTAATCTACTTGAATTTTCCAACAAGAGCATCATTAATTAGGTAGACTGCCAAAATGGAGGCATTGTTTCTTTAAACCATAATTAAAGCCCACAGTCCAGGGTCTTAACCTTTACTTAAGCAAAGATGATTAGGATCTGGAGGGATTACTTGAGCATTCATACTTTTGAAAAGAGGCTGGTGGGAATAGGGATAGGGGAGACATACAAGTGAGAGGCCCAAGAAAGCATTTCTCAAAGAATATCAAATTCAAAACCTTTTGCTTTTCCTGGAATCAACCCAGGGTGTTTTCCCATCTCCACAGAGTTACTGAGAGCTTATAGTCACAGAACCTGGAACTACTTGAGAGCCTGACACCAGTGCTGGAGAAAGCTGCAAACATTACAAATCTTTGTCCTTCCAGGAAGGACAAATGAATAGAGTCAAGTGGAACATCAGGGACACATTGAAAGCAAAAGCAGACAGATGAAAAAGTGAAGGCGTGGAGGGTACTACTTTCACCTCTACTCAATCAACTTGTCTCCTTCCCTCTAAAAGCTTCCACTCTCCATGGGAAGACAGCCTAACACCCAACTACCCCTCCTCTCTTCTAGTTGGAGGCTGTGTCTGCAGAGTACTAGGTGTTCATTCTTACCCATTCTCATGCTTGACTTGAAGGGAAAAATTTGGTGGGCCCTAAAAGCAAAATTTCTAAGAAAGAAAAAAGAAGGAAAGAGAAATAAATGAAGGAAAGAGGGAAAGAAGGAAGGAAAGAAGAGAGTAAAAAGAAACAACCGACAGTATCTAGATGATCAACATTTCTTTCCCTTGCCTTCCCTAAGTGTGTGCATTGTACAGCCCTACCAGGATCACTAACCACTCTAAGCTACACAGTTCTCTGTGCAGAATTAATTCCAGACACTCACATAGCAAGACACGTGTATGGATAGGAAGGAAATAAAGGCAGAAGCAACTCTGATGTTCCTCAGAGTTCTTGCTCTGTGGGTCCAGTGTCATCATGAATTACAAAGGAAAAGGTTTCTTGTACTCATCATGTGGGATATACAGAAATTTAGCCCCGTATATTGAAGACTCAATTACTCACATTCCAAATATTTTCAGCTATAAAAATCTTATAATAGTTTTTGTTTGTTTTAATCATCACCTCCCTCTTCCCAGTGAACGAGCTATAGTTGTGCAATATGGTATCGGAAGATATTTTAGGGATCTTTAGGACCCCTCCTACTCTTAAACTTCCATGTACAGATAGTAAATTAGCAATGGGTATTTTTTTTCCTTAAGAGCTAGTTTTTGGAGAGACTGGTTTAAATTATTTTAGACTTGTAGGACAGTCATTGGAGAACTATAAATACAAGATTAGAATCAGGGCTGGAGAGATGGCTCAGCAGTTAAGGTGCTTGACTGCAAAGTCAAAGGACCCAGGTTTGATTCCCCAGTACCAGTGTAAAGACAGATGCATAAGGTGGTCCATGTGTTTAGAGTTTGTTTGCAGTGGCTAGAATCTCTGGCATCCTCATTCTGTCTCCCTCCCTCTGTCCCTCCTCCCCCACCGCCTCTTTCTCTCTTTCAAATAAATAAAAATTATATTAAATTTAAAAAGATTAGAATTAGATATAAAGTGATATTAAACCATTTTTTGTTAAAAAATTCTAAAATGTATAAGTATTCACAAATACATTAATAAGAAGTGTTGACAGTACAATAATGGGAGTAATGAAAATTTGTGCACAAATACTGCTCATTCTATGCAGCCACCAGCTAACCAGGCTGTTTCTAGTCTTATCAGAATCAGCATGGCAATAAAATGTTTCCTTGTCCTTTCAACCTCCTTATTAAAATGCATGAAATTTGTTTTTCTTTTACATAGATAAGGTTATTAATTACAGGAACTGCTTATCAGCAAAATGTAAAATAGGAGTAAGATCATTTATAATTTGTCTAAGAAGGAAAAATCACAGTTGACTGGAAAAAATTTAGGATTCAAGAAATCATTAGGAATGAATATGAAATGCACACACATATATTTAAGTTGACATGTTTCATGGAAAACATTTGTATATCTTAAAAGAATGATAAGAATGAGGTATACACGAATAAATATGTACATAATTTACTATTTAAAATTAAAAGAATAAATGTATACTCTTGCTACAACTCTTGTAAATAATAAGAAAGAAAGAAGATGTTCTTGGCAAGATTGTGTGTGGCCAGGGGTCAGCAGGAATAAGACAGACATGTGACCTCGGTGTAAACTGCAGTTCTGGCTCTGATTCCATGTAAACCAGTCCATAACTGGTGCTTAGGGTGACATACATTGAGGGAATTTTATTTCACAGTTACAGAAAAATAAGTATGTGGCAAATAGAATGCAGGGGATTCTCATCTCTCCAGAAAACAAAAAAACAGAACTTCTGAATCTAATGTATCAGCTTGGCAGTGTGCCGAGCACCGCTGGTAAATGGACAGTCAAATCTCTGCCGTGGGGTGTTCTTGCTTGCCAGGCAAGATGTTGGGGAAATGGATTCTTAACATGGGCTCTCGTCAGTAACTCAGTTTTGGGAGAGAAAAAAAAAAAGGCCCCATCCATGTTGGATTCATTTGCACATAATCTCTAATTTACATTTCATGGCTATAAGTCTTAATTTCCACCACAAAATATTTAGGCTTGGCCTGATTCATCTGCAGTATGTACATTCATATTCATTTTGCAAAGTAAAGCCCTAATTTATAGGAATAGAAAATGGCTACTTGGGAGCTGTTGATTTTTTTTTTTTTTAGTAGAAAGAAATATTTTGAATATACCTGAGCATTGATAAACAACAAGCCTAAGGTCACAAACCCTCATGGCTGTAAATAGTGGTTTGTATAGAACACTATGTCCTATGTTCACTTTTTATTCACTAATCAGTATACCTACTCATCTGTCTTTTTCTTTATTTTTATATATATTTATTTGAGAGAGATAGAGTAGGGGTGTACTAGGGCTTGTTGCCATTGCAAACAGACTCCAGATGTATGTGCCACTTTGTGTGTCTGGCCTTACATGGGTACTGAGGAATCAAACCTAGGTCGTCAGGCTTTGCAGGCAAGTGTGTTTAACCTCTGAGCCATCTCCCCAGCATATGCCTGTTTCTTTATAAAGTATAATTTTTTTGTTCCAGCTGAACACTTGAAGAAACTTTTCTCTGAATATGCAGAACAATGACCAAGATGCTTTGGCTAAGTCTTAGAAAAGCCTGTACCCAAGTCTCAGCCTCATCACACTTGCAGGTTGGCAGGGGAGAGAGAGAGAGAGAGAGAGAGAGAGAGAGAGAGAGAGAGAGAGAGAGAGAGAGAGAGAGAGAGAGGGGAAGGCTGTGTCCCTGTGGTGGCTATGTGTGGCAATTACAGGAGGAAATGTTTGCAATGCAATCTGTATAAAAATAACAAAACAGACCACTTTAGCCTTTAGCAACACCAGTGAGAAAGAATTCATATTAATTAATTAAGTATGTAATCCTCACCCCTCCCCTTAAACTCTCTTATCTGGAAACATTGTAGCAAAAATCGAAAACATTGTAAATAATTTATCCTGAGTTAAATATCTCCCAAATCATAGCATGCATATGCAAGGCTACCTTACAAGCCTGTGAGGGGTAGAAGAGCTGCGGAGGGACTCATTGTTAGACATGTGTAAAGAAGCTCCTCTATGTGTTGTCTGTGTTTGCTCACATTTGCATCTTATAAAGAAACTCATTTTGGCTGTAGTTCAATATTTGTATAGTTGGCCAAGTGGTGCTTAATCAGATATTTGAGTGTTTGAGTTGGTGTTGGTTGGGGACTACAGTTCTCTGAGGATGTGCCTCCCTCACAGATGTTTAACTTCAACCCTCTGCCAAGTGCTACATGAGGTCAGGTGTTCAGGGATGGCCTTGGGGACAGATCCTTTCCTGCTGTTTCCTTTTTCTCCTTGATCCACCTCTGTTCCCCATGTAGACTTCTTAATAAGAGTAAACCACTTCCCTCCCTAAAATGATTCCATATGTAGCAGTTTCCTGTTAAACATTTATTTGGCATGCATGACCAAAACTGCCATATACACAGAGGATATTTGGTTTGAGTCAAAAGAATTCTAAGACACTTTGAAGTCATAGGAGCCCACTAGCTTTACCACAGTGGTAAAATAGTACACTTCAAAAAAGGGGGGTCAGAATGTTGAACCTTAAAAGTATTTCATCAGCTTATTCAGATAAAGCCCAGGAAAATAGACCTAATAGTTTGAGTGCCTACATTTTATATAAAGTAGGTATTAGTAGAAGAGTCAGTTGGATAGATAAGTTATAATCCTCTATGACAACACAATAGTCAGGGTAGAGATATTCTTAAACATGGATCTGAGTTTTCCCTGAAAGTCTTTGCAGACTGCAGTAGACACCTACATGCTTTCTAGATCTGAACTAACAATACTACCTTGAAACTTATGTCTTAATAAATTTGGATAGAAGCATTAGTCCTAGGCATGGTATCAGTTTGCAGATACTGGGCAGTAAACTACCCTGAATGGATATGTCTTCTCACATATATGCATTGGGAAGAGAAGGACAAAAGAAGAGAGTATGAGCCCCTAAAATAGAGTGTAAATACTTCTTAGATATGGAATTCTCATCTCTTTCAATGAGAATTTACTTAGAAGAATGAATGACCCGGTCATTCATTCAGTATTTTTTTCTTTTCTTTCTTCCTTCGTTCCTTCTTTCCTTCCTTCCTTCCTTCCTTCCTTCCTTCCTTCCTTCCTTCCTTCCTTCCTTCCTTCCTCCCTCCCTCCCTCCCTCCCTCCCTCCCTCCCTCCCTCCCTCCCTCCCTCCCTCCCTCTCTCTCTCTTTCTTTCTTTCTTTCTTTCTTTCTTTCTTTCTTTCTTTCTTTCTTTCTTTCTTCTTCTTCTGGTTTTTCAAGGTAGGGTCTCACTGTAGCCCAAGATTACCAGGAATTCACTATGTACTCTTAGGGTGGCCCTGAACGCATGGAAATCCTCCTACCTCTGCCTCCCAAGTACTGGGGTTAAAGGCATGCACCACCATACCTGGCTCATTTAGTAATTTTTTCAACAGATGGTTAATGAATGTGAAACATATACCAGGCACTGGGTGAAGTTTGAGTTCCAGTGACCATGGAACATCCCCTTTCCTCACAATGTATAGGTAAGTGGTGCAAACACAGAAATAAACAGAAAAGACTGACTGATAATATGCAGGCAGATAACACCTAGATTTTGAGGAGAATGGGAAAATGGCTACCTACATGATAGAGATTAGGATCAAGGTGGTGTTTTTCTATAGATAGGTAGTTAAGGACACAGGCCCAAGAGAATATAAATTCAAAGGCTCTTATACCTCTCACAGCTGTCCTATGACTCTTTAGACCATGAGTAATTTGATCTCTTCTCATTTACATCCTCCAGTGGTCCCATAGTAATCTGACTCCATCGACCAGGGACCCCTTTTATTATCCTCCAAGGTCTGAAAGTCAAGAAGACTATGGAACCTAAGAACCCCTCTGTGCCCCTCTGTAGCCTAAAGAAGTTAGATTGAGTCACCCCTCATCTCCTAAATGATGTCAAGGTCTTAACTCTTGAGGGAGGAGTGTTGTAGGTAGGCAGGCATTAGGCTTAGAAGTCACTGAAGGAAAGGTCCCACCTCCTGCTTCCTGACAACATTGTTCCTCCAGTCCTGGGAGACTGTCAATTATTCACCTGGTTAAGCTACTAGCCCTCACCTACAGACATGCTTAAGAGTGGGAGGAATAGTTATCCTCTCAATAAGATAATGTAAAGTACTCTCCAGAAGCCCGTTCCTTGGTATAGGTGTGGCAGCCTCTCACTTCTGAGGCTGCCCTCTTTTCTGAGTTCTAATTCCAAAAGGTGACTTTTGCATTTTTTTTCTCTCCTTTGGATGGCAATGGAAACTCTATGTTTGCTTGCCCTGACACTCTAGGGCTTTTCTACCTTTACATTCCTAGTTCCAAGCCCCTGATTAACATTTCCCTCTCTCTTTCTTTTGGGGAACCCTACCACTGTCTTGGGAGTCTTTTTCTATTTATTCCTTAATAAAGTTTACTTTTGTCTTCCTCACCTCCTTGTTCACATTCCTTAATTTTTCTTTGGCATGTGACTTGGCTTTTGTCCAGCCTGTCTGGACCAAGAAAGACCCCTTTGCTCTTAATGCCCACAATAAAAGCAGTCTTGGGGTGAGGGTGGCATTGAGAAGAACTGGACTACGGTAGGGGGATATGGGAGAGTGGAAGAGGTGAGAAAGGAAAGTTGATCAGGCACCAGAGTTTGAAGCTCTTTGTGAACCAAATTGCTTTATCTTACCTTGATCTTACCTTGCATTTCTCAGATTTTGATATCCTAGTATGGCCCAATCCCCTAACTACAGGATAAATAAGAAAGGTCTTCTTGGAACATTGCTTTTGCCACTTGTTCAGTAATTGAACAAGCTAATGTTTATTGGGAAAAGAGCAGAATACAAAATTTGTTTTCATTTGTATGAGGTTTTAGATATTTTGTGCTATGGTGTGTAGCTCCAGGTTCTAGCTACAGGCCTGTGTCCTCTCCTGGCTTTAGGGAAAACCCTTGCAGAAACATTTGCAATACTGTATTAGAGGAGCTAGTTAGGAATCTTGTCCATACCAATGACACAAGTTTAGAAAGACTCCAGGCTGAGACTAGGAACATCATAATTTAGGGGGAGTGAGAGGGAAAGAAATTAGAGCCGGTAGGGGCTGTTCCAGCCACTGATAAGACAAATTATACTGGCTAGATCTCAGTTGGTAGCAGCAAGGATTTAAAAAGTGATCCATAAGATGTCAGAGCAGTAGAATCAATATGGATCGTTGTTGATTTACTTATGGCTATAGGGTCACCGCAGGGAATCATGCAAGAAAAACCCCTGCTTCTTTGGGACTTACATTCTACTGGACAGAGATATTTAAAACCAAGCAAAGAAGAAATTACTTCAATCACACAAGTCAGTGATAAATGCTCCAAGCAAGATTAACCAGAAAAAAAAAATGACATTTTGGAGAGAAGTAAATAAGGCGGCTAGGAGTAGAAATGAGTGACAGGGAATGAGGCAAACAGGGTGAATGTATGACAGTGACATTCCCTGAGGCCAGAAATACAAGTGAGGAGTATTTGGGGCTTTGCGTATTTGTTTGTTTTGCTTTTTGCAGTCCTAGGTGCTAGGGGTCCAGCCCAGAGTATTGTATATGCTTGTCAAGTGTTCTACCACTGATCTAAGAATATAAGAGAATGCAGGGTGTTGAGTTCATTTTGAAAGATCTGGGAGCATATGTGGTCAAGAGAATTACTTTGGAATGTGTACTAAAAATATAAAGAAGATAATAGACAAATAGAAAAAGACAAAGGTTGGAGAGAAAGCTCAGTGGTTACAATTGTGCCAGCCTGATGACTGGAGTTCAGATCCCCAGAACATGCATAATGCTGGATGCAAGCAGTGCATGCAGCTGTAATTCCAATACACTGAAGGTAATGGGAGGTAGAGTCAGGAGAACCTTGAGGCTTGCAGGCCAACTAGTCTGTCATGTGCAGTGACAAACAACAGGAGACCTTGTCTTAAAAAACAGACGATGAGTACTGGCACCCCAAAGTCATCTACTTGTGCACCTTGACACAGGTGTGCCCACACATATACACAAAACCACACACACACACACACAAATATGTGCTTGGAAGCATAAATATGACAAACATAGTCTCATAGACACTACTCTGAGCCACCTCATGAAGATGGGGAAGTATTGGTAATACAGACCAGCATAGCAATGATACAAGATGAGGAGGAGATCCTAGGGACCTCCAAGCAGATGTGAGAGTCAGGGGCTGGTGACTAATTCTTTATGAACTCAAGACCATCATCATGTGTGTGATGGATGGCATGTTCCCTCCTATTCAGGAGACACAAATAAATTGCTTGCTGGCTGCTCTGCAGTGTAGTTAGTGGAAATGACTGTGTTCTTGGGGAGCTTCAGCCAGTGCTCTACATTGGGATGTACTGTAGAAGAGCATCCTTCCTGTCCACCTCAACTTCAAGAAGACACCTGTGTAGTCCCGAAAGAGAGAGAGAGACAGAAATCGTGAGGGAGAGGAGACCCCAAGCTATAACAAGGCCCATGCCCAGCAGCACAGGGGTCATTAAGATAATGAGGGGCCTGGTATTCTTCCTTACGAGTTCCCTAGGAGCTCTGATTATGGAATTTAAAACCCCGAATTCAAGGGATATGTTGACATTGAAAACCCCCATTTTTTTTCCTTCCTATACAATGTAAAACACTAAAACTAGTGAAGTTGAAAAGAAGGAAACTAAGAAACTCATTGTAGAAAGAAGAGAAAATATATAAACAACCCCCCCCCCACTACAGCTGAATGTCTGTGTTCAACCACTATTGCTTAATAATGTTAGTGTTCACACTGACCTTTCAACGGTCGTTTGGCTGGGGAAAGTTTTCTGTGAGGCTCGTTTAGATAGGATCTGATCATTGGTTCATATGGAAATTGTTCATACTTACGAAACCCACAGATCTCACTAGAGGAATCTTCCAATATCAACATGGAAAAACATCCCACCTACAAGAAAAAAAAAAGTCAATGTGCCTGTATGAAAGGATACTTTGAGTCAAAGAAAGCTTGCTTTCCAACATGGAACTTTAAATAGATCTTCTCAAGGGTTTTCCCATGACAGTAAATGGAAATGAGTGATTTCTTCCCAGACACAGGGTTATATGTTAAGAGCAGGATTGAAAGAGAGCAATGTGCTTGCCAAAGCCGGAAAGGCAAAACTCTTAGGAAGATGGTGTTCTGTTAACTGCTGATCCAAGGAATGGAACTAGAAAGATTAAATGTTCAAAGAATAGACCACAATATGAAGGAGATGAGAGATGTTTATCACAGTTCCATAGTCCAGGATTGCATGTGGTCTTTTAGTATTTGTCTTTGGTTTTTTCCCTCATGTGTTCAGTGTTAGGAGATGACTGGTGCATGCTCAAACTCTGAGGCTGTTTTATGGTTCTCTAAAATGCATTCTCATAGACAGCAAAAACCCTGTAATTTTCTACATCTGGACATGAGGGGATTCCAGTGACCAAATCTATGTGCCTATTTATTTGGGTCTCCTCTGCCCAGTAAAAAGAGTCACCTAGATTCTATGACTATATCATCCCTTTCCAAATAAGATTAGATATACTTGTCAACGTCCTTGTTTTCCCCTACTTTTTAATTTTTAAAGTTAATTTGTTTGGTTAGCATACAAAGTATTGAGTTTCATGGTGTTATTTTCATACATATTTGTCATTAGACTTTGTTCTAATTCACCCATGGCAATGATATCCCCTGTCTCTCTCTTGTTGATCCCTTCCTCCCTCCAGGCAGTTTCTGCTTTAATGTGCACGAATTCCATTATCCTTTCCTGTCCCCCTTCCCTCCTTAGACCTTTATCTTCCTTCTCATAGATTAGAAACTTTCATGCCATACACACACACACACACACACACACACACACACACACACACACACACATATATATATGCTCATAAATATACACATGTACATAAAACTTCAAACCTAGTATCTACATATGATAAAAGACATGAAATATTCATCTTTTTGAGTCATTCTTTTTAAGAATAAAATAATACCCAGACACATTATTTAGAGCTATAATTTATCATCCCTACATTAGACTAGCACTTTAAAAAGAGTTTTTATTTCATATTCAAAACAAATGAAGGTGTGTTGACACATGCCTGTAATCTCAGCACTCAGGAGGCTGAGGCAGGGGAAACATGATTTCAAGGCCAACCTGGGATACATACTGTGAGTCTGTCTCAAAAACAAAGTAAAACCCACCAGCAACAAGAAAAAAAAAAAATCAAAATCTAGTGAGTAGACATTAGTAGCATTTCTACTTTAAAGATATGGCTGCTGACATAAAATACCACTTTGACCTCATAGGAGCTGATGCTGTCTACACAAGACCTGCATAATATGAGGACAAAACAATGGTTGCATCAAAATAGAAGACTGGCTAGTTGGAAAGAAAAAGGGGTTCAGTAGAGAGGGAGAAAGGAGGGGGGCACAAAGCAGGGTGGTAGGAAGTGATTATGATCAGGGTACATTGTATATATAAGTAGAGGTCGTTAATAATAAAAAGCTAAAAAAAAACCCCACCAACTCTATTTTGTATTTTAAGAAAGAAAACCAAAATAGTTTATCCTGAGCCAAATATGAGTGACCATGGCTTAGGAACATGGCAAGTTATACTGCACAGCATAGTCCCTCACAGGAAAAGCTCCTAGAGTTACAGAAAGAAAAGCCATGAATCAATGCATCTACAAAGTTTATCTGTGAGTCACCAGGTAGGCTGGCCACAGTAGGGGAGGAGTCATAGGATGCATGCACTGGGGTCTTCACATTCTTAGCTTTATGTTTGGTGGAGAAAGAGGTGTATCACACTTAGTGACACATCTCAGTTTTGTGAAAAAGTCCAGAGGATGTTAGGTCATATACAGAGACTGATATCAAGTGGCTATTTAAAGGCCTAGGATAGCTATCTCTCCACAATCATGATTTCTACTCGGCTAAGGTCAAGCAGTCTATAGGACCTTTAACACAGGTACAGCTTCTTCCAACAACTTAGTTAACATAAGGAAATAGAAAAATTATTAAAGTTATTTGCTTAATATTTAACAGTAGGAAGAATAATATTCTATCTTGAGACCTTTTAATCTTAAAAGAATTTGGTGTGTGTGTGTGTATGTCACATTATTGACTCAAAGAAACTAGTGAGAGAGAAGAAAACAAATTAAAGTCATAGAAGACCTATGAAGAGGAGTCAGGTGCTGTTGGCAGACCCAGCCAGTGGTCCTTGTTAGGAGCACAGAGATGACTGTGGGGTGGTTTTGGGGTTGGTGAGTTAACCACTGCTTAGCTCTTGTGCTCCATCTTGCAAGCTCAAAAACTTACAATGTCAGTTAGCTTGGGATAGCCTTCTTTTTGAATATCATGGATATGTATAGGCTACCCAGAACAATCTTTAAATATATAGGAAATATCACACCAATGTTAACATGATGATCATGTTAACCTGATAAACAGGCATAATCTCTCCCATCCATAAAAGTTAAAATTCATAAAAAGTCAAATTCTGGCCAGAATACTCAAGATTTCATATGCTATTAAGAAATATACTATACCAGACTTCAATGACCATTCACAAATTAGGAATTGATTACTAAGCCAATAAACCAAGATCCAAGTCAGTCACAAGTACTAAGTACTAAGTACTAAGCTCTAAATTGTCAATGTTTGCCACTGGCACTCCATTTCCCAATGCTTGGCTAAAGAAATCCCTCTTTACTTAGCTAAATTACTGCAATTAATTAGATTATTGACAACCTTTGAGGCCTGAAATGCATATCAATTAGTTTGTAAGTTTTTTGAAACACATTTGTTGTTTACCTAATATATGTTTATAACTCAACCTTTAGGGAATTTTATCAAAATTGCATCCGCCAACCTTACTTTTGTAGTTTGGACATGAACTGGCCCCCATAGGCTTTTGTCTTTGAGCACCTGGTCCTGAACTGGTGATGTTTTAGGAGCTAATTTGAGACATGGGACCTCGCTGGCGGATTTTGGCTACTGGGAACAGGCCTTGAAAATTGTAGCCCGATCTTGCCTTTGTACCAACTCTGTCTCCTCACTCACAGTGAGGATCTGTTACTTCTCACTCCGGCCAGCCAGAAGCAGCCTCGTGGCTACCATTCCTTCCCAGCCCAGAGCAGTGACCTGAAATCAAGAGCCAAAATCTAGCTAGCTCTTCTCCCTTGATCTATTTTCTTCAGGAATTCTATCACAGTGGTGAGTAATTAATACATGAGCCAACAGAAGAAAAAGACCCAGGAGAACATAATCCAGCTTTTCTAGGCTGACATGATAAATTAAGAATATAAACAAAAAACTAAAATAATAGTGATGCTACATGGAAATGATGGTTAATTTAACACAATTATCTCTTGTCTATGCTTCATTAAGAAAAATTTTCCAGTAGCTCATTTGTAGGATAAAACAATCATTCTGTAGGAAAAAATAATTCTCATGCATAATTACATAACATTCAAACTTAAATGATGGAACCAATTCACTTTGATAAGTTGTGCTCTTATTATAGTATGGGAGACTCAACTTGCTTGCTGTATGTCTTTAAATACTAGAGAAGAATTTGCCATCACTTTAAGAAGAAAATTACTGGAAGTTTTCCAGATATGATTACTCAAAGACAGGACAGCATTGTGTGGACTGCAAACACTTGCACAAAAGATGTAGTTTATGTATGAGGTAAAGCCAGGGCATGAAGGAGGAACTATTACTTTTAAACCCAATATAAATAGGAAAAGATTAAGAAAAGACAGTGCCACTGCATGAGGAAGGTTACATTTCTACACACAAGCACCACTTTGTTAACAAAGAAAGGTATCGTTCCATGGAAGACATGACAGAAACCCAGCAGACTGCAGCCAGGCTTGTTAGAAATGTTGGAAAGGGAAGATGAATAGAGATAATTACTTATAGCTAATCACTGTTTTTCTAATGATGAATTAAGGATACTAATAAAATCAAATTTACCTGTGTCTCAGTTTATAAGAAATGGAGACAGGACATCTTCAGAGTGAATGGAATGGTATCTTAGAGAGCTGAACTCCTAGGTGTCATTGGCACTGGGTGGTGGCATGCAGAGTCAGGAAGCAGTCACTCTCCCGAAACAATCCTGGCTCTATTCTCTACCAGGGAAATTCCCCTGTGGAATTTCTTCGTGACATAACTATTTCTATTCAAACTCAAAATTTCATGGGGCATGGGCTAGAGAGATGGCTAAATGGTTAAAAGCACTTGCTTGCTTGCTTGCAAAGCTTGACAGCCTGAGTTTGATTCCCTAATACCCATGTAAAGCCAGATGCAAAAAGTGGCACACGCATCTGGAGTTCATTTGCAGTGGCAGGAGAACCTGGCATGCCCATATTCTCTCTCTCTCTCCTTTTTCTGTACATCTCTCTCTCTCTCTCTCAAGCAGATGAAATATTAAATTAAAAAATACCATTGGGAAGGAGATGGAGCTGGTAAAACATTAAGCAGCTGCCAATTACTTTATACCTCCTAAGAAATAATTCAATATTTATTTGAGAAGATAGTACATGCCAAGCCATACGATAGCTCTGGGGGACATAATATGGAGCTAACTTAGTGATGATTCCTTGTCTCATGGGTCTTAGATTCTAGCCAGGAAAAGCCTTCAATAAAATAACTGCCCATGAATGTGTAATTATGGACTAAGATGAAAGCTGTGAAGAGGAAAAGCTGAGCTTTAAATAAAAGCATATGACTTCATCTAGGGTGAGGTCTCTGGGAATCTCAAAGAGAGAGTGGTCATTGACTATTGATGGACATGTGGGAGACAATGGGGTGAAGGCAAGGACGGAAATCTGAGCAAAATAATGGTATGTTCAATATCCAATAAAATCTAATATTATTTTCCACAAAAGGAAGGAGGCACTGATAAGTGCTACAGTATGAAAACACTTTGCTGTGAAAGAAGTATTGTATTATTTCACTTTTATGAACTGTCTGAAATAGGAAATTCCATAGAGACAAAATTCAGTCACAGTTGGTAAGGTCTGGGGGTAGGAGAGAAGGAGGAGTGATTATGGAATACATAAGGATTTCCTTTGTGGAAGCTTGAAGTGTTCTGGGACCCAATAGTAGTGATGATTATATAGCACCGTGAATGTCCTGATAAACCATAGGTAAAGTGGTTAAAATGGTAAAGTAAGGCTATGTGTATTTGACTGCGATTTAAAAAGAAAAAGAGAAAAAAAGCACTATGTGCAAAGGTCTTGCTCTTGGCAAGAGTGGGCACTGCCTCTTCCAGGAACTGAAAGGTGGCAGTGTGGAAGGATGACAAAGACAACGGGAGTGAGAGAGCCATGGAGCCAGGGCATATGCAGGCAGAGGCATGGTGGCCAGGTTAGGGTTTGGTCTTTATCTTAAAAGAACTGGGAAGCATGGAAAGGGGTGTGTGTGTGTGTGTGTGTGTGTGTGTGTGTGTGTGTAAAGGAACATTGTTAATTAATCATCCAATTAAGTTATTTATTTAATTTATTGGCAGGATGGGGTGTTGACCTTAGGGAATTGTACATGCTAGGCATATACTCTGCCATTTAGCTACACCCCCAGCACTAAGAATTGCATTTTATGGATTGAAAGATAGAAATGAGATGGTTTTGGGTAATACCTATGATATAAATGTTACCTCCTTCTCAGTTTCTCAGTTTTCATAGGGTTAATCCTGTCTGGAGTTTCCTTCATAGACCTATGCAGAAATCTTGAGATGAGCATAACATAGCAGAATGTTTCAGAGTGAGGTAAAGCGGGGATTGGTGTGTGTGATGCACTGTGGTACATCCTTTTAATGTGGAAAAGCAGATATCAGGTTCAAGGGCCTTGTTGTTGCTCAATATAGGGATATGTGGTTTTTCATGGTGAAAACTGTGAATGAATGAATGAATGAATGAATGAAAAAATGGCGAGAGCCAGTGAGGAGCAGTTCTCAGGTGCATTTTTGAATTATCAGTGATGACAATAATACGATTTTGGTTTTCTGCCATTGAAAAGTCTTGATGATGTTCCAGAACTTCTAGACTCCAGACATTTGTGGAATCCAGTAGACTGACCACAAGATCCTGGCTCTTTTATATTTCAGAATCACCAGTGAATGCCACAATGGAGGAGAAACAAGATAGTCTCAGTTTTCAAAGGTTCTTCAGGACTGGAGAGATAGCTTAGCAGTCAGGGCACTTGCCTGAGAAGCCAAAGGACCCAGGTTCGATTCCTCAGGACCCACACAAGCCAGATACACAAGGTGACATATGTAACTGGAGTTCCTTTGCAGTGGCTGGATACCCTGGCATGTTTATTCTCTCTCTCCCTCTCTCTGTTTCTCTCTCTCTCTCTCAAATAAATAAATGAAAATAAATATTTTAAAAAAACAGTGCTTCAGGAATAGGCAGGATAATCCTGATGCTAGAATGTACAGGGCTGTTAAGCAGATAAATACAGCCTTAAATTTTATCTATTCCCTTGTTGTCTTTTCTTAAGCAACAAGTATTTCTTGACTACTTGTCTGCTGGTGGGCACAATGTGATGTACAAACCCACAAGATTAGTAATTCAAATTAATTAATTTTCTATGAAAATTATGAAATTATAGATATAAAATACATGAATAAAACTTTCTAATTAGAGTATAAGGCTAAAACCAAAGAATTCTTGTTTACTTTCTAACAATACCTATGTTGTAAGAATGATTTTTTTAATGGACATGGTTTTTGAATGAATACATTATTAGGAAACCAAAGTAACTATTTTTCATGATTCCATCTTTCCATCAATTGATATTTTCCCTCATGAAGTATTTTTATAACACTAGGAAGTACCTAAGGTAAATTTTTTTTTTTTTTTAATTTAAGACCTTTATTAACAGGTGCTTGCAGTTTGTGGACTTTTTTTTTTTTTTAAATCAAGTTGTAAACTTTTTATTACAAATTAAAAATGAAGTTCTTAAAAATCTCAACTTAGGGCTGGAGAGATGGCTTAGCGGTTAAGCGCTTGCTTGTGAAGCCTAAGGACCTCGGTTCGAGGCTCGGTTCCCCAGGTCCCACGTTAGCCAGATGCACAAGGGGGCGCACGCGTCTGGAGTTCGTTTGCAGAGGCTGGAAGCCCTGGCGCGCCCATTCTCTCTCTCTCCCTCTATCTGTCTTTCTCTCTGTGTCTGTCGCTCTCAAATAAATAAATAATTTAAAAAAAATCTCAACTTAACCAGATATGAAACAATTTAAAAATTTATAAAGGTATATTGAGAAAAACCAGGCTTTAAAAAAAAACACGTTTGTCATTACCAAAAAGAGACATCTTTAGGTACAAATAATAAAAACCCCATGCTGCATAGTCAATGCAGATAGTTCAAGTTTATCTGGTCAATGGGCAAAAAGCAAGCATTTAAGGTCTTCAGCTCCAATCTTTTGTTCATTTCTTATTGCTGGAATTTCATATTCATTTCTTCTTGTTGGATGACTAAACCGGATGATGGTAAAGATGGTCAGCCGACATTTACTCAGCCCCGCCCTGCTCAGCCTAGGGAGCGGACGAATTTTCAGCTGGTGGATAGGCTGCTTTTGTCTCTTTGCCATCTTGTGGTTTAGGGTTCTCTGGGCGTCTGCGTCGGTAATTGAAGTTGCGGCGGTACAGAGGTTGAGGTGGCTGCTGATCTTGGGTGTCATCTCCTTGATTTTCCTTGACCTCTTCATTGCCATCCTCTCTGGGCTGTCTTTGGCGAGGAGGCACCCAGCGGAGTCGTGGTCTATAAACCCCATACATATTCTGTCTCACTGGTCTACCTTGCTCTCCTGCACCCTGGTTGTCGGCACCCTCCATCACTTCTCCCTGCAGAGGAGGTGGGATGCTGTGGTCCACGCCCATAGGGCCTCCTCATGTGGTCAGGTGGGAGCCTTCGCCCGCGGTAGTCGCCAAGGATGAGGCCGCCCGGCCGCCGCTCCCTGCGCCACTGCCCACGGTGCCCGGCTTGGTCTCGGCCTCGCTGCGCCCACTGCTCAGGGCTCTCTGGGGTCCGCTCTCCGCTCCCGCTACCGGTCGAACTCTCAGATAAAAATTTTTTTTAATTTATTTTTATTTTTATTTGAGAGCGACAGACACAGAGAGAAAGACAGATAGAGGGAGAGAGAGAGAATGGGCACGCCAGGGCTTCCAGCCACTGCAAACGAACTCCAGACGCGTGCGCCCCCTTGTGCATCTGGCTAACGTAGGTCCTGGGGAACCGAGCCTCGAACCAAGGTCCTTAGGCTTCACAGGCAGGCACTTAACCGCTAAGCCATCTCTCCAGCCCTCAGGTAAAAATTTTAAGAAGGATAAAAATAAAAGTTTTATATTTTTATTTATGTATATGTAAGCTCGTGTCATTATTTTCCATTAGAAGATACAAGATTTTGAGATCCACTTAACACTGGAAAAATAAATTTTCAGTAAAAGCTCACAAAACATTTTCTTTGTGATAACAGTTTTCAGAAAGGAGAGTTGTACAGGTTCCCATAGCAATAAAGTAGCCACAAACAAGAACCCTCAAAATCTGAGCTGTTTTTAATGTAGCTCTAAATAGAAATCATGTCCTTGAGCAGACAGGCAGGACCCTTTTCCTTCGCATGGCCCCAAGTATCAGCCCAAAGACCAAGTCTAATTACAAGTGTTCTCTATTGACTCAAAATATTGATAAGGGTAAAACTAAAAAGCTATGGTCACCTAGTCTGCAAAAGTCTAAAACTCCACAATAAGTAGCAATCACAACACAATTCTATGAGTTAAAATTAATGATGACATTTGATTTCAAAGAAAAAAATACTTATTTTATGTAATTAATTATAACTAAAATCGATGGCATGTATAAAAATATGTAATTTTGTAAAAAAAAAAAGGCAAACAAAATTTACATTAAAAAGTATTATCAAGAATGTGGCCTCTTACTTAGCTTTAGTATCTGGAGATGTGAACAGCTCTCAGAACCATTACTCTGGAATAAAGAAAAAATGATAAAGGCAAGAAAAATCAGAAAAAAATTTCAGTTGTTGGAACTCTACACTTAGAAAGCAATGTTTTCTTAGTTGAGTCACTGGCACTATTATACTTGCCAATTAGAAAAGAGCTTTTAATGATTCAGTGTTATAAACCCCTACCCAGCAAGCAATAAGACTTTAGGGGCCTGTGAATCTCCATGTCTCACCAATCATCAATAAATACTGTGATTTATAGTGTACCAACTTGGCTATGTTTGAACTATATTTGCCAGCATTCCTCATCTGCAAGTTTCCAGGATAGCGTGGGTTCAAGATGTATTTGACAGAAGCTTTAGAAAGTGGAGGTGCGGAACTAGCTATCTTTGTTTTTTTCTTTTATGCTTAGAAGGTAGGTGCAGGCACAGGGTACTGGTGGAACTCATGTACACTGCCACTTATCTGCAGACTCACCCTGTTGGCATGGGGCAGGCACTGGGCTTCTGCCAGATCCTCCTGTTGGATCAGCTCCTCTGAATCCTGGACTGGATGCATATTTAGCTCCTTGATGGAAGTCACCAGCTTCTCTTTCATCAGCTGTCTGTGGACTGCAGATACCATGGCCAGAGACAGAAGCAACAACTTTCCATCTTTACTGTGACCTTGTCCAACTTCCACAGTGTTGCAAAGTCCAATGCCTGTAATTCAAAAAATAAAGATTTGCATATAAATACATTTATTGAATATCTAATGTGTATATATTTTACATATACTCAACAAACATACCAAATGACTTGTGTGTAAACATTGCATATTAAATTACAATTTAAAATTTTTACCATTTATTTACTTGAGAGAGTGAAAGAGGAAGAGACAGAGAGAATTGGTGCACCAGGGTCTCCCACCAGTGTAAATGAATTCTAGATGTATGCACCACCTGGTACATTTGGCTTACGTGGGTCCTGGGGAATTGAACCTGGATTGTTTGGCTGTGCAGGAAAGCACCTTAACTGCTAAGCCATCTCTTCAGCCCTAAATTATAATTTTTAAAGAGTAGCATATATAAAAGATGTAATAGAAATATGTGACAAGGATAGTGTGAAAAAAATTACTATTCTAATGAGTGAAGAAATCAGCAAAATGGTACAGATAAATCAAAGAATGAAAGATTAGATCCATATGAAGAAAATAAAAGAATGCTTGACTATGACCATTAAAATAGACTTCCAACTGGTTAGTGTACCACATAATAATCAAACATAATGTTTGGAGATATCTACTCTTTGAAGGGAAACCATTTGCATCCCAACTCAATAGGGACAGTTTAGATCATATGGATATTCTAAAAAATTGAGGTATAACTTTATATAACCTGAGTCTTAAGAAACAATAGATAGTAAGTAAAACAATGCTATGTGTCTATGTACCAGGCAAGTTTTGACTGTTAGACCCTGCTCTAGCACACTTTGAAGTGATATAATTGTCCTTTGGAGTCTTCTCTAAAGTTTGGATACTTTTATAGCATATATTTGTATCAATTTTTCTGCAGAGAATAGGCATAGTCTACACTGAAAGGCTTTGCAAACTTTTTGAAAAGGAAATGAACTGCTGAACAAAAAGAATAAAATATAAGTGATTCTATCCAAATTCTAATTGCAACAGATAAGAAACACCTGCTTAATCCTGGAGGCTCTTATTTAGCTGAATTATTCTCTATGCTATATGAAAACAAAAATGTTTGAATTTCTCATATTTTTAAACAACAGCCCTAAAATTTGCTGTTTGCAATTATTTTAAGCTATCACATTGTTTGTTTAGTTTTGTTTTAAGTAGCAATAGCCAAAAGTCACTGAGGAGTTATTTGTACAGATCCTTTTAAGGGCAGTGTTTGTACAGCTCCCAAACCATCCTGTGATTCATGCAGATATGGTCAATGGGCTGATGCCCAAGACAAAAGTCAGTACAGACAAGTTAGTCACCTGAAGCCACTTCAAGGACATTTAGAGACTCAGGTCTCTCTCACAGATTGAATCAGCACTGCCTTGTTTATGTTGACAAACCCCTTAAAACATAATATGTTTATTTCAGATATGCTGTCTGCCTCCTTTTCAATCAATGTATAGGGCGTATGATCTACCCAGCTGGCTCAGCCTGACACCCAGCAGCACCCAATCAGAGTTAGTGCTCTCTGACACTTAAAGCAGTGAAGGGCTCTTAATATTCTCTTTACTTCATTCTCTTGGAGATATAATGCTTTTTTATTTTTATATTTTATTTATTTGAGAGAGGGAGAGAGAGAGAGAGACTTAGAGAATGGGTGTGCCAGTGCATCTAACCACTGCAAATGAACTCCAGATGCATGTGTCACCTTGTGCATCTGAACTACTTGGGTACTGTAGGGAATCAAACCTGTAGGCCTCGCAGGCAAGTGCCTTAACCTCTAAGCCATCTCTCCAGCCCCATTGTAACGCTTTTAAACATTGTAATTATAACAATGCCTCTCAAACATACTTCTCTAAACCCTAAACCACACCCACTTTCCCACTAGCTTGCTGGCTTTCTCCGTGGATGGCCTGCTTTCTAGCATTTCAAATCATGACCCCAAAGAACACACTTCTGCCCCTCCAACACATCCTCATTTCTGTGTGTGTGTGCCACCATGAAACCTAAGCTTATTTGTTTCCTCCAAAAGTATGTCTTTCCTAGTGGGTCTAGTTGTGTGTAAACCCAACATGTAAGAATATCAGTTTACTTTTTATTTTTTATTTATTTGAGAGAGAGAGAATGGGTACCAGGGCCTTCAGCCACTGTAAACGAACTCCAGATGCTTGCACCTCCTTGTACATCTGGCTTATGTGGGTCTTGGGAATTGGCTTTGCAGGCAAGCGCCTTAACCACTAAGCCATCTCTCCAGCCCAAGAACATCCGTTTTACTTGGTGGTAAACATTCTGTTCACATTTTGCAGAAGAGGGGCTGGAAAGAATGTCATAGCCACATGTTGGGTCATGATACACAGAGAAATTTCCTCCTACCCATAACTGTGGGTTAACTCTGCAATGCACGACCCCATATACCTCAACAAGGAGGGGCCAGGGGGAGGGAGGAGGACATGGACGAACCTAACATTGGTACTAACTTGACTGTATTCACTGAGTACAAAACTAATTAATAAAAAAATAAATTAAAAAATCAACAACAAAAAATAAAATAAATAAACAAAAAACCTGAAAAAAATATAGTGTTCACATATTCCTCCCATAAGATGCTAGTGGGGGTTGTCCTCTTGTGTCTGCAAAGGTTGGTCAAGTGTCAGCTTCCTAATGGGATGGCCTGTCCATCTCATCTAGTAAATGCCCCCAGTCCTCCTAATATTTCTCGACCTGCTCCATTGATTTGTCTTTAGTACTTATCACCTGCTAATGCCAGATAAAATTTATTGTTAGTCTCTTTCCCCAAAAGACTCATTTGTTCAGCTTCACAGCATAAAGATTTTGTTCTTTGTGTTCACAACTTACCACTATTGCCCAGAGCAAGACATGGAGTTGAGAGTATATAAATATTTGCTCAATGAATAAATGAGTTTACAGATGAATTTTATAGTAATGCAAGTGCAGCTAAATTGTGATGTGAACTGCAAAACCTGCATGAACTGAAAATGCCACACATTAATATAAATACTTTAATTTTTTCTACAACTCGGTATGTTTTCCATTCATAAGAATTTTAAATTTCTCATGCTGTAAAAATGCAAATCTGTATCCCTGGTTACAAATGAAAGCAAATGTTAAACAAATGATGTAAAGACTAGCATAAGTAGTATATATTCCACCCCAAATCTGAATTTCACCTCCAGCACACATCCCATGCTTTGGGAAATTTTAGTTTAAGAATTTTAAGAAGAACCCTGTTTAGAGTTTACTAGCTCCTAAACCTGGAAGAGATTGTAGAAACTATTTCATGAAGTTTAGCAGGGTTGAAGAGGTATGTTTCCGGCCACATGCTAACATATAGGGATTTCTAACCACCTTCTTTTCCAGCTTCTCCATGATGCATAGCACATGACATGTGACACATGTGCTTGCCATTAACCCTACTACAGTCTTCACAGTTAAGCAAATCTTCTCTGCTGCTTACCTGCCTCTGTGTCTTTGTTTATCTTAAACATTTCCCTTTCTTTCTGGCTCCTTTGTTCTCACAGACCAGCCTCATCTTAAATAGTACATTTTCCATAAATGCCTTATGCTTCTTTTAGCCTATGTGGCTACTATTGTGTATGGCATTTCTTTCTCTTTGTACTTGTCTTATGTCCACAGCATTTCTTCCTCTTCCTTTTAGGCACAGCCTTACTTTTATGCTTTTCTAACCTATCTAGTGCTGTAGTTACATAAGCATCATGTCATATAAGAAATTTGTGCTCAGTAAGATTTTTGCAGGGAGCTGAACTTCACCTTATGACTAGTTGGGAACAAAGCCCTGGAAAGCATGGTGCTGGTGGTCTTTCTGTGTTATGGGGCCCATCTGTTTGCTATCACCTGTTTCCCACCTGGTGTCATTTCCAGCACAAAACTCCATCTGCTGCTTCTCCTTCTCTTCCAAGCCTGACTTGGCACTAAATCTGTCAAACTCTACATCAGAGTTGCCTAGTCAGCATTGTTTTTCCTTAAAGATTTTTACTAATTGCTAACTTCTGCTTTATTTTTCTTGCCTCTTGAGAGTCTCTTTCAAATATGAACAAAGTAATCCATACCGAATCAGGGCAATTTGTCAATACTTGGGACAAAAAGCTACAAGCAAGTGTTCAGTTTTAGAAATGAAGAAGGAAGCTACAGATGGCAGAATGTGACCTTGGGAGGTCATTCCACCTTTCTGGTTGTTGGTGTCCTTGCCTTTAGGAGATTTATGGACACTGTCTCTAAGATCTGTTCAAATGTGACATTTCTGATAGCAAACATTCATCCTGTAGAGGACATTCTCAATACTATTTCCTTCATAAGTCCTTCCTGACCTCTCTCCTGATGAAAATGAATCCTCTACAGTGTTTAATTCTCACCTACGTCACTGAAATACCTTGTCCTATGCTGCAGTGAGCTGTGCTTTTCTGTTATAGCCTCTTCCTGTAAGCAAGGGATTTTTAAAAGCTCTCATGACAGCCTGGGGAGATGGCTTAGTGGGCAAACGTGCGAGGCCCTGAGTTTGATCCACAGCACCATGTAACAAGATGGGCATGGCTCTGCATGCCTGAAGCCCCAGCACTGAGAGGGTTGGAGAGACAGGACAATCCTGAGGTCCATGAGCCAGCCAGTCTAGCCAAAAATCAGATAAGTGATACAAGAGGACACCCAGTGTTCTCCATGGGTCTCTACTTGAGGGCATGAGCATGTACATCTACATCCACACTTGTGCACCCATGTGCATGTGGGTGTGCGTGCGTGCACACACACACACACACAACACACTTAAAAAACAAAATAGTCATAGGGTCATGGGCCAGGTATGGTGGCACACATCTTTAGTCCCAGCACTTGAGAGGTAGAGGTAGGAGGATCACTGTGAGTTTGAGGCCACCCTGAGACTACCTAGTGAATTCCAGGTCAGCCTAGGCTAGAGAAAGAGACCCTACCTTGAACCAAACAAACAAAAGCAAGCAAGCAAGCAAGCAAACAAACAACAACAACAATAAAACCAGTCCTAGGGTCAGTACAAATCCCCTAAGTGCCTATTAGAGCACATCATAGATACTGTGTTCAGTAAAAATAAATATTTAAGATGGTTGAATCATCATACCTCTGTGTTGAAAGACATAAAAACAGAAATGCTGCCAAATAGGATAATCAAAGAGATTTGAACCAGAATTCTGAATTTTGGTCACATGTGTGAAAGTGACTCCAGAAAACAAATGTTAATTTGAACATGATAGCAGCAGTTTCCTGTAGGAGGCTGTGGAGAAGAAGGGGGCAATGCAGAAGGAACATGCCCAAGAAGAGTGTCTCTCTCTCATTCTGACCCTGTATAGCATGAACTTTAGAAAGTTCTGGAACTGTCTCATCTTTATCATTTGTAAGCTAAGGGCATCGCCTTCAAAAGGGTTATTGTGAAAATTAAGTGACCTCAAACCTACTAAGTGCTCAGTAAGTATCTGTCCTTATTTCACAATTGGAACTGAAATGTTCCAATGTCTTCTCCTTTAGTACACAAAATGGCAGTTATAATGGCTTTCACCTAGAAGCATTGTGAGACTTGTACAGCTTTTACGACTGACTATTATGTACTATTACTACTTATATACTCACATTAGTACAAAAAAATCTTAACTTAAAAATAGCTAAAAAGCACTGAAGCATTTTAAAGGTGACCTGGATTCTCAATCATCCCAAGCCTTTTCTTTTTTTTAAGGTTGAAAATCTTGTTGTACTTTTCCATTTAAAACACTGATAAAGAATGAACTGAACACTGCACTTATCTTCTTAATATTGTATAAATGCTGGGAGAAAATAAATGAGCATACTGAGGCAGATAAAATTTCCTAAGCAAAAAAACAATGGTTTTGCATAGTTCTGGAGTTTGAAAGTACAAGATTAGTACATCAATGCATTCAGTGTCAGGGAAAGGCCCAACTCCTGTTTCATGGACAGTCATCTTCTGTTGTCTTCACATGACAGATGGGGCAAAGGAGCTCTTGAAATCTTCCTTATAAGGACATTGATCCTATTCACTGAGTCTGGCCCTCATTATAACCTAATCACATACCTAAAGTTCCAACTCCTAATACCATTACATGAGGACTACATTTTTACATAATTTTCTCTTTGTGGGGTTGGGAGTTGGCTTAGCAATTGCTCTATAGCAAGTATAAATACATTCACTTGAAAACTTTAGAAAGAAAATTTTACAATATTTTTACTTCAGAAATAACTAACTTACTTGCAGATGCAACCAAGTCATTTTTGAAAATGGTGTCTTTTAAGATGAAATCTGGGGTTGAAGAGATTGATGAGCTCAGTGGCTTTGTGATTGGTCATGTCTGAGGTCACTCTCTACCCTTGTGAACATGTTACTTTACCTTTCTAAAACTCAGTATCTCCATCTATAATGAAAGGATAATGTCAACTAGCTTGCTCCAAAGGTTGTGGTAAAGATGAAGATCACAGACAAGACACCAAACACACTGCATTATAGAGAATAAAGGATCAATGAAGTACAGCTATTATTTTCCTAATGAAATACTTTTGCAATTATGTAAGAAAAATGGTTAATTTTAAGTTCATTTAAGCAATACTGCATTTCACAAGGAGGTTCCAGGTTCCTACAATATAAACTGATTGAATAATCATAGGAATTTTTTTTATGAAAGACAAAATTTTGATTGAGTGATAAGGTCTGTTTTAAAATGTTTTTTACATATCCTGGGATAATGACACTTCCATAATGAATCACAGTGTCATCTCTCTTGCTATTTACTGAAAGACTGACATTCTATAAAATAATTTATTTAAATAGAGCCAGTTGTACTTTTGACATAGAAAGAAAAGAATGAGCTATTATGGCAAGAATATGAGAATGTTCTTGAAGCAATCAGGGCTCCTCCACCTTGCCTACCTGAAGAAATATAACCTCTGGTTGCATGGAGAACTGAAGGGCTGCTGAAAGTTCTGCATATGCATTTACATCATTCTATCCTGACCCCCACTGCCTGGCTTCTCACTTCATTGACCACTGCAGGATCATGTCTGGGAAAGCACATGAAAAATTCAACAATGCAGCACAGCACAATCTGGTGACAAGGTGACTTTACAGCTAGCTTGTAATATACATACCTTCAAGAAACAGGAGCTGATATATTAATTAGTTTGAGAAAATATATTTTATAAGATTTTTGTAGGTACATTGATGAATTAAGGTCACAAAATGCTATAGTAATCACACATTTAGTAATGAGTAGAAACATAAGTCTAATTTTTATGACTCTCCTGAGCTCCAGTTTCATTCATCTCATTCCATTGACAGCTGGCTGAACTGTGTGTGTATATCTTTATATTTCTGCACATTGTCATGCTCAGAAGCCTGCAAGCTCTTTGAAAATGCCAGGCTTCCCCTGGCCATTCTCATAAGACACAGCAGATCATCATTTCTTCACATTTATTTATGAATGGTTCCTGTGTATAAGGAAATATTTATGAGGCTAAGGTTGTCATAAACTGTGATTATGAAACAACCCATTATTATTATCAGTCTCTATCATCTGATGTGTTCATAAAGAAATATCACAGAGGAATGTCATAACAGAAAAATGAAATGACTGAAAAAGAGATAGCAGGATGCTTTCATAACTATAAATTAAAGATCCTGGAGCCTAATTCTTGTATTATTGTTATTATTAGGCATTAAGCTAGGGAAAGCTGAGGAACACTGGGGACCTGAGTATTTATATTTATGTTATGTTATGTTATGTTATGTTATGTTATGTTATGTTATGTTATGTTATATTATATTATATTATATTATATTATATTATATTATACTATACTAATTAACTATAGCAAGTTAGCACTGAGCTTGCTGTCATCTCTTAGGAAAGCAGTAACCTGATGACAAGCCAGACCATGGGACAACAATTTCTACTTTCAGTGTCCTTTCCAACAGGTAATAAATTCCACTCTCAGGAGGCCACTTTGAATTTGGGATTTAAGAGTTCTTGGTGAGGTCTCTGACTACCTCACAATAGAAATAATATTTTTTTGTGGAGGAGGAGGCATTTTAATCTTTGCTCTTTCTCATTCTCTCCAAAACACCTGTAAAGGTCAAGTGTGAGAGGTGCTGTGTTCTCAGGCAAATAAATTCCTAACAGAGTGCACTGATGTGCTTTTTTGATCAGAATTTTGTTGTTCAGGGATGCGGAGATGGCTCAGTGGATAATGCTTTTGCTGTTCATGCATGTGGACCAGAGTTTAGGTTCCCAGCATTGATATAAATGATGTGTGGGAGCTGGAGAGATGGCTTAGTGGTTAAGCGCTTGCCTGTGAAGCCTAAGGATCCCGGTTCAAGGCTCTATTCTCCAGGACCCACGTTAGCCAGATGCACAAGGGGAAGCATGCATCTGGAGTTCATTTGCAGTGGCTGGAAGCCCTGGCATGCCCATTCCCTCTCTCTTTCTATGTGCCTCTCTCTCTCTCTTTCTCTCTGTCACTCTCAAATAAATAAATAAAAATGAACAAAAAATTTAAAAAAAACCTCACCAACTCAAAAAATAAATAAATAAATGATGTGCGTGCATGGTGGCCTCCCCCCTTCTATGATTCTAGAACTCAGGATGTAGAGATAGGATTGCTCTAGGCAAGCTGACTAGCAAGAACAGTTGGAGGCAAGCTCTGGGTTTGAGTGAGAGACATGCCTCCATCAATATAGTGGAGAGCTATAGAGAAAGACACCTGAAATCAATCCCTGGCATCCACATGCACACTTAAACATGTAAAACACACACACACACACACACACACACACACACACACACACAAAATTTTTTATATCTATCTACATTAAATAGAAATAACCCAAAATGAGCACCATATCATGATATCCAATATGGGTCATACTGGGCAGTTATGTCTTTGCTTTGGTTTCATAGGATAGTCTTAGTTCTATACTTAAAATGCTAAAAGCAGCCAAGAAAAATAAACAAAGAATGTTGGCCTCATTTTAAAAATACTTTTTAAAATGGTAGAACATGCTGAAATACATTAGACTTTGTTATTACTTCATCCTCATTCTCTTTTGTCAGATCTGTCTGCCTTGGCTGCTGCCTTCTCCATAATTATCCTTATTTAAGCAGAAAGCAAAGACTTCCTATGGTAAAATGGTGAGTATTATCAATGAAAAATTGACCTGGATAATGAGTCATATGTAATAATTATATGTACTATAATAATGGTATGTAACTTTCTATCAAGACTACATAGAAATAATCCCATTAAAAGCACCTCTCCCATTGGGAATTATGGGACATGATGCATAGGTACCTTTTTGCCTTGGTTTGCAGCAGTCTCTGGTTAGAAAGTGCTCCCTGCCTGTTCTTTGCCTGTTGCCTTCCTATCTTCCCACAGAACAGACATATGCCAGCTTTTGATTATGCTCTGGTGGGCCTGTGTGTAGCTATGCCATCAAAAGAGGTAATAGTGCTGGAGAGATGGCTTACCAGTTAAGACGTTTGCCTGCAAAGCCTAAGAACTCATGTTCAAATCTCCAAGTCCTACATAGCCAGACACATACTAACGTAACACATGTGCACAAGGGGGTGCATATGTCTGGAGTTTGTTCACGGTACCTGAAAGGCCCTGGCATGCCCATACGATCTCTCTCTTTGGCTTTTTTCTCTCTTTCACTCTCTCTCAAAAATAAAAAATGAAAAATCTTTAATAATCCCAGTCCTCAGGATGCTGAGGCAGGAGAATAAGAGTTCCAGAGCAGCCTAAGCTACATAGAAAGGCCTTTTCAGAAAATTACTAAAATAAATAAGTAGGTAAGTAATGTAACAAACAATTTGATGGATTGAAAAGTGATAAAGCATAAGAAAGGGCAAAGATCAGCTATTTTTCCTTACATGGCCTTTGATTTTTGCTTTCTGTAGTATTGTCTCCCTTTTGGTGGTGAGGTTGAGTCACAGTAGCACTAAGCAGGGAAGTAAACCTTTCCACCTGCTCCTTCAATACCAAGTTAGGCTCGGGGCTAAGCCTCAGGTGTTTTAAAATGTGAACAGTTGAGTCACAGAAAACTCACTTTCCCTGAAGGAATTTCTATATCTGGCTCTCTCGTGGTTCACAATACCCACCCCATGGCATTATTTTGAATATTTTCTCTGCTCACAGACTAGCTGTGGTGGTTTGAATCAGGAACACAGCATAAGCGTGTGTGTTCTGAATGCTTGATCCCCAGTTTATGGCAATTTGGGAACCGGAACCTTGCAGGAGGCGTGTTGTCGGGGGTGGGCTTACAAGTGTTACAGCCAGCTTTCCCTTGCCAGTGTTTGGCACAGTCCCTTGCTGCTGTTCTCCTCCCGATGTTGGCCAGGAGGTGATGTCCAGCCTCTGCTTAAGCCATGGTTTTCCCTGCCGTCATGGAACTTCCCCTAAATAACCAAAATAAACCCTTTGCTTCTACAAGCTGCTTTTGGTCAGGTTCTTTGTGCCAGAAATGTGAAGGTAGCTGTAACAGTAGATTAACATCCATGTGCAAGATGTTAAAATACACCATTGTCACTGTGGAGAAGATGATGGAGAGTTTAAATGTCTTCAGGAGAATTTGAGGATATATTTAATGAATATGCATAGTGACTCCTCTGGATAACTTTGTAGAATCAACAAATCCCTCCTCTCCTACCATTTTAAAATATATTTTATTTATTTATTTATTAGAGAGAGAGAGAGAGAGAGAGAGAGAGAGAGACAGATAGAAAGAGGGAGAAAGCATGGGCACACCAGGGCTTCTAGCCACTGCAAGCAAGCTCCAGATGCATGCGCCACCTTGTGCATATGGTTTTTGTGGATCCTAGGGAATTGAACCTGCGTTCTTAGGCTTCACAAGCACACACCTTAACTGATAAGCCATCCTTCCATTCCTCTAGTCCTCTCCTACCATTGCTGTAAGGCCCGAGAACTTTACTGAACAAGTTCTCCAGCCCATCTGCAACCATCCCAGGCAGAAATAATCATCCCAATTTTGGGACTATCATAGTACTCTAATCTTGCACTAGATACACAACTGTGAGTAATAGAATTAATCATTAGAGTTAGAAGCGCACTTGCTAAGAACAAGGGGGTACAGTGCCAGCTGCTCCACTAGGATCTCCATCAATCCTGGCAGTCACAACTCATAGCCTATATCCAGGTAACCAGGAAGCTTCAGTCAGCGAGAAGAAGTAAAAGCCACCTTAACTAACTTCTGTTAGCACATGAATAAGTGATGTTTGAGCCAGGGCTACAACCACATTCAGAAACATCCACATGTAGTCTCACAGATAGCTATGATCTACTGAAGTGAAATTCTCTCTTTCTCTCTTTTATTTTTTGAGGTAGGATCTTGCTCTAGCCCAGACTGGCTTGGAATTCACTATGGAATCTCAAGGTGGCCTCGAACTCACGGCAATCCTCCTACCTCTGCCTCCTGAGTGCTGGGATTAAAGGCATATACCACCATGCCCAGATGAAATTCTTTTTTTTTTTTTAAAGTTCCTATTGGCAACTTCCATGCACATGGACAATATATGCCATGATCACAATTCCCTACCACCCTCCCTTCCCCCCTTCTTTATATCCCCTCTACTGAGTCTCTTTTTCTTTTCAAATAGTCTCCCTTCTATTTTGATGTCATCATTTTCCTCCTCCTTTTATGCAGGCCTTGTGTCAGCCACTGTGAGATCATGAATGTCATGGCCACTTTGTGTCTGGAAGAATGTATTGCAAAGTACTTATCCTCTCCCAGGTATGGATTCCCTTCCATGGAGCAGGCCTCCACTCCAGTCAGAGAGCACTTGGTTTCCCCTATAACAGACATGTCACCATTGTTTGGCCAGCCATAAAGTTTGCAGGGTCCACTGCTGGTTAAGACTGGCTAAGATCATTAACTTTTCTCCTCCAACAAGCTGCATAACTCTTTCCAGCATCCTAACAACTAGTCAACAGAAAGGAGGTTTCCAGCTTCACTCCAGCTTGATTGCTCAGTGTCCTGCAGCCCAAACACACGATGTTATCAGCAAAAGGTGGGCAACCAAGATCATTGACATTATCCTGTAATGTTTTGGGGGTATCAGCAGTATCCTTGACCAACAACTCGCTGGAAGATCTCATCCATGGCACTCAAATTTTCTAAAAATCTATGGCTTTTGGGCGTAGCATTATCTACCTTCATAGTGTACTTCCACCCAAACTTTTTTTTTAAAACATATATATTATTTATCTAGTGGAGAAGTAGGATTCCATATTCCTTTTTTAAATATTTTATTTGTTTATGAGAAAGAGAGAAAGAGAGGAGAGAGGAAGAGTGAGAGAGAATGGGCACAGGGCCTACAGCCACTGTAAACAAACTCCAAATTCATGTGCCATCTTATGCATTTGACTTATGTGGGTACTGGGGAATGTAATCTGGGTCCTTAGGCTTCAAAAGCAAGCACCTTAACTACTAAGCCATCTCTTCATCATGGGTTCCATATCCTTAAAATCTTTAATTTTTATTAACTTTATTCTCACATCATCCATCCCCTTCTGCAAGTTAAACTGTAATCATGCTATATTCCTGCTCAATAAATAAAGAAAGCCAAACTCTTTCCTCACCACAAGAGCTTGGGCTATCCAGTAAATCTGTTATCCCTACACTTCTCTGTCCACATTCACTGATAAACCAAACTCCTGTCTCACACCTAGAACAGTGTCTGACATAGTATAAACACTTTAAATGAAATTTGCTGAACAGATCTCTTTTCAAAATATACTGAGTAAAGGAATTGATAGGAAGATTGTTACTACAATAATTATTCCTGCAGCACAAAAGGTCTGCTTAGCAGCCCAACAACCTCTGAAATGCTGGGTGTACAAATACAGCATTCAAATGTCCAGAAAGTGTTGCCATTGACAGTTCACTTGAAGTTTGCTTTGACTTGATTCTGAGAAGTCTGAGGTGAGATCACCAATCTTGACATGACCCCACCCCCCCCAAAAAAAACACCCCAGTCCTTTTCACTCTGAAATCTTACTTCATTTTGACATTATCTGTATTTTTATGAGACAAATACAAGTAATCTTAAATTTATTGTTGTATGGATATACCCTCAAGAAATCCACATCACACTCACACATGCCTGCACAAACATGTGCACCCATTCTCACACACATGCAAAAAAGAAAGAAAAAGGAAAAAGAAATCCATATACAAATCTGGGTGATGTTGGGTTTTCTTTTTTCCTTCCCTCCCTCCCTCTCTCTTTCCTTCCCTCCCACTTCTCTTTCTTTCTTTCTTTCTTTCTTTCTTTCTTTCTTTCTTTCTTTCTTTCTTTCTTTCTTTCTTTTCCTTACTTCCTTCCTTCCTTCCTTCCTTCCTTCCTTCCTTCCTTCCTTCCTTTCTTTCTTTCCTTCTTTCTTTCTTTCTTTTTCTTTCTTTCTTTCTTTCCTTCTTGAGTTTTCTGTGGTATGATGTCTTTCTTGAGCTAAGAACTTAAGATGTTAACCATGTTCCTCAGCCCTACTCAACATAACTAGCACTTCTTTATTATTACTTTTATTTTGTCTTGATTTTGTATCATCTATATCAGTATCATTTATACATCTTTTATTCCCTTGCCCAGGTTCCCATTACCCTGAGGGTCCTTCTCAGTGAGGTGATGGTATTCACTGTGGTGTGATGGGTTCCTCAGTCAGTCCCTATAGGGTTGTGGGACCAGGCCTCAGAATTCCTACCCACTCTGTAGCTCTTACAATCTTTCTGTCCCCTCTTCCACAATGTTCTCTGAGTGATGGCATGACTGTTGGCAGTCTGATTAAGTGCTGAGTTCTCTGTAGTCTCTGATTTCTGCTTTGATAGGTTTTGATTGATCACTATGTCTGCCACCATCACCCTGAAGCTGGTTGTCACACTGGCTGTAAGGGCAGTATTCATGTCACTGCTTCCTCTACAATTTCTCCTGGGCCCTGGCAGATGTGGTAGAGGGGGCCAGTCTCATAGAAGGCACTTGGCTATCTTCTTGTCTTATTGATAGATTTTTGTCTCTCCACCCTTTTCTCTGCCATCTGTAAGATAAAACAGTCTCCAACAAAGAGTGAGAGCATCTTGGGTTAAAGGAAGTATGCAGTTATTTGAGAGGATTTTAGTCATGCAAACCCACTGTTCTCCAGAGAGCAGTGGAGGATATTTTCTGAAATCTGGGTTTCTTCAATATGGGATTTTGACTTGGTTTCCAGCACCAAGTATGACATTTCTCTTACTGAGAAGTCCTCATGTCCAGTCAGAGAACAGTTGGTTACCCACAGAGGTTGCCTGACACTATTACATGAATGTTTATTTCTTGTCCAGCTGGTGGACTTGATAGTCATGCAGGCTGACCTGTTTATTCATGCTATTGATGTTCATTATCTTCCAGTGGCTCTAGCAAGACTATTTATTTATTTATTTATTTTATGTGTGTGTGTGTGAGAGAGAGAGAATGGGCATGACAGGGCTTTCAGCCTCTGCAGATAAACTCGAGAACCATGTGCCACCATGTACATCTGGCTTATGTGAGTCCTGGGGAATCAAACCTGGGTTCTTTGACTTTTCAGGCAAGCACCTTAACTACTAAGCCATCCCTCCAGCCCTAGTATGTCTTTAAATTGATAAAAGTGATTGGGGTTTCAATTTGGGGGCAGCTGCTGAAATTAAAGGGTTTATTGAGTCCCAAGTAGCCTATCTTTCTGTGGTTTCAGAAGATTCAATTTAGAGCCAGCCAGTAAGAAAGAAAATTTGATGATTTTAAAAGAATTCACTTGTGTGAGAAACAGTATAAACATTTTAAGGTGATAAGTCTTATTTAATCAGTTGCAAACTGCAAAATACAACATGGATTCCTGTCCAGATTCCACTATGGTACAGTTGTTTCCAACCACTTTTATTGCCTGTCTAGTGCCTTCAACAAGATCATGGGCAGCACTCATTTCCTTTCTCATCTTTCCCTTGGTAGGAGACATGCCACTTCTCATTTCCTCAGCCATGCACCCTCACCCATGAACTAAGTGAAGCTCTGGGGGCTTAACACCTGCTTCTCCTGAGCTACATCTGCATCCTCACACTTGCCTTTGTGCTGCCACCGCAGAGATGAATGAGTGCGAATTCCCAACCCTCCTATGATAGCACTAGAGGAAAGGTTTCTTGGAGCCTCTCAAATCCACCAAGACAAAGGAGAGTTAGCATGCAAGGAAACTACATTTCTGTGGTGTGTAGGCGCCCTCCCAAACAATTACATCCCTGATGCTCTCACTGGAATTTGAAAGAATAGGGATGAGGGATATGAATTAGCCTATTCTGAATTAGTAAAAGCAGATTCAAGGGAAAATTCTCTGAGTATGTTTTTCAAAACACACACACACACACACACTTTAGCCAGACAGTCTAAAGTCTTCAAAGGTTAATGGCAACAGATGGTGGTGGGACTTGGGATTTTTCACTGCAGCCTTCAGGAAGACAATAAGAAGTCTTTTTTAGGTTGGCCTTCTGCTTAGCAGATATACAGTTCAAATGCCCATTATACTGTTAACAAAAGAAGAAACAATAATGGCATAACTATTAGGCTCTCTCAGTGTAAAGTTGTCCTGATAATGTTGTAATGTGTCAAGTACCTGTGTCATAGAACAACAATTTTTTTCTTTTATGTGTGTGGTGGAAGTAGGATTTTCCTATGTAGACTTGGCTGGGCCTGGAACTCATTATGAAGACATGCTGGCTTCAAACTTGAAGCTATCTCTACTGCCTCAGCCTTCCAAGTTCTGAGATTTCATCGCAGTCCTACGGCACCACACCCAGCTAGAGCAATTTTGTAATGAAAAGATAACACACATGGGATTATCAAAAGTAATAAAATCAGTGCTTACTTTAAGAGACTGAGCTAAATGCTTGAGAGATGGTTCGTTGGGAAAGTGCTTGCCATATAAGCATGAGGAGCTGAGTTGGGATTCCTAGCACTCATGTAAAAACTAGGTGTGGTGGCAGATACCTGTAATCCTAGGGGAGACAGAGACAGAGAATCCCTGGGGTTTTCTTGCTGACTAGTCTGGTCTCATCTGTGAGCTACAAGTTCAGTGACAGACCCCGTGTCAAAAAATCTAAGGTGGAGAGAGACTGAAGAAGTCTCTGGCTTCCATTTCACTTGCACCCATGTGCACCCATAAACATGACAACACACATACATACAAAAGAGATGGGGCTGGAGAGATGGCTTAGCGGTTAA